>NW_026555337.1:40168024-40221953 GCF_029017545.1 Prosopis cineraria
CTGATCATGCTTCTAACCATATCAATAAGAGTACGATTTCACCTTTCTACAACCCTTTCTATTGGGGGTGTCAGGCATATTATACTAAGCTTCAATGCCATACTCTTGAAGGTACAAAGCAAATGGCCTAAGGTTCCTGTTAGCCTCAGTATATCTCCCATAAAATTCTCTTCCTCTATTAAATCTCACACATTTGATCAACTGCCAGATTTCAATTTAATTGCTACTTTAAAGGTCTTGAATACATTAAGAGACTCACCTTTTTCATGTAAGAGTTCAATCCATCCATGACATGAGTAATCATCTGTGAAGGTGATGAAATATCTAAAATTACTCATAGTCGGAGGTGTGATAGGTCCACAAATATCAGTATGGATTAGGTTTAAAGTGTTTTCAAACCTCTTTGCCCCTTGGTTCTAGCTCTAGTAGGGGAATTTCCCTTTATACAGTCAACAGAAGTTTCAATATCTGAGAAATCAAGGTCTTGTAAGACACCTTGTTTGGCCATGTGTTCTATCTCTCTTTAAAGATATTGACCCAAATGATGATGCCATAACATGGAGGATTATCATGGGCCTTTGACGTTATGCCCAATGGTAGCATTGATATAGAGATTAGGAAGTTCAAGTGATCAATCATTTAATCGATATAAACCATATATCAAGGAAGCGAAACCAACATTAATGGAATCAAACACAAAATGTCAATTTTCCATTCCTTAGAAGAATGAATAGCCACAAATATTAAATGCAAAAGTTCAAATTAAATTCTTCTTTGCAGAAGGTACATAAATAACATTGTTCAAATGTAAAACATAACCATAATTTAAATATAAAGAAATAGTTCCAATGCATTCAACTGATGCCTGCTCCCTGCAATGCCAAAGACTGATTTCTGTGCCTCACTTGGAACCTTCTGGTTTCTTAGCCTGTAGAGAATTCACAACATGTACAGTGGCACTAGAATCTAGCCACCATGAGTCAAAGAAAGTTTTAATAGTGTTAGATTCAAAACAAACTAGAGTTAGAAGGGCAGTTTGAAGAATTGTACCTTCATTTTCTTATTTGTTTTCAATTTGAAGCAATTAGCTTTCATGTGACCCGATTTCTTGCAAAATTGCATAACCCCTTAAAGGGTTCTTCCTCAGCTTTTTACTCTTATCACCATCCTTCTTAAAGGTTGGATTATAAAGCTTTGGGGCATCATGCTTCTTTCCCTTTTTCTTATATGACCCTCCAGATTTGCTGCTAGTGCCATGAGAAACATAATTTATTGAGTGAGAGAAATTCTTCTTTATAGCTTCCTCTTCTTGAGTGACTATTGATATCATTTGGTTAACAGACCATTCAGCTTTTTGTGAGTTGCATGAAGTCCTCAAGAATACGTACTCGATAGCAATGATTGAAGAATATGGTAAACTAAGGTACTTTCACCCAAGTCAATTCCATATGATTTAAGCTTGTTATAGTAATGAACAAGCTTTAAAATGTGCTCCTGACACTAGAAACTCCGTCATATCAAGTATTGTCAAGAAGTGACACAATAGTAGTCCTTTTGAGTCTTGTCAAGCTTCTTTGTATTTGTTACCAATAGCTTTCAAGTACTCCACTGCAGTATCCTTTTCAGGAATGATGTCCCTAATTCCCTTTTTAATTGTGTACTTGATGATCGCTAGACAGATCCGGTTTAGGCTCACTCCATTATATTTAGAAGGCCATTTCAGAAGCACTGGACTCGGAAGAGAGATCTGCAAGCTTGGTTCTCTCAGAGGTAAATCTTTCTTAGAAATGGTCAGATATATATTCAGGGACTCTATCCAGTCATTATAGTTAGTCTCATTGAAAGCCTTCACAAAGGATAGTTGTGTAAAAGTAGAAACTGAAATCGCAAAACAAAAAATGAGAAATATTAATTATACGTGCACAACATAATTATAAAAAACAGAATTCCCAACAAGCGATTATCAATTATACAACTATAATCATACACCAAGAAGGCTCAGATACCATAAAGATTTAGCTCATACAAAAGTTCATACAAAATAATGCATTAAATATTTTCATAGCTATAGGGTACAACAAATATCTAACACATTAAAGGAGTGTTATTAGCCTATCCTTAAAACCAACCATCAAATCACATTAATAATATCACACCTATGGGATATGTCCATTATCAATGCTACAAGATCATAAGCATCATCAATAATTCACGAAGTCACAAATTTTATGACCTTATGACAAAACAAAATAATTTCAAAAAGTCCTTAGGGTCTTTTGAGAATTAGGAAACAAATTTAGGACCTAAGTGAATTTTAAAAGGTGCTTAGGGGTAATAGGTCATTGTGGAAGAGATTTGGGTCAAAATTGTAATTCTAAAAGTTAAGGGACTAACTTATAATTTCCAAAATTTCTTGGGTCACAACGTGAATATAGGAATAGTGGGTCCAAAGAGGTAATTTAAACTAGGCTCGAAACATAATTAATCAGAAACCTTTTTTTGGGTTGCACTGTTCTAGGCCCATATGATTTGGGCCCACTACCAGTTCAATTAAACGAATCAGACTCAGCCCACGAAACTCTCTTTCTTTTTTTTAAGCAAAGATCTGGGCCCATACAAAAATGAGCCCAGAATTATGAAACTGGATCCTAGGATCCGATTCCTAACCCGTTGATTCGATTCTTTAGTCTTCCAGCCACTAGTTGGGAACAGAAGGAAGAGGGGAAGGCTAGCGTGTAGGGAGTCTCCAGCTGCCAGAGAGGACAACGCCGCTGGGAGGAACGGTGGCAGCGATTGTAGAACCAAAAAACGATGGCACTGTAACTAGAGAAAGATAGGCGACTATGTAGTGTCGTGAACTAGGCAACGACCATCGTGAAATAGGAATAGTGTGAACTAGAATCTTCGACAGCCACTGATGCCGGCTCCCAAGATGCACCAACGCCCCCACCTCCGATGAAACTGATAGCAGCGTCCTCAACGAGTTCGACGACAGCAAAAAAAAAAATTAACAACCTCCGTTTGATGAAGATACTCCCAAACTTCGTCGACAATGAGGTTAGGAAAGAAGGGAAGAGTGATAGAGATTCACAAAAGAACAGATTCACACGTCTAAACTAATTGAGAATCATGCTACAAGGTTTCTTCGCAAATATAATAGGATTTAAACCAAAACCTCAAATTTAATAATAAGAGGAGAGGAAGAAACTGAAGAATAATATCCCACGAATGAGCATGCTAATCAAATTTGAGCAAGTAAGATTAAAAGAATTTCAATTCAATTAATCATATTAAATTGAGATACTTTAAATTTAATATTTACAAACTAGGCTCTGATGCCACGTGTTATAATTTAGTATCTCAATTCATATAAACAAGTAAAGTAATGTATACGTATCCGAAGAATCCATAAGTGCTTGAGAAATCTCGATTACCTCGAGTGTAGACAGGTGCACAGTCCACAGGTCCCTAGAGCCTTCAGAGTTCAGAGATGATATAGAGCAGAAGAAAATGAGTCGTGTGTTTGCGGTATCAACTAATCAACTTATATTGATCAGATATGTAATCGCCGTATTAAATAATTATATAATATATTATCTATTATCTCTGACTCAATCAGTTAAGAGATAGAAAATAAATGACGGCTACTAGGTTGTGGGTTGAGTCTTATTCATTGAGCTTACTTGTGTGGTCCACCTATCATGATCTACACAAGATCATAAGAACTAATCTGCTTGGGCTCATTAATTAATGTTAATTCATAATAAAATTCCAACATGTGATCCATAGATGACAATATAAATGTAAGGTAATATAAATGTATATGCACATAAATTAAAACACTCAAGCATTTAGTGCTAAATATTACAGGAGCATTGAAATCTCTCAAGCAAATCATATGGTTTTATTTATTATGTAATAAAATTGTGAATATTTTGTTTGTGTTTGTGGTTTCATTTTAGCCCAAACATCTCTTCTGCTATTTTTTTCCCAATATAGTATTTTAAAGTATTTATATTTTGATTTTTGCATACCTACTTTTTTTTGGCTGAAATTAATTACACACCTACTTTTAAGAGTCCCAAGTCGTGAGCATTTGAATATCGTGTCGCAAGCTCGCATGCAGTCAACGGGATATGTCGATATCTTGCTAGTATGAAATTTTGGACTTCTTAACTTGCATTTATATATCAAGAATATTTCATCCATGAACACTATTTTAACACGACGATGAAAATTCTAGTCAACCATATTCCCCATTCAATGGCTTTAATTTTTAAATACCTCAATAATCAATGGCTAAAGAAAAGAGAAAAAGGGGACAAAAACAATGATATGCATCTCTCTGTCCGTTTTGTGCGCATGTCACAGTCTACTTCATTGCCGTGGTTGAAATTGTTTGTCAAATCTCACCATAAAGTCTAATTATTGACTTGAGAAAAGACTTCGTTGATGGCCCGGTTAACACGCAAACAAGGAGATTATGGTTTCACATTCGATTTCTTCAATCTACTCCCTCCGTTCTTCTATATTATAATATATATATATATATATTACATCCCTAAATATACATGTGTATATTAATTGAATCCCGTGTATTAATAAAAATTATTATTTAGTTAAAATCATAATGATTTTTAATTATTTTTTTAATATTACAGTTAATATCATAATAATGATGGGTAAAGCATATATTAATATCTCCTTCATTTTTTAAGATAAGAATAAAATTATTTAAATACTAAAAATATTATAATACCTTTTATATTTAAAGACAAAATAAAGTTTAAAAAATATCTTATATATAAAGATGAAGAGAGTAAGAGGTTTATTTTTTTAGGAGAATGATAACGAAGTTCAAAAACAAAATCAATCACAATTAAGTCCTGATAAAATTTTTAAAAATTAACTTTTAAATATTAATTAAATAATTGTAAATTTAGAAGTTTCAACAAGAAATAAGATATTAAGTTCTTAATGTAACTCTCATATAGCAATTAAGATTTTTAATATTTGCAAGATCATTTTTGAAAAAAAAATATTGTTGAGGACCTATATCATTAATTTAATCTTTTAAGACTTTAATGTCATTCTCTTTTCTTTTTTTTTTTCCTTGCAATTTTCCCTGTCCAACACCTCCCACAGATTCAATTTTCCAACATTTAGGGAAAAAAAATTTCTCCCCCATGAAGTTGGAGCATGCTTCGACCCAACAGAGGAGCATGCCGCGTTCCCACCCCCTCCAAAAAAAAAAAAAAAAAAAAATCTTCATCACCGGAGCTTGTTAAAGCTCGAACATATTTACTAACAATATATGTGAGGTTTGGGGCTAAGGACTCATGTAAACTATCTCAGCTTTTCATGATTGTGTTAAATCTTATTTTCTCAATTTAAATTCAAAAATTAATAAATTAATGAGCAGAATAAACCCTAAACTTTTACTCAAAAAATGTTATGGATTTTAAATTCTTAAAATATGCAAAATAAATTTTAAAATTTTAAATTTGTAGCAAATTAAACCCTACCGTTATCTTTTTAATGCTATATTGTTCACTATGGGCCCCAATTAATTAACACCATAGATCCTAAACTATTACGCAAGTAGTATCTTGAACCTTAAATTTTAAAATTTTAAAAAAAATTTCTCTCACCATTTATGTATAAAACCTTGACTATTATATAGACCAAATTAGCCTCAGCGCGGTTCACCACGACGAATGCATCATTGGCCTTAGCGAACGATCCATAATTTGTGAAATGATGTTTTTTACCCTTTTTTTGCAACGTTTTTCAAATGATTGATATCTCATACTTTTGTGTATTCTATAACTCTAATTTAATCTTATTTTAAATAATTTTTTATTTAACGGTGAAAACTTGGAATCCTATTAGAAAAGAAATTTAAATATTAGAGAATTTTAATTAACTGGTTACTTTAGGTTTAAATTCGTTGATGAAATTATCGGCTTTCACCTCCATCATCTGTAAAATTCTATGATACTTAAACTTCTTTTCAAATAAGATTTTAAGTTTTCACCATTAAATAAATAAATAATATTTAAAATAAGACTAAATTAGATTTATAGAATATACGAAAGTATGAGATATCAATCATTTGAAAAATATTGAAAAAAAAGGGCAAAAAACATCATTTCACAAAATTATGGGTTATTTGCCATGGCTAGCAATGTATTCACTGTGGCAAACCATGCTGGGGTTAATTTGGTCTATATAATAGTCAACATTCTATACATAAACGGTGTGGGTAATTTGCTTGAAATTTTGTAGTTCAAGGTTCATGACGCTACTCACATAATAGTTTAGGGTTTGTGGCACTAATTAACTAGGGCTCACGGTGAATAGTAATGGCGTAAAAAGATAATGGTAGAGTTTAATTTGCTACGAATTTAAAAGTTTAAGATTTATGTTATATATTTTAAAAGTTCATGATCCAGGACATTTTTAAAGCAAGAGTTTAAGATATACTTTTCTCATTCTTACAAAATTAATCATATTCAAAATTTATTTAATTAATATACGAAACACAATGTGCTAACCAACTCACAAAAGTACTTCCTTAGGTCCCGTATTTAAGTTACTTAGCTTTCAACTATTTTATAGGGATTAACGAGAGTTAATTAAATTATGATGTTGTTTGAAAAAAAAATTCTCGATTTGCTTTTATATTAAATACATTATCTTTACAAATATTTTCTCTCTTATATATAAACTTTTACTCGACTTATAAAAGAATAAAATTGAAAGAAATAATTATTGATTCCTATTTTTATGCAAAGTGGGTTGTAAAAGGAATTGTTAATTCTCTATAAAAATTAATTTAATATAAGATCGGAGGTGTACAATGCAACAAGCCCATGCAAACATTTTTAGTATAATTTACTCTGGTACCCAACGCTACTTAATGACTACTCCTTTCATTTTTTATTATTAAAAAAACTATCACCTTTGATTTATATTTTTTATAAACAAAATCACCTATTCCAATAAGCATTTATAATATATTTCTTAAATCATCCTTCAAAATTTACATTAATAAAAAATAATTAATGTATGATTATATTGATTAACATAGGACATTTTAGTTTACTTTTTTATTTTCATATATAATTATTGTATTTAGTCGATTTTCTTAAATTGTGTGATATAGTTTTTTTTTTATATATAAAAAATGGAGAGAGTGTTTTATATTCAAGTACCTGAAGAGCAGTTTTCTAGCTCTTTTTTTTTTTTTTTTTGGCTTGCTCCAATTGATTTCCATTGGTTAATTCATGAAGGCTTTTCTCTCCTGTTTAGCTAGGCTAGTTTTTGCCAAAGTGAATTTAGCAAAACAAGAACAAATCTGGTTCCTTGCACTTTAACAATTTACACCTTTGATAAGTTAATAGATCACATTTAAAATTATATATTCTTTTCATATTTATTCTTATTTAATAAATTTCTTTTATTAGAAAAATTTGTTAATTTTACACTCCTAATTAAGGACATTTTTTAAACAAAAACTTATTATTAAGGACTCAAAATACCTTTTTTAATTATAGGATTCACGTACATTTTTATTTTTAAACTTTTTTCAAGTAGTGTTGGGCACTTTGTACTCATAAGTTGGATAATTTTTCTCCTAAATTATTTTTTTGAGGAGCAAAAAATCTCTTCTATTAGTCAATTGTCAACTTTGCCATATTTTCTAATGATGTAACATGTGCATGGAGCCCACATAATAGTGACAGGTAAGATTCTAATCATATCTTTTAATTGCCTATGAACTTTTTTTTTAAGAGTGTTGGATATCCTAAAAATTTTTTTAGGAATATTGGGCATCTTGAAGTTTTTTAAAATAAAATTTTAATAAATATTACTAAAATATTAAACATTTTCATATTTAATAATTTAAATAATATTATTTAAAACCTAATGGAAGAGGTTTTTGTTCCTTGAAAAAGTGGTTGAGGGAGAAAATTGCCTTACTTATCAGTCCAGGATATTCCATGCTCTTCGAAAAAAAATTCAAAAATAAAAATGCATCTTAATCCTTAATTATACCTTGATAGACTCAAAATACTTTATATTTTTTAATACAATATTCCAGCAAAATAACTTATAATACTAAATGATGGTGTACTTAAACTCAATTAATGCAAACCCAAGCACAATTGTTTTTTGGAGGGATATTACCATTCCCTCTCTAAATGATTAAAAGGTCACTCACAAAACAGACGATGATCGTGCGTCATGAACTTTTGTTTTTTGTTTTTTGTTTTGACCTGGATCGTTATGAAACATGATACCAAGAGGAAAATACAAATATATCTTCTGGCGGATACACAAGTTATGTTTTAACATTTTAGTCCACTAATATTAAAAATAAAATTTGAGTAACTTTTGAGTGTAGTATCATATCGATCAGCATATATATAGGATGGCCATAATTAAATTTTCACGTCTTATATCTCTACAAATCTATGTACGTAAGCAATACACACAAAAAATCCTTTTTTCTGGTGTAAAACTAATGAAACGCTTACCTGCACTAAATTGAGAATTTTCCATATCATGAGCACTAGCTAATTGATCAAGTCAATAAATCTGGATATTGAACAATAATTCTTCCCTCCATAAAGTCAAATTTATACCAAATAAAAGGAAGACTCCAGACCTGATTGCCCAGTCAATACATAAGAAAACAGTGGATATTGGGCACAAAGATGTCCTTCCTTAAAAATTCTTGTCTGGATGCGTCATTCATATGCTATCCAATAAAAAAATGTCATTTTTAATAACTTTATTTTTAGAATTGCTCTTTAATTAATTATCTATTTTCTCTTTATTATCATTAATGATAAAATTAATTCATATTTACAATCATTTGATATGATATTATGTTTTTATTGAATAAAATATAGATGACATGGTATATTAGATGTTTTGTAATAATTTCTCGTCCTTCTTTAATTTTCTACTTTTTTATTGCCCTTTTAATGGTTCAAGGTAACCACGTGGAGGATCGCATTAGCACTATAAATACACATCCACGGGTAGTGAAGTAAACAACGCCAAGAAACAAACCACCAAATATGGGCTTCTTTTCTAAACAATCGCTTCATTTTGTATTTTATATCAGTCCCTTAGCTATTCACTGCCTTTTTCTTAGTATATCATCATCAACCGCTCTAGACATCACCACAGATACAGAAGCTTTGATCTCATTTAAGTCCCAATTGAGTGATATTGATACTCCTCACCCTCTATCTTCTTGGAACCAGAGTTCATCATCACCATGCAACTGGTATGGTGTTACCTGTAATAGGTTTGGCCAAAGAGTGGTAGGCTTAAATCTTTCAAGCTTAAGACTCTCAGGTCAGTTAAGCCCCTATATAGGTAACCTCTCTTTTCTGGAGTCCCTTCAGTTGCAGGGTAACCAGTTTACAGGAGTGATTCCCGAGCAAATTGGCCATCTCATTAGGTTAAGAGCTCTAGACTTGAGTTCTAACAGAATAGAAGGCATGCTTCCCTCAAACATCACTCGCTTGGTCAACCTCGTCAAACTGAACTTATCTTCAAACAATATAGCCAGCCAAATTCCTCAAGATATTGATAGCATGAAAAAGCTTCAAGTCCTGAAACTGGGAAGCAATAAGTTTTATGGTGCAATTCCACCTACTCTCGGAAATATTTCATCACTCACAAATATCAGCTTTGGCACAAACAGTCTGAGGGGTGGGATTCCCAATGAATTTGGCAGGCTCAAGAACTTAACTGAGCTTGATCTCACCATTAACAATCTCACTGGGACTATTCCTCCTTCTATTTATAACTTATCTTCCCTAGTTAACTTGGCTGTTGCTGCCAACGATTTTTGGGGTGATATTCCTCAGGATGTTGGTCACAAACTTCCAAAACTTCTAGTGTTCAATTTCTGCTTTAATAGATTCACAGGTAGAATTCCTGGGTCTCTTCACAATCTTACCAACATCCGAGTTATCCGCATGGCCTCAAATCTCTTGGAAGGAACAGTGCCACCAGGTCTTGGAAATCTTCCATTCCTTCGCATGTATAATATAGGATATAATAGGATAGTAAGCTCAGGAGACAGAGGTCTAGACTTCATTACTTCACTGGCAAACAGCACCCTCTTGAACTTTCTTGCAATTGATGGCAATAGGTTGGAAGGTGTAATTCCAGAGACCATTGGAAATCTCTCCAAGGTTCTCTCAAAATTATACATGGGAGGGAATCGTTTGCATGGAAACATACCCCCATCAATTGGAAATCTTAGAGGCTTGAGTTTGTTAAACTTGAGTCACAATGATGCAATCTCAGGAGAAATTCCTTCCGAGCTAAGCCAATTGGAGGAACTGCAAGAGCTAAATCTGGCTGGGAATCAGATATCTGGAAGTATTCCAAACTCCCTTGGTCGTCTCCAGAAGCTAAACAGTCTTGATTTATCAAGCAATCAGCTTGTGGGTGAAATACCAACAAGTTTTGGGAATTTTCAGAGCATTGTCTTCATGGACTTGTCTCATAACAAGCTCAACGGAAGCATACATAGACAGATTCTAAGTCTCTCTTCTCTAAGCACTGTTTTTAACTTGTCTAAGAACTTCTTAAGTGGATCTTTGCCTCAAGAAGTAGGGAATTTGATCAGAGTTTCTACCTTAGACTTCTCTGACAATCTTTTGGTTGGTGATATCCCCAGCTCAATTAGCAATTGTCTAAGCCTAGAAAGGCTATTTTTGGCACGAAATATGCTTTCTGGTCTTATTCCAAAAGCTTTAGGAAGCATCAGAAGCTTGGAAATTCTTGACCTTTCTTCCAACCAACTCTCTGGATCCATTCCTGTTGAACTTCAAAATCTAAAAGCCCTGCAGTTATTGAACCTTTCTTATAATGACCTAGAAGGAGCAGTTCCCAGTGGCGGTGTTTTCGCAAATCTCTCTTCTTTCCATTTTGAAGGCAATAAGAAACTGTGCTTACTTTCCTCGTGTGTGACTCAAGGCCATGGAAAAAAGATCTTCGTAGTTTCTATCACCGTAGCTATCGTGGTGACATTGATACTATGTTTCACAATTGGCTTATTGTATGTGAGGAGTAGAAAATCAAAGGCAGCAATCCCACTTAATACGGTGGAGCCATATCATCCCATGGTCTCTTATGATGAGCTTCGACGAGCCACTGGGGACTTCAGTCAAGAAAATTTAATCGGAACTGGAAGCTTTGGTTTGGTGTACAAAGGCCATCTCGGTGAAGTGAGCATCAGCACTGTTGCAGTAAAAGTACTAGATACTTTAAGGTCAGGCTCCTTGAAGAGTTTCTTCGCAGAATGTGAGGCTTTGAAGAATGCACGGCATCGAAATCTAGTAAAGCTAGTCACATCGTGTTCTAGTATAGACTTCAAGAACAATGAATTTCTGGCTTTGGTTTATGAGTTCATATGCAACGGCAACTTGGATGATTGGATTAAGCAAAAGAAAAGGCATGCAAATGGAAATGGGTTGAATCTTATGGAAAGACTGAAAATTGCCATTGATGTTGCTTGTGCATTGGATTATCTCACAATGACACTGAAACTCCCATTGTGCATTGTGATTTGAAGCCTAGCAATGTTCTTCTGTGTGAAGATATGACTGCAAAGGTGGGCGATTTTGGATTGGCTAGACTGATGATTGAAAGACCAACTAATCAAATCTCAATAAGCTCCACTCATGTCCTCAAAGGTTCAATCGGCTACATACCTCCAGGTACTTTGCATTTTATTATGAGTATCTTGAATCAAATCAAGCAAATATGATTTATGTTTACTTTTTTTTAAATATATTTATCTGACTGAGCTAAATTTGAGCATTGTTCGATCTAATTGGGGGTAGCTCTTTCCCTTTCATAAACCTAATAAATGCCATTTTTTGCAATTATTTAACCTAATGAAGATGTCGCTCTTATGCTTCAATGACATAAATGCAGAGTATGGATGGGGAGAAAAGCCATCAGTAGCAGGAGATGCATACAGTTTTGGGATTGTGTTGCTGGAACTTTTTTCTGGGAGGAGCCCAATAGATGATAGATTCACAGGTGGCCTGAGCTTAACAAGATGGGTTCAATCAGCATTCCCAGACAAGATTGAGCAAGTCATAGACCCTCAGCTTCTGTCACACACTTTTGACAATGACCTTGCTCCTAAAGGTCCAAATCTGCAGCTGATTGATTGTGTGACTACAATTCTGAGAATTGCGTTATCCTGCACTGCAGATTCTCCAGATGGACGCCTTAAGATGAAGGATGTTGTTGCTAAATTGAAAAATGTCAGAGACACTTCCTTCAAACTCAACAAGAACATTCACTCCAGCCATTAGTTTTAATGTTGGAAATAGTAAATTCAAATATAATGTCTTTTAGGAATGCAAGAGTCTCTTAGTATACAAAGTTTATGAATCTTAACGTACTTAGAAATATGTGATATATGGTTTTTAGTAACTTCATTAAAATATATAGGAGGATGTTTAAGGGCTATGAAAATTAGTATAAATTGACCAAGTGTTTTGCGTTTTGCGTTTTGTATGGGGTTGTAGTAAGAGTGAAATTACAGATATACAAGTAATAATATTTGTGTTTTGTAATGACAGTGAAATAATGCTCCTTTTTTAAGCTAGCCTTTGAATCTGCATTTCAATTAAATGAACCCAATATGGGGAATGCCATAATCATAGATAGAGAGACATTTCATCTAAACCCAATATTAGTGTCTTTTTCTATATAAAAAAACAGTGGTTTTATTACCCAAAAAGAAATGAAAAGAAGAGAAAAACAGTGTTTCATCTTTGAATTATTGAGTCTAGGAAGAGACATTTCATCTTTGACTTATTTAGCACGTCGGTGGAGATTTTTTAGTTGAAAACCTCTACTTAGAACTCCAATGCATGATATTAAAATCCAATCTGGATTAGAAGGTCAAACTTGTGAACTGGTAAACCAATCCGTGATTAGTCCAGTCAAGATGTTAGGATAGGGTCAATCGGGTTGAATTTTATTTTTTTCTCACATTGTTGAGCTTGAAACTGCATCATTTTGAGTTTAAAAAATAACAGCTTGTGCTGCCGGGCACTTGGATCGATTGATAAGATGATTAATCCAGCCTAACCATAGATCAATCCCTTGCTAATGTGAGACCCATCATTCAACGGGCACTACCTTCTGTGCAACATTACATAGCAGAATTTCTGCTCTCGGAGATTTTTTAACTCATAAAACTACACTAGTTTTTGCCTAATAGATTAATTAAGCAAAACAAAAACAAACCTAGTTTCCCTATACATTCCAATGGTGGAAAGTAAAATTTCATGGAAGACAGGAGAAGATGAAATGACAAATTATTCACTACTTGAATAGCGTAGGTACCTGGATATTTATAAGGTTAATGAGCACTTGTAGGATGCCACTTAACTCCACTAACGATGCAGTTTCCAGCAACGATCGAGTTTCCTCATAAATCCCTCAATACAATTTACCTTGGAGAGTGAAGATCACAAATACCAGCATGTTACTGATCAAAATCGTTTACTAGCCCATCAACATCATCATTATGAGGTTGTCAATAGGGAGAATTTCACTTCAGCTCTTTTCTGGGAAGATCCCATAACAGATGATTGCTTCACGGGTGGCCTAAGCTTCCGGCACTCCCCCCTCAACGAAGCGCACACACATTTCATCAAACAAGCGCAAATAGTTATTGCTCCTTATGGAAATCAAATTCAAATTCAAAGGAGCATGTTGTTGTCTATTTGTCATGCCTCAAAATAAGGCATGATCGACACAGGATATACGCAAATTTTAGTCTTAACACATTCATCATATTAAATAGGATTCTTTATTTATTATTATTTTTTAAACAAAATTCATAAATTTTCTATGGAAGTTTCGGTAGAATATAATCTCCCATGTAATATAGGATCTCAAAAAAAAAAAATTTACAACAACAATTTCAACACAAAAAAGTGAAACACGCAACTATAAAATAGACTTTTTACATCACATTTTTAAGCCTTTTCAGGTTACAACTAGGGGGGACATCATACTAAATGACTTAAAATAATGGCTTATCCATGTCACAAATATCTGTGATGTGAAAAAGAATAAACCATATCTCTTTTAATACCAAGGGAGATAGTTTCTACATAATCCACATCCCCATTTTACTAGATAGAAACATGGCCTCCATATAAACCACATCCCCCCTTAGAAGATTTGGACGTAGTTCATAAACAAACCACATCACCCTTTAGTAAGGAGGACGTGGTTTCTCATTTCGAAGTACATAGGAGAGAAACCACGTCCCTCATTAATAAGGGGGAAGTGGTTTCTTTGAGAAATAATGTCCCTCTCTACAAAGGGGGACGTGCTTTGTCATTCCAAATGATCATCCAAAAAGGAACCACGTCCCACAACAGTAATGGGAAGTGGTTTCTTTGAGAAATCACGTCCCCCTCAATAATGGGGGATGTGGTTTGTTAAGAACCCACTTCCCCTCTACTAATTAAGGGACATGGTTTTGCATCCACACTATCGTCCCACATCCTCCTTATAATAGGGGCGATGTGCTTTGTTCTGTATTACGTCCCTCCCACTAAGATCAAATACTTAGTTGTGGAAATAGCGTGCTTGGCGCTATATTATACTTGTACTAAGTTTAGACATTATATAATAAACACAGTTGTGTATGTGGTTTCTCATTTTGATTTGATTAAATACATGCTTAATCAGCCAGTCATGATGGGCTATATAGGAAAATGGAGTTTGGCCTTGGCAGAATTTTCTTTAATATTTTTGTCTCAAAATCAGTAAAGAGCCAAGCGTTAGCAGACTTCCTGGCTGATCATCCCTCAACTGAGCTCCCTAAAGACAAATAGGAATTACCGGTGTTCTCAGTAGATCCAAAACCTTGGGTGCTTAAGTTCGATGGATCTAGCACTAAACAGGCATCTGGGGTCGGTATAGTGATAACCTCTCTTACGGGAATAAAAATGATACTATCTCGTCAATTAAATTTTGAGTGTACTAACAACTAGGTGGAATATGAAGCATTGCTCACAGGGCTTGAGATTCTTCAAGAAATGAAGGCTTGTGATGTGGTCATAGAAGGGGATTCTCAATTAGTCATCAAATAGTTAACTAGTGAGTACAAGTACACAAGCCTAGCTCTAGTGATGTATTATGCTAGGGCTTCCCAAATTCTAGAGGAGTTCAAAACAATAATGTTGATTCGCGTTCCTCGGGCTCAAAACTGAGAAGCCAATGAACTAGTTCAAATAGCATCAGGGCTAAAGTTGTCACCTGAACTCACCAAAAAAGTAATTGTGGTGGAATAGAAAGAACATCCCTCAATCATTCAACGTGGTCTGACAGTACAGTACGGTACGGTCTCGCAAAGGTTAGCTCGAGATTGGAGAGATGATTTTAAGTGTTATCTTCAAGATCCCAATCAATTTTATCCTTACACTTTATTTTAATTGGAGATGAATTATACAAGAAGGGCTCCGATGGGTTATTACTTTCATTGATTATATAGAGGTTTTAAGATAGGTACATGAGGGAGTCTGTGGGACTCATCAATCAGGGCTAAAGATGTAATGGCTAGTGTGTAAGCATGGATACTATTGGCCATCGATGACAAAAGCCTGCATCGAATATGCAAAGAGGTGCAAGAAGTGTCAGACTCACGGGCCAACACAAGTGTTAGTATCAGACATGTATTTGATTATAAAACCATGGCCTTTTTCAGGATAGGCCATGGATATAATACGAAAAATCTATCTAGCCTCATCTAAGGGCTACTTATTCATCTTAGTGGCTACAGATTATTTCACTCAGTAGGTTGAGGCTATCCCTATAAAGAAAGTATAGTAGGGCAATGTTATTAACTTCGTACGGGAACAAATTGTGTTTCGTTTTAGGATTCCTTAAATGATTACAATAGATCAAGGGATAAAGTGGGATTAAGTTATTGGCATTCTCACCATATTACCCTCAGGCAAATAGATAGGCCAAAGCTTCCAACAAAATCATCCTCGGAATTATAAAGAAAACAATTAAAAAGAATCCTCGAGAATGGCACGAACAATTGGCTGAGACACTATGGGCATACCGGACATCTAAAAGAGAAGCTACAAGAACGAGCCCGTATGTGTTAACATATGGGCACGAGGCGGTTTTGCCTATGGAAATAGCAGTTCCCTTGCTACGTATTGCGAGTAGTCTAGGAAGACTGTCTGATAACTATAACGAGGCCATGATGAACAAATTAATCCAATTAGACGAAATTCACTTATAAGCACTCAATCATATGATCACCCAGAAGAAAGAAGTTTCAAGAATATACAATAAGAGGATAAGACGGAAACATTTTCAGGCAGGCAAGATAGTATGAAAACTTGTGTTACCACCTAGTTTCAAAGATTGGACACTTGGTAAGTTTTTACCTAATTGGGAAGGACCGTTCAAGGTAGATAAGGTACTTAAAGGGAACACGTACATGTTAGGTAGCATCGACAGAATTCCACACAGACGTGCTATAAACGGCAAATATTTCAAGAAGTATTAGCTGTCGTTATAATAGGAAAGCGATAAAGGACCCGAGGCCTAGAGTGGTCTCCGAGCATACAAAACTTACACAGTGAAAAAAAATATTTATTCTTTATTATCATAATTGAATTGTGTTACAAAGAGTAAAAAATAAACAAATAAAAAAATGTGTGTATTTATACATAAGTACGTTATTTACAAAGGCTGCACATAAGCTCCCATGTTGACAAAGCCAAGTCCAGATCCGTAGAAAGGGTCTGGTGACGTGCGAGGATTGTTTCGAACTCAAGCATAGCCTAAAGCTTAGCATTCAAAATGGTCCACGCCTCATCCAATACCTTATTAGCAACCTTCAGCTCGAGTTCTGCTGGATAGTCCTCAACTTCAGCCTTTGCTAACTCTTCTTCAGCCGCTGCAAGCTGGTGCCTCAAGTCCACCACCTTAGCCCGTAATGCTTGAAGATTATCAACACGGGGGGCACTTTCCTAGACCTAGTCAGTAGCAGCAGTCGTTCAGGTCTTGGCAGCCAAATATTCATTCCTCACTGCCTAATTGTTCTTTAAATATTCAGACAAAAGGGGGAGTTTTTTACGACACTGGCTGACAATGCCATAACATGCCGGGACTTGAGCTTGCAGGAGTGCCAACTCAGACATAGAGATCACTTTTGCCACAGCTTCAAGAGCCCGAATCATTTCCTCAAAATTTTGTTTAGGGATGAGGAAGGGATTGTGGCTGAGTTGAAACTGGACGACTCTCTAAGCATCCAATATAACATCCATTTCAGGGACGCGAATGCAGGAGAAGAGAGCTTCTGTAGGTACCACCTCCAATACAGCTAGTTGAAGAAAATATAACATTAGCAAAAGACCATGACAAAGCTAGCAGGAATGAAAAGGAAAAAGTAAACAAGACTATACCTAAATTGGATCTACGAGCGCTTTGTCTTTGCTCGTGAAAGAGGGGAGAGTTTGGGAAGACCGCGTCATTGAGCACAGAGTTTTCTCCACGTGACCTATCAAAGTAGAAGGATTAACTTGGCCCTACGCTGAGCCACGTTGAGTAGAGACCAGAGTGGTTAGAACATCACTCATAGGCTTCGCCTACAACCCCTCAGAGTTCCTACCCTCTTGGATATTTATTAAGTAGGAAGGAAGGATTAGACTGAGTGGGGAGACCATTTGGGGGCCCGTAGTAACAGCAGGGTCTTGGACCCTAAGCTCCAACTTGTCACTCGAGGTGATGGCAGCAGCTTCCCCTTGATCAAGAGCAGCCCTGACATCTTTTAGACCACCTGGGGCTGTGGTAGACAAGACAGCTTCTGGACCTTCATTACGTTCTGTCACCTCTTGAGCAACTTTAACTGAGTCCATAGGTGCAGGCTCAGGAGTGGCAGCGGCTTAGAAAGGGACCATTTAGAGATCAGGATGCTAGGTCTCCTTCTCCCCTTGTTGAATCAGACTCACTCTGCCATCGTCAGAGTCTACTGACAGGATCATCATCTATTGGCGCTTATGTGTGCACCTCCCCTTTTGAGGTGTGGGGCCTATTTGGAGTGGGGTAGAGGCAGGTTGGTCAAGCAGTAAGGGTGTTATTTTCTTTCTCTTCTTAGCCTCAGCAGAGGAAGATGAAGCCTACTTCCTCTTTTTTGGTGTATCTCCTTAGTCAGGATGATTGGAGGAGCTCTTCTTGGCCCTGGACTTTTAGAGATTGAGAGAATAGAAAGTTGGGAGGAAGCACCGTCTTGCTCCATCCCCTAGACCATTGTCCTCACAGAAGGGCCGTCGGGGTCTCAGAAGCGGCAAGGGATCAATGTTGCCCCTTTAAAAGGTCACCAACACGTGGGACTGTGTCAAATCACGGCCTACACAAAACAAGGTAGGTTTAGCCTAAGGAAACAAAATGAAAAAGATAAAACTAAGACAAATGTAAGGGAAATACTTACTGGTGTAGCTTTTTATTATATGCCTAAAGCGCTGGGGCCATTATTTCTTAAAGTGGAGGCAGGCATCTCTATCTACAAGTTCCACCCTGCACTACCTCTGGGTGGTAATTGGAACGGTTATCTAATCGATAGCCTGTCTGTCTAGTAGCTCTACACTAATTTGGGGGGACAGGCCCCGAGAGATGCACTAACTCAGTCCAAATTGGCCCGCCACCAGTTGAGAACGATAAGACTCCAAGTATACTCTGAGAGACTTGAAGGAAGAGCCAGTGTATGGCAGCCATATCTTCCGAGGAGTGGTGGCTGAAAGGAAGACTTCATACCTCAGAGGGTTGGTGGGCTTGTTCTTCTTTTTCACCATGTACTTGTACCAAGTGGGGGGTGGCAATCAGAGATGTTGAAAGCTTTTAAGGTCTTTCCCAAGGACCAGCTTTATTGATAGAAGAACTCGAAGAAGTTATTTGACTCTACCAGCAGATGACCACCCAAGAGACAAGTAAAAGGATGGTTGGCATGGGAATCATTCGAGAAGGGCTCTCGTCAAAGGTTGGGGAAGTAGGCCGTCGTCTACAACTTTAAAAACCAGACGAGCCTATTGAAGTTATTGAAGGGCTTCTTGATCAGTGACTCCTTCATGCCGTCATAGAGACAACATAGAAACATACTCCTTAAGGCTATTTGATTTCCACAAAGTAGGGATTGGGCAATCCTTAAATGCAGCTGCATGGGCTTCCCTCCCTTCGACGCCAGGATCCATTGGCTGAGTAGGATCCAGATGAAGACCAAGTGCTCCGTGACGGTGACGGGCTCGAAGGCTAGTTTCTCGAAGAATAGTTCCATAATCTTTGTATAGGAGCTTGCAACCTTGATCTTGCTCTCTAGGTCAGCAGGAAGGGCAATGTAGGAGTCATGCTTTTCGAGGATTGCGTAGAAGTTCTCTTCCCCAGTGATGGGCAACCCTAGGAACATGAAGGCGTCCCATAATGTGAAGGACATCGAGCTAAGCTCGAAGATGAAAGTATTACAGGCCGGAGCCCAGAAACTGAGGAGGACCGTCAGAAGGTCCACAGGGACGTCAATATCAGCTAGAGACAGTTGAATTAAGTCGTATAGACCCATCTCCTTCCACTGGGATGCATGATCTGACTTTAAATGCTTCACCCAGTTGACCCAAGCACGAAGGGACCGGGGCCAGTTCCTGAGCTTTTTGCAGGACGACTCAGGGAAGGGCGAGGTCATCCAGGCCAAGACCAGATCATGGAGGTTAATGGCCATGGATTCAACTACGTGGGGACAGTGACGTCAGACAGGTCGAGAGAAATTGTCAGGTACCTGATATTGCTTTTGTTAGAAATTTGGAAACTCAAAGGCAAAGTGCTAGACAAAAAGGAAGCACAGTTAGAGCACTTTTCAACAAAATAGAAGGGCTAAACATGAGAAACGAGAAACTTACCAAAAAGCCACTGATATGTGGAATGACGAACCCTCCTTAAAAGAAATGAACGAGAATTAGGATAAGAAACCAGTCTAATAGAAAAAAGGGTTTTTTCAGACCATGAAATACATACCGTTATAGCCTGCCTAATTGGTTTACTAGGTTCCGGATAGTTGCCAGAGAATCCGGTAGACTACCAGTGGAAGTGGAAGAAGGTGCAGCGGCAGAAGAAGTAGACGAAGCCATTTGAGAACTAGGGTAGGAGAAATTTTAGCAAACTAAAGACTTAAAGTTCAAGAAACGGCAAAGAAAGTAAGAGAAGTAACCAAAATTTAGAAATAAGTTTATATCGATAGAGGGCGCTCAGAAATAGTGACATTTTAATTTTTTCACACGTGCCACGTGGCTTATGTTACCAGCCATTGGCACGCGAGGGACATTGTTTGGGCTAAATATGAAACATTGCTCAAATATGTCACGAGGCTAGTTAGGCTGAGTAATCGAAACATCTGGCCCAATATAAACAAAAGAGGCCGGCCCCGAAACTCAATAAAGTCTACAACACATAAATATACCAAAATTCCGTCAGCTTCAAATATCAAACCGTTAGCATGAACACACGATCCTAAGTGATGCCGAAATCTACACCCAAGTAGTTTGGTGAAACTGGCTATTTATCAAAATGGAAAGACTGTGCCATAAGTTTTGCGAGATTCTTGATTTTTCGGTAGAACATGCTAAGTTTCAAAGAAAAGGCTTCTGCTATCAAACACTATAAATAGAAAGAAGAAAAACAGAGAAATTCAATCAACACTCAACCAAGACTCGCATAATTTACATTTACTAGCCCTTTTCAGTTCTTAGTTTTTAGTCTGTAATTTTCAAACACTTTAATAAAATTACACGCTTGTTCTACCAAAACCTACTATCTTTTTACATCCGAGCGAACTATGTTAAGGGAACTCGGGACCCCTTTCGTTATCTATTGAGACCCAGTATTTTTAGTATGTTTGGTATTTGTTGTTTAACTATAAACATATCATGAACGCTAATTTAACACGATGGTGAAAATTCTTGTCAACCATATTACCTATTCAATGGTTTTGATTTTTAAATACCTCAATAATCAATGACCTAAGAAAAGAGAAAAAGGGAACCAAAAACATTGATATGCCCATCTCTCTATCTGTTTGTGTGCGTGTCACAGTCTAGTTCAGCACAATGGTTGAAATTTTTTCTCAATTCTCATCATAAAGTCTAATTATTGACGTAAGAACAGACTTCATTGATGGCCCGGTTAACACGCAACAAGGATTTTATGCTTTCACATCGGATTTCTTTAAGATAATGCACATGAGCGATCCGTTACAATCACGTGCCAACGTACCCCCGGCATCTCTCTCTCTCTCTCTCTATATATATATATATATATATATTATATAAAGATATTTTTAATTGAATCCGTATATTAATAAAATATTATTATTTAATTAAAATCACAATAGTTTTCTAATTTTATTCTTAATAATATCACCATTAATATTATGGTGAGGGTAAATAAAACACACAACTAATATCTCCTTCATTTTTCAAAGCAATGAAAAAAATTATATAATTACTTAAAAATATTATGACATATTTTATATTTAAGAATAAAATAGGTTTTTAAAAAGCATTTTATATATAAAAATGGGGGAAGTAAGAGGTATATTTTTTTAGGAGAATGATAATTAAGTTTCAAAAATAAATCAATCAAAGTTAAGTCTTGATAAAATTTTCTAAAAATTAACTTTCAAATAGTAATTTAAACAATTATAAATTTAAAAGTTTTAACTACAAATAAGATAATTGAGTTCTTAATGTAACTCATATAATGATTAAGATTTTTGTTTGCAACTGTACGTATGGATTGATATTTGCAAGATCATTTTTGGGGAAAAAAATTGTTGGGACCTCAATGTTATTAATTTGATCTTTTAAGACTTTACTATTATTCTTTCTAATTTTTTTTTTTTAAACTTGATCCTATTCAACCCCCCCCCCCGGGGATTGATTTTTCTAATACATTTAGGGAAAAGATTTCTCCCCTGTGAAGTTGAAGCATGCCGAGTTACTATGTAATTTGCAAAGTCAATTATAAGGGTTTTTTTTTTTTTTTTTTTGCGTATAGATGAAAATGTAAAAGGACTCATGTAAACTTCCTCAGTTTTTCATGTTAAAACTCGAAGATATTTACCGACAATAGTGAGGTTCAGGGGAAAGGACTCATGCAAACTTTCTCGATCAGTTTTTCATCATTAATTAATATATTTTTGCCCAATTTAAAATTCAAAAATTAACCGTATTCAAATTTTATTTAATTAATATACTAAACACAATTGGCTAACCAACTCTCAAAATTACTCCCTTAAGTCCTGTATATGAGTCATTTAGTTTTGAACTATCTCATAGGAATCAATGAGAGTCAAATACATTATCTTTAAAAATATTCTCTCTCTTATATATAACCTTTTACTCGACTTATAAAATTTTTTAAAAAGAATAAAATTAGAAGAAAATAATTAATAATTCATATTTTTATGGAAAGTGACTTCTAAAAACAACTCTTAATTCTTGGGAAAATGACAATTAAGTTTCAAATGACTAATTTTATTCAAGGTAAGTCCCAAGACATTTTGAAATATCACTTAAGTCTCATAGGTCTTTAGGAGGCCATATGAGCAATGTTAAAATTACTTAAAAGCCCTCATTAATTATGTTAGAAGCTTTGGACTTCCCACCTCATTTCAATATCCGAATCGTCATATGTGCCTTAGATAGAATTCTTTCACAACCTTATAAACATGAGCATGCTAAGAAGAGAAAAAAGATCGAGAGAAAATTTTATCGAACTCGACCACACACAAGGAGAGATTAAGGAAGACATGGATATTATTGACAAAAGTAAAGAACACTAACAACACCAAACTCCATCATACCTTAAGGTATTTTGCTAAATTCTAACAATAATTTGTAAAGTGCTGGAAAGGGACAAAATTATTGAGACTCAACATGTCATATCTTATCAGCCCTCATTAGCATTTGTTGACAAAGAACTGGGTATGTGGGTTTTTTTGGCTAGCGTGTTCAGATATGGCTTTTTTTTTTTTTGCAAATCCTTGGAGTCTATTCCCCATTATAGTTTTCTTCTTGCAAAATGACACTCGTGAACAAAAAGAAAGGCTTTTTGCAACTGAACATGAAAGGTTTTTTTTTATTTCACATTTCTAAAGATTTGACATGAAGATTTGACATTTTGCAACTGAAAGTGTAAGAATTATCATTGAGTGTCCACATTTTAAGATGGAATGTTGTCATTGATATAAAAAGTAACTTGTTTATGAGTCATATATTATGACATTTTATTTTGCTTGTTATAGGTTGATGTTAATGGATATGATAAAAAATAGTTGTTTAAATGAATTTTTTGTTATTTTTATTTAGGTGGAGATATTGCAAAAGACATACATAAGACAATGCATTATGATGGGAGGAGTTGTAATGGAAGAATGATCAGAGAAGAAATGTTTTTTGAAGAACTAGTTAGATTAATTTCATTATACTTGAATTGTGATTTAAATGGAATAGAGTTGATGCTTTTGTGTATGTGGACAGCCAATATCTACAGATGCATTAGAAGAATTGATACATATGGCTTATATGTACATTTCATATCTTCTGTGGTCACTGAAATGTTTCCTCTTAAAATTTCAAACAGAGGTTGCAAAGTATTTGTAAGGTAGTTGTAAAATCAGGTGTTTCGATTACAAATTACTAGAGTGATCTCCTAGAATAATAACTTGGTGTCCTTAGAAGTTCAAGAATTCAACATGTTTCCAATTAAAATTGTGAAAAATAGTTGCAAAGTATTTGTAAGTAAGTTATAAAATTGGGTATTTCAGTTGAAAATTACTTAATCTATCTCCTAAAATAATAACTTGGTTGCTTTACAAGTTTAAAAATTTAGTAAAGCATTTTCAATTAAAATTGTGAAGAGAAGACCCAAATTTATCCCAAATAAGTTATAAAATTGGGTATTTTAGTTGCAAATTGCTGGAGCTATATCTTAGAATAATAACTTAGTTTCTTTATAAGTTCAAAAATTCAATAAAGTGTTACCAATTAGAATTGCATAAAGGAGTTGCAAATTTATCCCAAAAAGTTGCAAAATTAGGTATTTCAGTTGTAAATTACTAAAACTATATCCTAGAATAATAACTTAGTTTCTTTACAAGTTTAAAAATTCAATAAAGTGTTACCAATTAAAATTGTGAAACGGAGTTGCAAATTTGTCCTAAAGAAGTTGCAAATTTGGGTACTTCAATTACAAATTATTAGAGTTATCTCCTAGAATAACAACGTGGTTTCTTTGCAAGTTCAAGAATTCAACGTGTTTCCAATTAAAATTTCCAAAAAGAAGTTGCAAAGTAATTGTAAGTAAATTGCAAAATTGGGTATTTCAGTTGCAAATTACTGGAGCTATCTTCTAGAATAAAAACTTAGTTGCTTTACAAGTTAAACAATTCAATAGTTTTAGTGGATGTTTTCGGTACATAACAATCCCTCTTTTGTAAATTCAAGTTCATGCTTTTGTGTATGCATGTGGACAACTGATATATGCAGATGCATTAGATGATTAATACATGTAGCTTATATGTATAGTTCATATCTTCTGTGATCACTAAAAGTGTTTCATCTTAAAATTTTGATCAGAGGTTGCAAATTATTCATAAGGTAGTTGGAAAATTGGGTATGTTAGTTGTAAATTACTGGAGCATATCCTAAATATAACTTGGCAGCTTTGCAAGTTCAAGAATTCAATAGTTTTTTCACCCAAAATTTTGAGAAGGAGTTGCAAATGATTCATAAGGCAATGAAAAAATTAGATATGTCAAATGCAAATTACTGGAGCGATGTTCTAAAATTATAACTTTTTTAAGAATTCAATAGCTTTTTCACTCAAAATTTTGAGAAAGAGTTGCAAATTATTCATAAGGCAATTGCAAAATTTGGTATCTCAATTGTAAATTACTAGAGTGATGTCTTAGAATTATAACTTTTCAAGAATCCAATAGTTTTTCTACTCAAAATTTCAAGAAGAAATTTCGTTCAAAAAAAAATTCAAGAAGAAATTGCAAATGATTCGTAAGGCAGTTGTAAAATTGGGTATGTCAGTTGCAAACTACTGGAGCCATGTCCTAGAATCATAACTTTTTAAAGAATTCAATAATTTTTTCACTCAAAAATTCGATAATGAGTTGCAAATTATTCAAAAGCCAATTGTTAAATTTGGTATCTCAGTTGCAAATTACTGGAGCGATGTCCTAGAATTATAACTTTTCAAGAATCCAATATTTTTTTCACCCAAAATTTCAAGAAGGAGTTGCAAATTATTCATAAGGTAGTTGCAAAATTTAGAATGTCAGTTGCAAATTACTGAAGCCATGTCCTAGAATAACAAACTTTTTTAACAATTAAATAGGCTTTTCACTCAAAATTTCAAGAATGAGTTGCAAATTATTCATAATACAGCTACAAAATTTGGTATCTCATTGCAACTTACTATAGCATTGTCCTAAAATAATAACTTGTTAGCTTTGCAAGTTCAAGAATTCAACAGTTTTTCCACCCAAAATTTTAAAAAGAAGTTGCAAATTATTCATAATACAATTGCAAAAGTTGGTATGTTAGTTGCAAATTACTTAAGCATTGTCTTAAAATAATAATTCATAGTTTTGCAAGTTTAAGAATTCAATAATTTTTTCAACCAAAATTTTGAGAAGGAGTTGCAAATTATTCATAAGGCAGTTGCAAGATTTGGTATGTCAATTGCAAATTACTAGAACTATGTCCTAAAATAATGACTTTCTCAAGAATTCAATAGTATTCCCACTCAAAATTTTGACAAGCAATTGCAAATTTGTCTCGAAATAGTTGTAAAATTAGGTACCTAAGTTGCTTGGCAACTTGCTTGATTGAGTACAATGTATAACTTGATCGCTTGGCAACTTGATTGATTGTGCTCTTAAAATTATGAAAAGAAGTTACAAAGTCTTTGGAAGGAAGTTAGAAAGTTGGAAATTTAAGTTTAAACATTACAAATACATTTCAATATTAGATATCAATAATAGAGTTCATAGTTACATTTAGGAAGGACAGTTGTACAAGCCATCAAACATTGTAATTACATCACGCACACATAATTAAAATTCATTTAGACTAATAATTTCCTGCCTTCTTTGTTCAGTTGGCTGCTAAAATAGAGGCAAAAACTTGTTTATCACTTCATTTCTTTTGTGATTAACCTGCCACCATACCACATCCACCCTAAATTGTCTCACTTGTTCTTAAAAAAACATGAGAAAATTTTAAGTTTGACGTTGATAATTGAAAGAAAAATATTAAAAAAAATTATAAATCACATATACATACATTTAAAAAGTTCTCCATTGTGAGTCCTTTTCTTTTTTATCATCTCATTCTATACAGTACTTTATGACATATATCCCACAGTCATCTCTACAAATATGAGCAGTTAAGGTAAGTCAAAATATCTATTTGAAGTGAATACACACAATTAAGTTTGGGGCCAATGAAAATTTAATTTAAAATTTTTATCAGTAGGTTTCTCATTACTATAGATAATTTTAGCCTTCTATGCTACATATAAACTTGTAATATTGATCATATTACTCATGTTGATTTTACAAATTGGTGAGATCAACAACCAATTCAACACTAACATACATTTATCTATGCCGTAGCAATCAAGAATTTGTACTTCCAACTTAATAGGACCAGAACAACCATAGGAGCAGCAAATTAAAGCCTTAAGAAAGAGACAAAATGTGGCCATTATTTACTACATTGTCTCAATTATTCAAATGGAATATGAGGTGCAATGGGATAGAGTCCTAAGACACTTGATAAATGAAGTGGAAAGATGCAACTGATATTTATAACCATTACACAAGAAGTTGACAACTATAAAGCTATAACATACAAAAGTTATTAAACATTAAGGAAAGGGTAAGAAGTACTAATCAATGATGTTTAACATCAAAATGACAAAAAATGAATGCCCATTTGTAGATCACTAATTTGTAATGTTAGTGTATATGGGTGAATGAGTGAGTGTATACATATAAAGTGAAATGTCAACATATGCAAGATTTTCCTACAAAAAATCAAGCAAATCTAACACTGACATTGATGAACATGATAAAGATGAACTTGTAAACAAGAGATATATTGGAAGTTTGAACCATATATCATATATGAAATAGCATATTTCAACTGTATTACTAAGGCAACCTTATATTCTGTCTAATATTTTTATCTTATGAAGAACATCCTGAATTTTCAAAGAAGTTAAAGATCACTTTAATTGGAGCCCTGTAACTTGATATATGAATTTTCAAAATGACGACAATGAATCTGATTCCTATTTTCCATGGGCTGAAATTTTATTAATAATGTTAAATAAATAGGCTGGAAACTCTATGGCTATGTGTAGAGGCTCTATCATAGTTAGCCAATTTGTTGACATAGCTTGAAGGAATGAGTTCAAAGTATTGTTTGTGTGCATGTGAGGAGAAAAAACAAAATGGCCAGTATGAACTACAATTCCAATTTCATGTGGTGCTTTATGATGATTAATTACAACACATATAAACATAATTAAACTTCATGTGGACTTTTCCCCTACCCTCCTCGATTAGTTAATAGCTACAATAGATGTAAGAAGTTCATCTGACTTTCTTCCTCTTATGGTTAACTAGCTATCATAGCACATCTACTCAAAAACTTCATTTTCACATCATTAAAATTTATGAGCTTCTTCTCCAACCTTTGTTTGATTTGCATTTACAAATGATAGATGATGATAGAGATGTAATTTCTCCAATTCCTCCCTTAGGTAAGTGAGGTAGATATAGTTTCCAAAGGCATTGATTGATTACTACAAGAAAGGTGCTAGTTACAATAATGGCTCACAACAATTTCAATAAAGAGCACCTTGAAGAAAATCAAATTAATCAGTTTTAATAAATATATTCTATTAGCCATAGTAACTCTAGTTGCAAGATTCAATTTTTCTTTCTAAATATAGAAAGTTTATCTGTAAATGTTACTACATGAAATTGCAAACTGTTGAGTATCAGTTGCAAATTCCTAAAAATGATCACATAATTTGCAAGATTCAATTTTCCTTCTTAAAAACAAGGTATATGTAATTGTCAATGTTACTACACAAAGTTAAAAATTGCAAAGTAGTAGTTGCAAATTGCAGAGGATGATGTAATAATATGCAAGAATCAATTTTGTTCTTAGGAAAATAGAAACTCCAACTACAAACATTACTAGAATGAAGTTATAAATGACAAAGTAGTAGTTACAAGTCCCTCAGAATGATTTGATAATTTGCAGGTTAAGATTTAATTTTCCTTCTTAAAAACAATAATTTTGATTGTAGTTTTTTGGAATTGATCCAATTATTTTAGAGTCAAATCCTTAAAAATTCAGGAATACTAAATAGAAAACGGCTTATATGATTGCAGCTCATATTATGAAAGTCTATTAGTATGCTAGAAATTTAAAAAAAAAAGTCAATGAAAGAAATCTTCCATCAATTTATCAAGCTAGTAATAAGCACAATAATAAGCAAGACCTTCAAACCTAAAAGAATTCATTGTTGCAGTACATTTTTCGGCTGTAACTAAAACCAATTGGCTAAATATATTCTTTCATTAATAACCCAAAGATGAAGTCCACCAAGAAAAAAAACAAAATAAGCCCGAAAGCAAATTAAACTAGTTCCTACTTATTAGTTTTGTCCCTTTTCTAGCACTTTACAAACTATTGTTAGAATTTAGCAAAATACCTTAAGGTGTGATGTAGTTTAGTGTTGTCAATGTTCTTTGCTTTTATCAACAATATCCACGTCTTTCTCAATCTCTCCTTGTGCGTGGTCAAGTGCGATAAAATTTTCTCTCGATCTTTCTTCTGTTCTCTACATGCCATGTTTATGGGATTGTGAAAGAATTTTATCCAGGACACATATGACGATTTAGATATCGAAATGAGATGAGGAAGTCCAAAGCTTCTAACATGATTAATGAGGGCTTTCAAGTAATTTTAACATTTCTCACATGGCCTCTTAAGGACCTGTGGGACTTAATTGATATTTCAAAATGTCTTGAGACATATTTTGAATAAAATTGGTCTTTTAAGACTTCTTTATTATACTTTCATTAATTCTTTATAGAAATTAATTCATATATAAGATCTGAGAAAGACAAAACAGCAAGCCCATGCAAAAATTTTTAGTATAATTGCTCGGCACCCAACACTTCTTAATTACTATATCATATTCCAGTATTAGGGGATTCAAATTGGGACAGACCTCTTGTCATTACTTGAAGAGTTGTTATCTGGCTAGTTTTTTTTTTTTCTTGATCCAATTAATTACCATTGGTTAATTCATGAAGATTTTTCTCTTCTATTATCCTAGACTAGTTTTTGCCAAGTGAAATAATCAAAACAAAACCAAATCGGGTTGCTTGCACTTTTAACAATTTACACGTCTACTAAGTTAATAGCTAAATGAGCAAATTAGTCTCTAAATTATAAATCCAAAAGTATATAGGATCTTAAAATTATCTTTTGTGCAATCTTTTCAACTCAGGTTAAAGGTTAATTTTTATTAATAGCAAAAGTTGGATTATACTATTTTTAAAAATTGAAGGAAAATATTGCATAAAAAATGAGTTTAAAGTCACAAATGCTTGACATTTAAAAATATTTATTCTTTTCATTTTTAACCTTATTTAATATATTGTCTCAATTTAAAAAACTTTGTTAATTCTTATACCCCTAATTAAGGATTTTTTTAAAAAAATGATTATTAAATATACTTTAAAAGACTCAAAATATTTTATATTTTTAATATGATATTTCAAAAAACTAACTTATAATACTAAATGATATGGAGTACTTTAACTTAATTAACGCAAACCCAACTACAATTTTTTTTGGGGGGGATATTAACTTAATTAATTAACTTATATTTTTAATACATACTCCCTACTTTAAAAAATATAAGATATTTTTTGAGGAATTGAATATTTAAAAATGTAAGATATTTTTAGTATTTCAAGATGTAATCATTATCTTTTTTAAAAAAATAACCCTATTGATGAATGACTTTATATTTATTGTAAGTTATTTAACAAAGATAAATGAAAAAAGATATGATTAGTTTGAAAGTAGGTAACTACTTTATTGGAGGTAAAATTTAATTAAAAATACTTTATATTTTTTAATAGGAGAAGTATATAACTTCCAGATACACTCACACACAAACACTATGTTTTAACATATTAGTCCAGTAATATTAAAAATATAATTTGGGTAATTCATGAATAACTTTTGAGTGTATAGTATCATATTGATCAGCATATAGGATGATCATGATTAAATTTGAACGTCTTATACCTTTACAAGTCTATGTGCGCAAGTACACAATTTTAAATGCTTGCATGTCACACACACGCATACGCACTATATAATTCCTTTTTTCCCGTACGAAACTTATGAAACGTTTACCTGCACTAAATCGAGAAAATCTTCCATATCATTAGCACTAGCTAATTGATCAAGTCTCTGGAAATTGAACAATAATTCTTCTCTCCATAAAGTCGAATTTATCAAATAAAGGGAAGACTCCAGAGCTGATTGCCCAATCAATAAATAACAAAAAAAATGGACATCGGGCATAAAAATGTCCTTTGAGAAATTTTTACATGAACTTAGTGCACCAAGTCATCTATACTTCAATAAAAACATGTCATGTTGCATCAATTTAATTAAATAAAATCATTTTCATTGCTATTTTAATAACTTTATTTTATAAATTTGTCTCTTTAATTTATTGTCTTTTCCCTCTCTATCATCATTAGTGATAAAATTTATTTATATTTATAATTATTTGACATGACATTTGTTTTATTGAATAAAACATAAATAACGTGATACACTTGGCGCATCAAAGAATTTCTCGTCCTTCTTTTCTACTGCCCCTCCCTAAGTGTTCAAGCGGGTATCCACGTGGAGGGTCGCGTGAGCACACCGCTTGAACACAATAAATGCACATCTACGGGTAGTGAAGCGAACAGCACCAAAAACCAAACCACCACCGTCATCATCAACCGCTCTAGACATCACCACAGATACAGAAGCTTTGATCTCATTTAAGTCCGAATTGAGTAATATTGATACTCCTCACCCTCTATCTTGTTGGAACGTAACCAGTGTTTATTGTCACCATGCAACTGGTATGGTGTTACCTGCAGTAGGTTTGGCCAAAGAGTGGTAGGTTTAAATCTTTCAAGCTTAAGACTCTCAGGTCATTGAGCCCTTATATAGGTAACCTATCTTTTTTGGACTCCCTCCAGTTGAAGGGTAACCAGTTTACAGTAGTGATTCCTGAGAAAATTGGCCATATCATTCGGTTAAGGGCCCTAGACTTGAGTTCTAACAGAATAGAGGGCATGCTTCCTTCAAACATCACTCGCTTGGTCAACCTCGTCAAACTAAACTTATCTTCAAACAATATAGCCAGCCAAATTCCTCAAGATATTGATAGCTTGAAAAAGCTTCAAGTCTTGAAATTGGGAAGCAATAAGTTTCATGGTGCTGTCCCAAAACTGTTGGGAATATTTCTTCACTCACAAATATCAGTTTTGGCACAAACAGTCTGAGTTGTGGGATTCCCAGTGAATTAGGTGGCTCAAGAACTTAATTGAGCTTGTTCTCACTATTAACGATCCCACTGGGACTATTCCTCCTTCTATACATAACTTATCTTCCCTACTACTAAGGATTTCCCACAAACAAGGAAATTGTCAATAATGAGGTGCACAAAACCCAAAGCTTGTATTACCTTATACAGTGATGAGACAAAAATCCAAATACAAAAGAATTGTCCAACGGTATGTACATATAAGAATAAAGAATAGAAAAGACAATGAGGCCCATAAAATATCTACAAAGCAAAAGACCTAAAGGGCTAAGATTTAGGTCTTCTATTCATTGGGCTTGAGTTGTAACTTTGTCTTAAGCTCTTTTAGGGATATTCTAGCATGCCCTCGTAAATGAGAGGCTGGGACTTTAACAAGCCTGAGTTTGTTTCTGAGTGAGAAAAATTTGGAATATGTCATTGCCTTGGTAAAGAGATTTGTAATATTTTCAAAGGACGAAATGTATTGAACAAGAAGTTTCCAATCCAGCACATGATCTCTGATGTAATGGACATCAAGCTTGGTATGGTTAGTACGAGCATGGTAGACAGGATTCGAAGCTAGGGCTGTAGGTCCCAAATTATCACACCAAGCTACTAGAATTTGATTTAACTTCATCCCTAATTTTGCAATCAGAGATTGCAACCATGCAAGTTTAGTTGCAAGGTTAGCTAGAGACCTATACTTAAATTTAGTACTTGATCGAGCCACTACACGTTGCTTCTTATTAGACGAGGTAATTAAAGAATTTTCAAAGAAGACACAATGTCCTCCAACAGATTTGCGATGCATCCACAAAAATTGCCGAATCAGCATCAGAGAAACCTTGTCAGTTGAGATACTCACTCGATTTAATATGAAGTGTAAGATCTATAGTCCTTTTTAAATACCGTAGTAGTCTCTTGATAGCTTGCCAATGTGTATCTATTGGGGATTGAAGGAATTGACTGAGTTTGTTGACTGTGAACATAATATCTAGTCTAGTGTTGACCAAATATTGAAGAGCACCTATTGCACTTCTATAAATTAAAGGATCAGTGAGTGGAGTGCCATCATGAATGGATAGACTCGGATTAACAACCATTGGTGTTAGGATAGGTGTACAACTTTCCGTTCCAAATTTTCTAAGTAATTCTAGAATGTAGTTCTCTTATTTCAAGTAAAGCCCAGAAGTATCTCTATATGCTTCAATCCCTAGGAAATGATGAAGTTGACTAAGATCTTTTAGAGGAAATAGATAATTTATTTCTCTAACAAAAACAAAGAGCATATGAGGGTTACTTCCACTAATGATTATATCATCCACATACACTAGACAAAATATCACATTATGTTGCAATTTAAAAAGGGATAGCAAGCTCAACCAAAAACTTTTAGATAAGCATAATCTGGATTCTTCTTAAATAACCTTTGATATGGTGAAGAATCACTTAGACTAGGAGCTGGCAATTTGTTAATCAATTCTCCTGTCTTTTCAAATGTATAATATAGGGCATAATAGGATAGTTAGCTCAGTAGACAGAGGTCTAGACTTCATTTTTACTTCTTAGGCAAACAACACTCACTTGAAATTTCTTGCAATTGATAACAATAGGTTTGAAGGTGTAATTCCTACGACCATTGGAAATTTGTCCAAGGTTTTCTCAACATTATATATAGGAGGGAACCATTTCCATGGAAACATTCCCACCTCACTTGGCAATCTTAGCGGCTCGAGTTTATTAAACTTGAGTCACAATGCACTCTCAGGAGAGATTCCTTTTAAGTTAAGCTAAGCTAAGTTGACGGAAGGAACTGCAAGAACTAATTTTGGCTAGAAATCAAATATCAAGAAGTATTTTGGACTCCCTTAGCAGTCTCCAAAAGTTAATCAAAATTGATTTGTCAAGCAATGAGCTTCTAGGCAAAATACCTGAAAGTTTTAGGAAGTTTCAAAACATTATCTTCATGGATTTATCTAACAACAAGCTCAATGGAAGCATACATGGAGAAGTACTTGGTCTCTCAAATATGAGTACTATTTTAAACATGTCTAAGAACATTTTAAGTGAATCCTATTAAAATAGACCACCGACTCTTTCTCCCTCCTCTAGATTTTTCTCTCTCTAGAATCTTATCTCTCTTTAGACGCTTGTATGACAATATCCAAGTTTTTAGTATGCAAGATTTATCTAGAAACTTCTCCCTGAGGAAGCAATACAAGGCAGCAAAAATATGAAAACAAAAAATTGTGAAGGCTCTGGATGAAACACACCACCTCATTCTACTATAAATTTGTGTGTGCAAGCCAAGCAAGTGTAAGAGAAACAAAAAGCAAAGTGAACATATTGTGAAGTGTGTGAAAAGAAAGAGAAAAGGTGAAGTGACATGAATAGAGTGTGAGTGTCAGGAAGGAAGGTGAGAAAGGGACTAAGAGAAAATTGTGAGTGTAAAATCTAAGAATTTTAAGTAAAATTATACTATTGTGTTTTAAATGTATTTTTATTGATTTTAGAGTAACTATAGCAAAAAACAAGAAGTCATAGTACAGTCATTTAATTAAGAGGTTTAAAGTTCAAACCAATGATTTTAAAGCCGGACCGGACCGGTCCTACCGTCGGTCGGTCCACATTCTGGCTCGGCCAGAAGGGAAAAATCGTGTGATAGGTTGAGCCGGGTTGAGCCAGCCAAAACCGTTGTTGGGCCGCGAACCGGAGTTGGGCCGTGAACCGGGCCCGGTTTTTAAAAGCCAGACGGTTCTATTTTTTTTTGCCCCATATATTTTAGAAAGAATGCAGAACAAACCACAGAGTCGTAGACAGAGGGATACCGGCACCGCACGTATGCTCAGCTCTTAGATTGCAGCTCGTAAGTTAGTCACGGTTTTAGATCTCTCGTCTCTTTGAGCTACAAAGTCACCGTTCGGTACCGATTTTTTGGCTTCTTGTTTAGACTTTCAGATCACTTTCATGATCACCGCATCTGGTTTGGCTTCTTGTTTCTATTCTCGGTTTCACGGTTTCAATTCAGAGCTGCGAACTGTGAAGTCACGAACTCACGGTCGGCGCATCTGGTAAATTTCTGATTTGGGATTTGATTAAGGTTTCTGTGCTGACTGCTGAGTACTTTTCTTTAATTTTTATCTATTTATTTTGCTTCTCCATTTTTGATTATTTGCGGTTTTATGAGTGTGTCTGTGTGTGCATTGACTTCTTAAGGATTGAAAGAGATTTAATAGGAATTTCCAGTATTATGGAAGCTGAAGAGATTGAAAGAGTTGGAAGATTTCGTTTTGTATCGAAATTGATTTTATCCGCTATTTTTTGGGCTCTCACGGGATGTTTTGCCATGGGTAATGAAAGCTGTTTTCTTCTTCAACTTCGATTTACATGTGGTCTAAGTGAATTGAATTATCCTTCGCTTATAATCTTTCTCTTGGTTACTTCGGCTTCTTAAAAAAAAATTAAAGACCCCCCATTTCATTTTCTCTTGGTTTCTATATAATTCTTGACCCTTGCTGTTATCAATTGGAAAACCGGGAGTAACTTGGATTGAAACTGGATTGAGTTATGTTGTTGTTTGCTTCTTACTTCTCCAATTGATTATGGTGAAATTTCATTGTTATTTAAATAGCATCTCTTGTTGCTAATTTGTTAAAGCAGCATGTTTTATTAAGCTAACATCTGTCCGCATGCAATTCCCTAATGCAGCGGGAATATACTCAACAGTCAGCACAGAGCCACAGACACATTTTCTTTGAGCTTCGATTTCAAGCTTCCCACTGTGACTTCACTGAATTTTTTATTTTTTCCACAGTTGTGACTTTACTGAATTGATTAGGTCTTTTAATGACAAATCTAAATTTTGCCTTGTAGAAAATGACATCTGAAAATGCTTCAACTACTGCATCAACACAATCTGTTAGATCAAAGACAGATCCTACATGGGAGCATTGTGCTGAGGTCAAGCTCCCAGATGGCAAAATTCGCCTAAAATGTTTGTACTGTGCAAAAGAATTTGCTGGTGGAGGGATTCATAGAATGAAACAACATCTTGCTGGAAAGAAAGGGGATGCAATAAGTTGCAAAAAGGTGCCTGCTGATGTTCGCTACCGACTTGAAGAAAATTTAAAGGAGATTAGGGAGAATAAAGGCAAAAGGCAAGATAGTTATGAAGAGGACAATCCATATGGCCCTAATGTCACACCATTAGAAAGTCATGATGGAAATTCAGAAGAAATTTCTACTCCTCAATCTCAAACCCTCAAGGAAATTCAATCACAAAGTCAAACGCAACTTGGAAAAAGAAAGGCTCCTATTGACAAATATTTTGCACCAAGAACAACCCCAGGAGCACAGCCAGGGATACGAAGTGCGCTTGTAGGTAAAGAACCTATACGTAGGGCAGATATGGCTTTTGCTAAGTGGATGTATGATTGTTGTATTCCATTGAATGTTGTCAATTCAGCATTCTTTCAACCTATGATTGATGCGTTTACAACTATTGGCCCTGGTTATAAAGGGCCAAATTATCATGCCATGAGAACTAAATTACTGCTTGATACTAAAAAGGAAGTTCAATTAATGGTTGATAGTTTTAGAAACTTTTGGGATGATACTGGTTGTACAATCATGGCCGATGGTTGGCAAGATCAAGCAAATAGGTAATTGATTAACTTTCTTGTCTATTCTCCTAGGGGAATTGTTTTTATTAAATCTGTTGATGCATCGGACATAGTCAAGGATGCCCAAAATTTGTGCAACTTATTCACTGAAATGGTTGACTTTGTTGGAGTCACAAATGTTGTGCACTTGGTAACTGATAATGCAGCTAATTATAAAGCTGCTGGGCGGTTATTATGTGATAAATTTCCTTCTATTTTTTGGTCTCCTTGTGCTGCACATTATTTGAACTTGATTTTAGGAGATATCGATAAAATGGATATTGTGATTGGCTTGGCAACACGTGCATCTATGGTGACAAAGTTTGTTTATAATCATGCCTTTTTGCTTACTTGGCTGAGAAAAAGAGAAGGTTGGACTGAAATTATTCGCCCTGGGGTGACACGATTTGCTACCACTTTTATTGCATTGAAAAGTATTCATGAGCATAAACATGATTTGCAAGCCTTGGTAACTAGTAAAGTATTTTTAGATTCTAGATACTCAAAAGGAGAAAAGGCAAAGGATGTGACTTTAATAGTGCTAGACAATCAATTTTGGAATGATTGTAAAATTGTGGTCCAAATTGTTTCACCACTTATTCGATTGTTGAGGATTGTTGATGCTGATGAGAGGCCTTCACTTGGGTATGTATATGATGGCATGTACAGGGCAAGAAAAACTATCAAGAATATATTAATGAATAAAAAGCCCTTGTATAAGCCTTACACAAGGATTATCAAGAAAAGGTGGGATTCTCAACTTCGTCAGAAGCTTCATGCAGCAGCTTATTTCCTAAATCCTGTGTTCTTTTATGATAAGCAGAGCTTTTCTAAAAAGCCAGAGGTTATGGCTGGATTTCTTGATGTTTTGGATAAGACAATCACTTCTAACAAAACCAAGTTTGTGCAAGAAAGTTTGTTGTATCAAGATAGAGTTGATAGCTTCGGTCGTTCCTTGGCCATTTCATCTATAAACTCATTGCGGCCAAGTAAATTTTAATGCTTTTTTCATTTAACTTTAATAGTTTTTACTTTTTATAGTTCTTACTTGTGTTTATCTTTGATGCTAAATTTTGCAGATGAATGGTGGAAAATGTTTGGTGATAGTGCACCAAATGTTAAAAAATTGGCAATGAGACTCTTAAGCCAAACTTCATCTTCATCTGGTTGTGAAAGAAATTGGAGTGTTTTTGAAAGAATACACTCTAAAAAAGGGAATAGGTTGGAGCATAAAAGGTTAAATGATCTTGTGTTTATTCATTACAACCTTCGTTTGAGAAATAGGTATATCATTTAATTATAGCTAAACTTTGTTTAACATGAGTTTAATTGTAAGTTAACTTCTAAAATTTTAATACTTTGGTTATGTGTTTTAGAGTTTATAATAAGAAAAGATCTTTTGATCCTATTGATTATGAAAGTATTGGTGACATTGAGTATTGGATCATGGAAGATGAAAATTCTCCCACCCTTAATTATGATGAGATAGAAGAAGCTATGCTTTATGATGATACAATAATTCCACAAGTTTCTATCAATCAAGATGAAGGTTTGATCTTTGAAATTTTTTAGTATTTAGTCATGTTATTTTTTTCTTATAATATGTGTTACTTATTAATTTTAATATTTGATTTGTTACATTATTCAATAAAGGTAATAATGAAGGAGGAGGCAATGAGGTTCCGTCTGGGGGTGGATGTTCAATCATAGAAGGACTTGATTTGAGATCTTTTACCCAAGAAGATGTTGAAACTTATAGTTATGATGATTTACGGGAAACTCATGCTTGGCTTAATCAGGATCCACCAATCTTTGATAAGTTATGAATAGATAAATATGATGTTATGCTTGTTTAAATTGTTGGTGTGTTGTGTTGTATTGCCTTGTTAGTTGTTATTTTGTCATATGTTGAAGTTGAAGTTGACTATTTATCTTGATATTTTAATTATTTGATGTTTTGTTTATATTATTTTATAGATATATAATTTTTAAATTTAATTATGACGTTACCGATTCGACCATTGGTCCAACCCGGTTGTACCATGCGAACCACGGACCGCTGTCCTCTCCGGTTCAATATCCGGTCCGGTTTTAAAAACATTGATTCAAACCTTAAGGAGGGCAAGAGTGGAGATTTTACTTTATTTTATTTTATTTTTTGCTTTAGCTTTTCCCAAAATTATCGTCATGCCCCTTCTTCAAATATGAATATATCTTCCTTTCCTTCTTCAATTTTTCCAGAACTGTGTGTGAGGGAAAGAACTTCGATTTTCTGCCAATAGTTGATCCTCCATTGCACTTCGTCTCTTCCCTCCCATTTCCAGTGGTCGCCGGTGAAAGTGGAGGCTCGTTGCCACTGAGCAGTGGCCGGATTCTCCATCATGCTTCCTGTCTTTGTTTATATCCCTCATGTTCTGCTCAGTCCTCGTCGTTCGTGTTGCTGATAGGTGTGAGAATCAGGTTGCCGACATTGCAAACGTGCGCTGTGATCGTCCACTGCTAGTAGTACAAGTTGTGAATCCATGGTTCTTTACTCTACCATCGATCTCTGCGTCTTCCTTCACTGTTTGTGCCATTGAACTTTCTTCTTCCTCTTTCATCCTTCCTATTCGTAAGTGGTAAGCAAATGAAGGGCTAGTCTGATGCTGTGGGAGGACTGATTTGTGGATAAGAGGCTAGTTTAATGTTATCTTCTTCCCCTGTTCAGCTGTGGTTGCATTTTCTTCCGCCCATTTGTGCTATGTTGGTTCATCTGAAGTGAGCAATTTTGATCTCCTTTTCTTTTCCTTAATAAATCTATGAGTAATTTTTCTTTTATCCTCTGTTGATGCCCGTGGCTGTGTGTTCAAATATGAAGGGGAAGCTTGAATTAAATTAAAAAAAAATGATGATGTAGATTTGAGATCTAATTAAGTGTGAAATGGTTATTAGCTATAATACTAACATTATGAAATCTTTAGATGTGAAATTGAAGAGAAAGAAGTTGGTATTTGTTTAAGATGTAATGCTCATAAGATGTTTGATAAAATGTCCATTAGGAAAGTTTTATTTAAAATTGCAATTATTAAAGTCTTACTGAATTCATTGGAAGACATAATTAGTTGAGATGCTATTATCTTATAAATTTAGCTTGAAAATTGCAAAAGGAAATAGTTGAATAGAAATTTTTCTATAAATTTATTGGATCTGATAAGAAACATGAATTGGTTTGGATTTTGTGAATTTGTGAATTTAAATCAAATATTGTGAAGAAATTTATTTATATTATTAAGAGATAAAGTGAATTCTTGAGAGTTTTATGATTATAATTTATAAAATATAGTGGTGACTTGTGATTGAATTTTTGGGATTGAGTTAGAAGAGGAAAGAAATCTTTATAATTTATAGAAACTTAATTAAATTGCATTATTTTATAATCGTATGGGGGGTATAGAAGAAAAAGATTTTGATAGGGGCTCAAGGGAGAAAATTTTTAAAAATTGAAAACACTACAAGTAAGTAAATAACATCCTAATTAATTTATATATTAGAAAAAATTTCTTTATCAAAATATTATTTTTAACAATTTTCATATACTTATATATTTATCTTGCATTAGCTACTGTTGTTAATTAAATTATTTTATTTTTTGGAGTCATGACTTATACTTTTTATATCGACAAAAATGCTTTTACAAATTCTAGTAGTCCTTTATTGGATAAAACCAACTCTAAAAATGAGTGAACAATTTATGAGATATTAGCTATGAATTTTATATTTAGAAAGATTGATGTTTTTATCTATTTTATATGAGTTTGATATTGAGAAGAGAAATTATATATCACCCCCCCTTAAAGTAGGGTGACACCGACATTGAACATAAGAATAATACTCATATTTCAAAAGTCTTAACTCAAGAAAACTCAAATTTCTAATACTTGAACATGTAATTAGTGTAATTGGGCAATTTTGTAATACATTTTATATAAGTTACAAATCACTTATCTTCTGTAGAAATTTTAGCAACACTTGAACATCTCAAAATTTCTACGAGATCAATTTAACAAAAGGGAGCTCTACTTCTCAACAACAGACAAAAAACACAGTGTAAGGCTCAAGATTCTAACTATAATTTACATGCAACGCCTAAAGATAAGATTTACAAAATATAATACATGAATTTTAAGTCTACATTTAAAGAAGTTTGATCTACAGTCCTTTACTTCAATTTAATATAGTAGTCTATCAATGATTAGTAGGTAGTACAATACCAATTAATGTATCTGAGATCAAAATAATAATTTTTAATGAATAATGTCCCAAGTTTAAGTTAAAAAAATAATGAAAACAACATCAATGTGTCAATTATAAATTTAATAAGATAATTATTAAATATAATATAAACACATGTCTCATAGATCAACAATTATGTATATATTTAAACCATGGATGTATTAGAAATTCAAGTTTCATTTTTTAAGCTACAATATATCCCTTCAAATATAAAACCAAAATAAATTAATAAATAAATAATTTGGCTAGATATATACAATCTGTTTATGGTGAAAGAACAATTTATTAAAAAAATTAATTTTAAATAAATAGAAAGTTTCAAAACTCATCCTCAATAAAACTTAAATTAAAACGAATAAAAGCATAAACGCATAGCTCACAAGAGTAAGTAACCAGTCAAACGCAGCTTAAAACCACAAAACAAGCTCGGCAAAAGTCACGAAACAAGTACAGCAAGTGCCACAAAACAAGCGTGAGTATAATGCTCACGAATACCTATCCTTCCGTTCCATGTGTGTTGGCCTGCGCACGGGCTAGCACCTCCTACAAATATCCTACTAGCTAAGTGTACCATAGCGCATCAAGAGCTAACAAAACTATCATTAACAACTAACGTTTTGATTTAATCTCACATTTTAAACTCATTAGGTATGAATCTATAAAATCAACATATGATCCCTTTTCAACCTTTCTCATTTTATTTAACAAATTTGAATTCATCAACATATATCCCATGAATGAATCATAATAAGTAATCATTTCTTAAAAATAAATTCAAGCATCAATTAATACCCATAAATTAAATGCTTTCAAATATTTCTTGGATAAATAAATTTAACTCTTTCAATGAAACTTTACATCATGAAAACATTTCTATAAATGATGATTGATAATAAATTTAACATCATAAATCATTAAGTAAAGATAAATTAAAATATTGTACAATTTATTCTTGAGAAATCAAAGATTTATATAAATAGAAGATATGATATATAAATATATTCAAGCAATATTTTTTAAAAAATAAGTTTGATGACAAGTCATTAGAATGTTATTCACTTACCTATTATACTTTCAAATCCAAATATTTACTTCTTTCAACTTCTAAAAAGTTTCTCCACTTCATCTTACCTTATATAAAATATAACAGGATTTTAATAACCTTTCTACAAGTTCCATAATATTTTACCATAGCTAACTATTCTATAGAAATATGATTTTCTCTCAAAACTTATTGTATCAAACAACTAGCGTGTATAATTTCCAAACCATTCATTATGCCTTTTCAAGCTTTAATATCTTACCCAACAATTTCTAAACCTCCATAATCAGCTTCATCATGCTTTTTCAATCAATTTTCCTAGAAAGAATTGGTTTGAGCCTAAAGAAAATTCAACCCACTGCCATTTTCTTCAAGTAAGAACCAAACAATTATAGTGAAATTACATGTCAAATCATGCTCTTCGAACTCTTAAACTTGTTTGATTCTCAACCCCTCATACTCCTCAGCAACAGCAACAAAAATAGAAACAATAATTAATCCATAACTTCATATAAATGCTCACCACCAAAACGTAACAGAGGAAGAAAGAAATTCTCACCCACAACACTAAGCGACACGGGCAGGGAAAAGAAAACTTGCAAGAGGATGATGCTCTGCAACTCGGATAAACAGCAGAGAGGAACTCAGGATCGAGGGAGAAGAATTTCAAACACCCTTTCAACCAATCGACAATGGCAGCACTTGAAGAAGAAAATGAAGACGACGCTAGCACCCGAACAAGGAGGATGAAGTGGAAGATCCCATTACACCCAGAAAATCGCACGGAAAGAGATTGAAGAGAATGATGGCAGAGCAGAGAAGAGAAGAACAGAACCACATACCCACACAAATGCTCGAACGGAGAAAGAAGAAGGATACTCCGGCACTCTCACAATCTCCAGTGACGACAGCGAGAAGGTAGAATGGGGGACAGGATTTGAACGCCGCTTCTCTCTCACAAGGTTGTGGAGAAATCGCAGATGGAGAAGACTCAAGCTGTGCGTGCGTGCGTTCTGGTTTTTAACCCTGTTTATTTTTTTTTTCCTAAGGGCAAAAAGGTAATTTTGTAATTCAGAGGCCAAAAATAAAATCCTTCTACGTGTAGCAAGAGGGTCCGAATGTGGAACCTAATATATATATGTATATATATAACAACGACAGACACCACCAGGCCACCTTTTTCTCTTCTTTTATTTGGTCCAAAATTGATAAAAATACAATTATAACACTTCATCACAAATTTTATTTTTACCAAAATTTCTGGATTATTACATTATATTTTGTAAAGTGATAATTTTTTTACATGTCTGGAGATAGATTTTAAAAGAGACTTTATACAGAATACTAGTTATTAATAACCGTCCTTTTAGCCCTTGGCACACTATGATTGATAACTAACTAGTTTGATTTTCTTGAGTTCTGCTTTCATGTCTATTATTCATGGATTTTGTACCTGTGTCTGTTACTTATCTTTATAGACTGTGTGTTCACATCTGTTTCATGACTTTGACTACATCTGATTAGTTACTCTCGTGAATTGTGTGTTCATATCTATTTCGTAGCTTCAGCCGCCTTTGGTTAATTACCTCATGGACTATGTGTCCATATTTATTATCTGTTCTGTAAAGTTTTCATAAACAAATTAATGTTATTGGATTTGTGATTTGTTAAAAACACACACACACATGCTTTGTTGGTTTAATTAGTAAATATTTTTATTCGTATTTAATTATTTAATTTACTTGATTTCTTAAAGCCATGTGATAAATTATTTATTTAGTTATTTAAAATTTAATGTTTCAACATTTGTGAAATTGTCAGGATATTTAAATTCTTGAATTTAGTGGCTCTTTTTTTAATTTGTTTATAATTATATGAAAATATTCAGCTATCTCCTTTTAACTTTATTATTAGGACGTTATTCACTAAAAATAATTTTAGTCTCAAATAATATAGTTGATGTTGAACTATCCGTTGAACATGAAGGAGTCTGTTATTGACTAGAAGTGGAGGAGCTAAGGATTAAAATTTCTTTGATGTAAAGTTTTGATTATGAAATTTTCTTTTATAAATTCATTTTAGGTGATCCACATAGTCTGTAGTTAGGTTATTTATGGGATTATATATTTTTGTCTATTAGTTGGAAAGAGCTTAGCTCCTAATTAATTTAATTTCTTGATTGAAATATTGTATTTGTAGAATTTTTGGGAGGTCCTACTTATAAAGGAGGTTCTGCAAAATTTCTACCAAAAAAATATTTTTCATGGACATTATTAAAGCCATTAAAAATTTAAATATAAATCTAATTATATTTTGAAAATAAACATTAAATATTATATTAAAATTTACTTGACCACGACTTAAGAGGTGTATGTTTCTCTATATATCACATATTAGTCACATCTATTTTTGGGGCATGACAAATGAGAAGACATAAGTGTTTGTGTGTATTGTAGTTTTAAGTAAATAATAAAAGTATATTTCTAGTTAAGTCTCTCTCTTCCTTCATCCTCAAATTCTAACATTTGGTATCAGAGCTGAGTTAGAGCTAGCCATCAAAGAGTAGTTAGGTTGCTTAAAAGTGGTCATTATTGATAAAGTATTTCAACTCTTGGTGTTAAAGTCAAAAATATCCCAAGTTCTATTTGTACACAGTCTAGGATTGTGTAGTCAATTGGTCAAGGATTAGATCAGCTTGGTATAAGTGCAAGGCACTACTAAGATTGCTATCGTAGACATGACGTCAAATGCTTGTTTAATGGAGAAGCTAAACAATGAGAATTATTAAAGCATGGAGTATAATAGTTGAGCCTTGCCTCAAAGATCAGAATCTTTAGATCTGATCGATAAAGATGACGCTACAGCTCTAACAAATCCAAGTGAATTGAAAAGTAGCAAGTTAGGGCCAAGAAAGTTCTTTACATAGTAGTTGTTACTATTGAGCCATAGTTTTTTAGATGTGTTGAAGAGGATTCAGGAAGCATGGGATATGTTGGCCTCGCTGTTTGCAAGAGTAAATGATGCAAAGTTGTAGTTGTTGGAGAATGAACTCGATTCAACAAAATGATATGCAAGTAAGTGAGTATTTTTCAAAAGTTAAATCCATTTGTAATGAGATTTTCAAATTAGATCTAGGGAATCCCATGATCGACACATGGATGCTAAGAATTATTGATGACTCTCTATATTTTCATGTATTTTGAGAAGTTTTATTAGTCAATTGGAAATCATCTAGTGTTTTGTGATCAATTTCTTGTGTGTAGTATTTATTTTTGTGTTGGTTAGCTTATTTCTAAATATTGTGTTTTGATTTGTTTTAGAATAATTTTTATTGTTAATTTAAGTCACTTTAATTTTAGGAACCCTTGCAAAAGTTTGGAAGAAGTGGAGAAGGAAAAAAAAAGATGATTTTAAATAAGAAATTAGACTTTAATGATTACTTGCTACAACAGATCTGTGTTATAAAGCAAATTTTAAATCAAAAACAAAGCCCACTACAATAGATTTTGCACCAAAATGCACAACTTCAATTTTTTTGTCTAATAAAAAGGAAAACTAGGTTTTTTAAAAAAAAACAAGAGGCTTTATTTTTTACATTCTTTGAAGGTTCAAAGTGATTTTGGAGAATTTGGAACAATTTTAGAGCTTGAGAGCAAGAAAACTCATCACCATCTACATTTTCATTGAGTTTTTCTTTACTTTTCTCCTTCTTTCTCCTATATGTCTGATTTTGAACCTTTGTTCTACTGTTCTAATGTTTCCTATAGCTATTTGTGGCTGAACTTTGATGCTCTAGAGTCCTATAAACTCATTTGCTCCAATTGTATCTTGATTTATCGATTACATTGTGATTCATAGATGTTTCATGTTTTATAATTTCATTTTATCTTTGTGTTGCTTGATAATTGGCCACCATTAGGTGATAATTTGGAGAAATAGAATGAACTTAAAAAATAAATTTCTATTTAGACCATTAGAATTGAATGCTTATGATTAATTATAGTTAATTTTTCTCAAAACAAGAATGTACCTAAAGGACCTAAATGGTTCAGGATTTGAACTTAATGCTTTTAATCTAATTTTGGCAAGGGATTGTTGAATTAGAATTAAGTAGAATTTTGGTAATTAAAAGATATTCAAGATTAACTCTAGCATCCTAACCCTTAAAACTAAAATTAAAATCAATTTAATCGATAAGTTGAGTACAATAGGGCAAATGAGGAATTAGAACTCTATGGTGCTTTCCTAATAATTTCTTGACTCTAGAGTGTACTTCAAAATCTTAGTTGCTCATTTTATATTTTTATTTTTTTAATTGAATCATTTACAACTAGAAGTTGCTTACTTAATTTAAATGAAATTGAGAATTTAATGCCTGTTTACCAATTTACATAATTCTTCGTGGAATTGACCTTGATTTGCTCTTACACTTATGACTCGTACGCTTGTAGTGCCTATTGGTTTTTGCATGCATCAATTATTAATATGAGGTTAAATGCAAAAAATCATGGCCTAGTTATGGCAACAAGAGGTTAGTCTAAGGAACCAACTTTAGCCAAGTTGGAAAGTATCCTAGCTAATTAAGAAGCATTGGGTTCACAAATGGCCAAAGTTTTTTTTGAAAGATGATGATAGATCATATTTGTTACACACTTTTCTTAGGAATTTAGGATCACATTTCATGTAAGAAACCCTAAAATGTGCATTCTTGGTGTTAAATTAGGGTTTTAAACTCTAGTGAAAAAGTGTACATATTAGGAATATTTTAATCATTTTGCATTTTGTTGGGAATTCAAGAGAAAATTTGAAATTTGATGTGTGTATTGGTATTAAGTCCATTAGGGTTGAAATATTTGGTCTTAAAAGTTACATTTAGACCTAGGGTTAAAAAGTCAACATTTTGAGTTAACTTGCCATTTTGGTTAGTTTGACCTAATTTGCATACATGCATGGCCATCTTATTTTTCTCATATGTGTTTATGAAGTTTTGAAAGGATTTTGAAAATACATGCAAAAAGATATTAGGGTTTGAATATGTTCATAATTGTCACATGTGCAAAATAACCTAGTTAAATTTTATGTTGTTATCTTAGGTAACACTTTGCATAGAAGAGGCTTTGGTTTAGGACTTGGCTTGGCACATGGGGGAGCTATTGAGCACGTGATTTCAAACCTGAATGGGCTTCAAAATGGTGTGGTTTATCAAGGCTAATGAGGCACACAAAAGGTTTACTATATACTTGCACACAAGGGATTAAGCTGATTTGTCAAAGCTCAAGATAATTGCAATGTGTTTAAGAAGTTTGGAAAACAATTTCATATCTGATTCCAAGGGAATTTGGGCACAAATTTCAAGGTATTTAAGGGGAACACAAGTGCAAAACATGTCCATGTACATATAGGATTAGAAGAGTAACATTGAAATTATCACCTAAATTGACTTACAGCCTAGACTACCCTTAACTTCATTTGACCTAATGATTCGTTTTGATTTTTATGACACCTTATTTAGTAGGTGGCCATCTCCAATTTCATCCAAAACAATTTTAAAGAGGCTTAAGATCAATTTTTCAAATCATTCACTTACTTTTACACAATTCATCTTCAAATTCTTTAAGTTCTCTTACTTCTCTCTATACTTTCACTCTCTCTCCTCCATATCTCTCAATCCAACCATCTAAATTTCACAAAACTACTACCATTCTATTCCTCTTTTCTTCCTCTACATAATCTAATAGCTTTTTTCAAAGATCAAACCAAGATTTCTTTGGGCAAAATCATGGTGAAGAAGACCACAATCTTAGAATATCATCTTGTTCATCACTTGAAGATGCAAGGCTAGATTCTTGAAAGAGCTACTATGTGGAGAAGGAAACCTTGAGTTTGTATTATTTTCTTGTTGGATTTGAATTTCTTCTCTCTACTTTTCTCTTTCTAGAATTACAAATTTATATGACTCTTTGATCTTGTAATTTCAAGTGATGGTACATGTGATTGAAAAGTGATTATTGCAACTTGAGTTTTGTTATGTCTAGCGCATTATTTCGGCCTCTTTGAGTTGTGTCATAATCTTGATATAGCTTAATAAGTTTAACATATTTTCTTGCTTCTCATAATCTCCCCAACTTGAATGTATGTGAATATTTTCATATATCATAATCTTGAGCATGTTGATTCCATTAATGTGTGCTTGATCTAATTGACTCATGTTTATAACACTTTGATTAGGCTTAATGCTAGCTTTGCTTTGGCTCACTTTAAGACTATAATCTTAGATTGGGGTTGATTAAAGTATTAACTAAGTCTTGAGTAATACAACTAAGTCACTAAAATCAAAGAAAAGAGAAAAGAAACCAAACTAGCTAGGTTGTAATCAAATAAGGATAGGTGACCAATTCTATATCTTACTTCAAATAGATTTTCACACACCTACTTCATTAACCTTAAAATCAGGTTTATTAGCTCATTTAGTTTTAAACTCAAATATGTTCAAATCATCTTTTAACTTGTAACACACTTCACTTTTTGCTTGTCCTACTAAATCTCCTCATAGAGATCGATCTAGGTTCACACTATCACAACACTAGTGTAACTTGGTATTATTTTGTTAGGATAGCGACAACCTTAGTCAGATGAGAAAAAAGCTCTCTTTTGCAAAAAGAGAGATCAACAGGATTCCAACTCAAAGAAGCATGAAGATGATAGAAGGTGACAAAATGATTGGCATAAAAGATGTTGCAATAGAAGCTCACATCAAGGGAGAGCTTGTAAAGATTGAGACAAGCCTGACAAAAAGAAAAGTCATCAAAAGAAAGGTTAGTGTTATAATTGCAAAAGGTTGACACTACTATCGAATACACCAAAATTAATAAAAACTAGATTTTATAGTAAAACGCAACTTAGTTCGTCTCCCAAAATTAATGGATTAACTACTTAAATTAGGATTGTGAAAAACTAAATAATGGGGAGATTTTTTTATGATGAAATTAATTTTAAAAAATAAAAAAATTAAAATTAAATACTTGAAATAAATTCAACTGAGAAAATACGAAGCACAAATAGTATAATCAATCACAATTCAATCACCTAAATTTAATCTTCCATATCCACAAAATAAATTAATTTTATTTAACTTTATTAATCAAGTTTTATTATATGTTTCTCAAATTATAATTCAAGAATTAAATAAAAAATTAAATTATAAATTAATTAAAATCTTCTTAATCCACATTTTAACAACTATTTCTATATTAACCACACCAAACAAAGTATAACTAGTTATCTAAGCTAGGCTAAATTGCTTTTATATTGCTATATCAATTGACTATATCAAATAAAATTTCAGATAAAATTTATAACTCAAAAATCATGCAATAAAACTATTTTAACTAACAAAAAATAAATATAAATATAAAAGATAAAATTTAGAAAAATAAAAATTAAAATGAATATATTAAAATTAAAATCTAATTTTGTATTAAAGGCTCTAATTAAATTATAGTTTATTGTGAATATCAATTAAAAAAATAAGGTCTTCATAAAATAAAATTAAGCAACACCGTATCAGAAAATGATAAGCCTTCGCTCAATAAAATTGCAGGAAAGAAGAAGATGAAGGGCGATCGCCTCTGTCATTTCTTTTTTCTCCTACGCTCGCGCCACCAACCTGTTTCTTTTCTCCCAAAAGAAAGTCGTCCCCTGCGTACTCCGTTGCTTGCTTTATATGTAAACAATGTGCGTCTCTCATGGGTAATGTGCTGAGTCTTTTTTTTTTTTTTTCCCCAAATAAAATCTAATAATTTATAAAAATAAAACTATTCTAAATAATTAATTAAAAACTACACTAAAAAATCAAAATAAATATAAACAAAATTTTAAAGATTTTATTCTTCATTTATCTTCAAGTATGCTCATATTCTTCTTATTTAAAATAATCTTTATTATATCCAATATAGATGCTATGTGACAATATCCAAATTTTAGATGCTTATGTGACAACATTCAAATTTTTAATATGCAAGATTTATCTAGACACTTCTTGCAGAGGAAGCAATACAAGGTGGTGAAAATTTTAAAAAAATTGTGAAGGCCCTGGACCTGGAGGAAAGATTGGCACCACCTCATTCTGCTATATGTGTGGCGCGCGCGCCGAGCAAGCGTAAGAAAGAAAGAAGCAAAGTGAATTTATTGTGAGGTGTGTGAGAAGAAAGAGAAAAGGTGAGGTGACTTGAATAGAGTTTGTGAGTGCCAAGAAGGGAGTATCACGGCTGTGTAAAAGTCTCGTGATCTCGTTCGTTTTGGTCTGATTTATGAAAATTCAGTCCTGTCCAGTCCTATAAAATACTGGTCCTATAGGATTAAAAGATCAAAAAGACAAGACTGATTTTTTGGGTAAGATCAACTAGAGACCAAGCATCTGTACTAAGTGATCCGGTTTGATCCTATATAATTATTTTAATATATTAAAATTAATTTATAAATTATTAATTAATAAGCCTTAGAAAAAAAGTCTTAATCCTGCCTTACACTTTGCACTTTGATCGAAAAAATCTCAACACTATTACTCAACAGCACTTAGCATCTCAGCCACTCACTCAACTTTGCTCTCATTCTCAATTCTTCAGTACGCCAAAGCCCTAGCCCCTGCCTTGCACTTTGCACTCTGATCTTGATCTGTTCGAACTTTGAAGGAACATGTCTGTGGGCTGATTTTTATTACTTTTGTTCTTGCTGATTTTTTTCCTCTAGTCTATTTTCGATCTTCTCTGATTTTTTATTGAAGTTATGTATTTAAATCATTTGGAGTTTGGACTGTAACTAAAATATTATTTTCTTGGTTTTAGAAATTTTATGGATTTATTATGATTATAAGTTGTTTTAATTATTTTAATTGAGTTTGTTAAGTTGAAATAGATTATTGGTCATCATAGAGAAAAAAAAAGAAAAAAAAAGGCCAAGTGAGTATTGAACTAATAGGACCAGTCTCCCAGTCCTATAGACCAAGTCCAGTCTTATTAATCTCCAGGTTTACAAGACCAGACCGGACTACGGGTTATCTAAGCCAGTTCTTTTCATGAAAAGGACCAAACTCCGGGTTAGGCTAAAGTCCAGTACCGTCCAATCTTTTATGCAGCCCTAGGGAGTATGGTGAGAAAGACAGTAAGAGAAATTGTAAGAGAAGTTACAAGTGTTTTTTGTATATTGTAATTTGAGTAAATAATAAAGTATATTTTCAGTTAAGTCCCCCTCTTCCTCCATCCTCCAATTTCCAACAGATCTTTGCCTCAGGTGGGGAATTTGATCAGAGTTTCTACCTTAGGCTTCCCTGACAACCATTTAGTTGGTGCTCACTCAGCAATGTCCAAGCCCAGAAAATCTATTTTTGGCACGAAATATGCTTTCAAGTCTCATTCCAAAAGCTCTTCGAAGCATCAAAGGCCTGGAAATTCTAGACCGTTCCTTCAACCAACTCTATGGGATCCATTGCAAATGAACTTAAAAATTAAATGCCCTTCGGTTATTGAACCTTTCTTATAATGACTTTGAAGGAGACATTCCCAGCGATGGAGTTCTCACAAATCTCTCTTCTTTCCATTTTGAAGGAAACAAGTTGTGTTTGCTTTCCTCATGTAAGACTTGAGGCCATAGAAGAAAGTTCGTATTTTACATCACCTTAGCTATTGTGGTGATATTAATATTTTCACGATTGGCTTGCTGTTGTGTGTAAGGAGGAGAAAAAAAATAGAGGCAGCAGCATCATTTGAAATGGCAGAGCCATATATCATCCAATGGTTTTCTTATCATGAGCTTCATAAAGCCACCGGGGACTTCAGCCAAGAAATTTACTTGGAACTGGAAGCTTTGGTCGGGTGGGGTAAAGGCTATCTTGTGAAGTGAATATCAACACTGTTGCGGTAAAAGTAGTATATACTTTAAGGGCAAGATCCTTGAAGAGTTTCTTTGCTTAATGTGAGGCTTTGAAGAATGTAAGGCATTGAAATCTAGTTAAGCTAATTACATCATATCCTAGTATATATTTCAAGAACAATGAATTTCTGGCTTTGGTTTGTGAGTTCATGTCTAATGAAAACTTGCAATTCTGGATCAAGGGAAAGAATAAAGCATGCACATGGGAATGGGTTGAATCTTTTGGAGAGACTGAACATTGCCATTGATGTTGCTTGCGCATTGGTTTATCTGCACAATGACACTGAAACTGCTATTGTGCATTGTGATTTGAAGCCAAGCAATATTCTTCAGTGTGAAGATATGACTGCAAAGGTGGGTGATTTTCGATTGGCTAGACTGTTGATTGGAAGACCAACTAATCAAGTCTCAATAAGCTCCACTCATGTCCTCAAAGGTTCAATCGGCTACATACCTCGAGGTATAGCAACTTGATGTTTTTATCTGGGTATCTTTAATAAAATCAAACAAATTAAATGCATTGATCTTTACTTGCCCCTCTTCATGAGCCTCATCAAGTAGTTGTTGCTCTTACGTTTCACTAACATAAATGCAGAGTATGGATGGGGAGAAAGGACATCAGTAGCAGGAGATACATACAGTTTTGGGATTGTATTGCTAGAGCTCTTTTCTGGGAGGAACCCAACAGATGATGGCTTCACAGGTGGCCTGAGCTTAACAACATGGGTTCAATCAGCAATCCCAGACAAGATTGTGCGAGTCATGGACCATCAGCTTCTATCACACACTTTTGACAATGACCTTGCTCATAAGGTCCAAAGCTGCAACTGATTGATTGTGTGACTACAATTCTGAGAGTTGGTTTATCCTGCACTGCAGATTATCCAGATGGACGCCTTAACGTGAAGGATGTTGTTTGCAAAATTGAAAAATGTCAGAGACATTCTTTCGAAACTCAACGAGAACATTTGCTCCAAGCATTAGTTTCATTGTTGTTGGAAGTAGTAAATTTAAATATATGTCTTTAAGGATTGCAAGAGTCGCGTAGTTATACAAAGTTTATGAATCTCAACGTGCTTAGAATATGTGATGTATGGGTTGTTAGTAACTTCAATAAAATATATAGGGATGTTTAAGGGTAATGAAAATTAGCATAAAGTGACCAAGTGTTTTGTGTTTTGTGAGAGTGGAGTTATAGTAAGAGTGAATTACAGTTATGGAAGTAATATTCGTGTTTTCCAAGCTAGCAGTTGAATATGCGTTTCTATAAATGATTACTTGCCTCCTTGGTTTCTATTTATTCTCTGAACCCAAAAGGAGAAATGCCCTAATCATTAAGTTATATGAAATGAATCAAAAAGTTGCTTAAAATATCATGAATTTAGCAAAGAAATTGTGTCTGTGATTTGTGAATGTATATTACATGGGACATTCCACCATTAAAGTATCATTTGAGTTAAGTGGTTTAGTGTCTTTTTTCTATATTAAAAAAAAAAAAAACGTTTCTTATTACCCAAGAAAAAGGAAAAATTTGTTTATTAGTCTAGTTAGAAAGAGAAGCTCAGGCTCATCAGTATCGATGTGCATCATTGAGTCTAGTAAGAGACACTTTCATCTTTGACTTATTTAGTACGTCAGTGGAGATTTTCAATTGAAAATCTGCTGTGCACTCCAATGCATGATATTAAAATCCAATCTGGGTGCTTAGTCGGTCAAGAGTTTAGACGGGGCCCATTGGGTTGCTCTGCCGATTCTCTGGATGAAGGCCTTATGACGAAAGATATGCTGTTCTGAAGTTAAAACTGTTAGATATAATCTTTCCCAACTCAATCAAAAAAAGAGCTATTCAGAAATTACTAGTTTCATTGAGAGTGAAGTATTGCTAGCTAATGAACCACATAGCTGGATATGCATTTCTATTACATTGAATTGATGCTTCCTTTGTTTCTATTTTTCTGTAAAACCACAAGCAAAGCAGTGTGAAAAACACAACTGGCATTGGAAACTACTAAAAGCATATATGTAGTTTTGTTGTTCATATTTATTTTTGAATAAAATATATATCAATACATGTCATATGAAGATCTGCATAAGAATACAATCTTAACGCCACTTGTCCCGGTGCAGCTAAAGAATTTCGAACCCTTGCACCCTGAGATTTTGTTTGAAATGAGAGAAAAAAAAACAGGGAAATTGAAAAAATTAGGAGAGAAACTATATTTAAAAAAACATCTTCATCTTT
>NW_026555337.1:40222053-40301929 GCF_029017545.1 Prosopis cineraria
ATGAACCAAATCAATCAAACAAATATCATAGATTAGGATTCACCTACTAGGATGGCTTACCCTAATTTAGTTATTTATTTCCTTTTATTTATAGTGACAATCGTTTACAAGGTATTTTAATTACATTATATTAGTATATTAGAGTATCTAACCAGCATTACACTAGCTCCCACCTAACGCAAAAGGCACTAATTAGATCATAAAGCTATAATTTAAGTCATCACAGATCCTAAATTATATCTAATTTAATTATTTGTATCTATCTCTTTAGGTTTTAGTTCTTCACCTCTCAGTTTATTGAGTAAACCTCATATAGGTTGTAGAGTAGCCATATATATGAAAAGATAAATAAAGCAAAGAGATAATATAAACCTAAATTTAAATTCTCATAGACAAAAAACTCATGTTCAATGGAAAAAATAAATAAAACCAAATAAAATGAATAAATGTATCCCCCACCCCTCTACTCCGCCTATGCCCAGACTGTTTAGAAAGAATTTATAGACCCTACCAAAAATCCGTAATCAAATACACAAACAAAATAATAAGGAAAGAGAAGAGGAAAACCTTCCAAAACTCAAAAGAACTCCTCTGGACTACGTGCTCTACCTCCTAACTCTCATGTGAAATTGGATGATCTAAATGAGGCTCCCTAAAGTCTCTTATATATACTTTTCTCACCCTAGAACACTAAAAGCTCATTAGCCCAAGCCTTATTTGATATCATAGAAAGATATTTAATTTAATTTAGAAGTTGAATTACCTTTTGACATGCGTCTCAAGTAGTGTATATCAAAAGTAGTGTATAAATTGAACCCTCTTATTGATGATATAAGGGCACGATCAACTTAGACAGAGGAATTTGTTTTTCCTAAGGTGCTACTAACATACTCTTGACATTCACTGGGCTGTTTGATGTGAAGGCCAACATTGGTCATGAAGGCCTCCCCCACACTTTAGATGTCTCAATGTCCTCACTGTTGATTCCATAGCAAAACAAAATGGCAAATAAAAACTTTGAAGGACTAATACTTCCCTATGATTAGCCAGAGACTGCAAAGTGTGCAGCTGCATGCGTAAAATTTGGGGCCTGGAGTGATTGTGTCGCTTTGTTCGGTCTTCTCTTCATCAATTTGGTCTCATTAAAAGGAATTACCAAAAAACCAAAAAATTGAAATTTGTAAACAAAAATGCTGAAAATAAAAATAGGAAAATAATTTAAGAATTAGAAAAATTGGATTGCCTCACAATAATAGCTACGCTTAATGTCTTTAGATAGAAACGCTTTGGAGGAGTCAAGGAACCCCATCTAAAGATGAGACGGGTGCTTTCTTTTCTGTAGTATGTGAAGGATGGCTGTACAACTATCTCCCTCCTGATGGCAGCAAACAGCGTCATAACAAATAGAGTTTAGTAGGTTTGGCAAATTCAAAGATTTCCTTGCTCTTTACCTATTTGAAAATTAATTCTCCTGGGGAACATGAATCTACCACCGCTAGTACTAGATAATGTCTGCGCAAGATGAGAGGTATACCTCTCTCGTCTTCTAATTATTGTATTATATGAAGTCAACGGGGTAGATAGAGAGTACCAATTTCACTAAGAGATCCTCCACAATGCCATATGGGTATTTCAACGATCTATCTGCCATTTGTAGAATGGTATTTGTTGGTTTTTTGTTGATGATCCCGAGCTTCTTACATACAGATAGAGACATAAAGGTTAACAACAGCACCCGAGTCACATAGGCATTTATCAATAGTTCATTACCAATAGTACAAGAAATATTAAAACTTCCTAAGTAACTTGCATGGTAGCTTCCTCTAAATGCTTGTACTGCACTCCCAATGATTATTTCTAAAGTATGTATACTTTTTTTTTTTGGTAACTAAAGTATGGATATTTAATAAAAGTAAAATTCTTGTTAAAATTTTAAACCGAGCTAATGAGGTTCATGGTTTTCTTTGGTTCTAATAAAAATTAGAAGTGACTTATAAATAGAACTTGATAGAGTATTTCATTAATTCTATCTATGAACTTCTATTTAAATAAAATCATTTTCTTAAACAAATTGCCAATTACAAAATTATTTTTATTTTTGATATTGTATCTATTAAAATGATAAACTATAAAAAAAATAGGAAATTTTTTAATATTAAGTCCGGATTGTCCTAACTGAACAATAAATTTATTAAAATTATAAAAAAATTATTACTAAATTTGTACCATGTGTTCATATTAAATTTAGATTATTCAAAATGGGTGATAAGAAAATTTATTAAAATTTTATGATTTTTATATAATTTTTAAATAGAAAATAAACAAAAAGATATCCTACCTGAAACACCCAAAAAAATAACTATTTTTTTAAATTATAATTTAAAATTTTTATATTTGAATGGCCCTATCTCATTAACAATGATAAGTACCATGATACCCATCCTCTTATGAGCACTAAAGCAAGTCCATTTTTTATATAAAGAAAATTTAAATAAGTTGAGTTTTGATATGACGGACCCAAAAATTTTGAATCATGGGTGCATTATATAATTTATACATATAAAAACATACTTGTAATATAAAAAATACATCATAATATACTAAAAAAAATTAAATACAATAGTTTTACATTCGATAAAGTTTCCCTATGAGGTTTCATATTTTGCTAATATTGAATAATTTTTTTCATTTTCAATATTATTAAAAATTTCTCCCTAACCAAACAATCAATCAATCATTTATCTCCCATGCGTCTTTTGGCAAAAAAAATTATCTCCAATGCAGTTTCACTTTTGATTCTTGATAATACTCATAATATATAGAAAAGGGCCTGTAAATTGTTGCAATTTCCACTAGTAATATCAAAGCTGTTCCAAAAGCAAATACAAACCAAATTAGAGTGAAGTGCAAAGAAAGGAAAAATATAGGAGGCCGGAGGGGAATAATTAGTTTCAATGAAAAAAAAAATAACCACAAACAAAAAATGAGTATAAAATGTATGATATTTTTTATGCGGATTATGAGAATCATGAGCATAAAAAATAATGAAAAATTGAATGGCATAAAAAAGTTATATTATTAATTACCCGGAACAATTAATATTTATGAGATGAGGGCATGCAATACGCATATATACCGCCCATAATTACTAAAGAAATTGTAAATTCTTTGTATGGCAGTCCGGGAGGTCCCTACCTATGCGGGTAGTAATAATAATAATAATAATAATAATAATAATAATAAAAGAAATCACTTGAACAGGCCCAAGTCTTCCTTTCGACTATAGCCATTTATTTGCATTCTTTCAGAGTTATTTCCCTGTACGTATTAATCAGCTCTGTCGCATCATGCAGAAGACGTACGTGGCAGCAGAATTGGTCATCCAGTCCAGGTCTTCCACAATAAATAACCCTTGTGTCACTTGTGCACATACTTATAATGTAATTTGGCCTCTGTTGCATTTATTATCCTTTTATCAACATCATCTTTCTCCTTCTCTCAGTGCACATATAATTTCTAACAAATTACCTTATCTATAAACTATATATGAACACTGTAGCTTACCTCAAACAAAGGGAAACACACAGCACCCAACGTAGTTTATTTATAAAAAGCGACACACTTTTCTCATGTTTTCCACCAAGAAAGTGACGATGGGGATGAAGCTGCTTCTTCTCATCATCAATCTACTTGCCATGAGCATGGCAGCAACTGAACCTCAATCCCTTGCCGGCTGTCCCGACAAATGCGGAGACATGGACATTCCATATCCATTTGGTGTCGGGGTAACGACCTTGTACTTCTTGAACCTGTTTCTTGGATCAGTCATTCAATCTCACTAGTGACAACTCCACGTCCACATTATCTACTTCGATAACTTCACAGTTCCTAGCATATCTCCCTCTAACAACATCAAATGGACATTTTCATTCTTGTCTCCGAGGGCTGTTACAATCAAACCGGCCAACAACGTTCTGATTTATTTACAGCAACACCTTCACCATTTCCAGTACCCAAAACAAGTTCGCAAGTGTTGGTTGTGACACTCTGGGCATGAATTTTTTTTTCCAGAACAATTGGCCCGCATTCCATGCTCATTTACATTTTGGATGAATCTGGGCCATTCTTTCTTTCTTAAAATGATCTATACCATTAATTTTAAAATAATTTTAATATTCTCTTATTAAAATAAAAATTATAAAAAATTTAGTATTAAATGTATACTGTCCAAAATACATCAAAATAGTTAATTTATAAAAATAAAAAAATTAATATTAAATCTGGACTGTCTTTAGCGCTCAATAAAGGATGAATACCATGGTACCCATCACCCTTGATGAAATCTGGATCGTCTAGACTTAAAGCTTCTCATTTTCAGTTTTATTTTATATTTATCAAAATAAATTTTTTAATAAATATATCATCATCAATTTGGTCAGTACAGATTTAATCTAAACTCTAATTTAATATTAAAATTTGTCATAAATTTATAAATTGATTATGTATATATGTATTCTGGATAGTACATATATAATTTAGATGATCCAATTGAATATAAAAAAATATTATAATTTTTGTAAATTAATTATTTAGATATACTCTAGGTAGTATAGATTTAATATTAAATTTTTTATTATTTTTAGAAATTTTTATTTTAATGATATAATATTAAAAATATTTAAAAATTAATTTAAAATGAACGACACGGATCATTCCATCTTGAAATGAACGGTGCAGATCACCCACAAGGGTGATGAGCATTCTGTGCTCATCATGCTGGTAAGCACGGAATGCAAACGCCAGAACAACAGCTTGCAAAACAGTTAACACGTTTTACTGGTCGCGTGGCGCTATGTTGCACACCTCCTCCTAAAGAGATGGACGGTAAACCTTGTTCGGGTACAGGGTGTTGCCAGGTTGATATTCCTTTCGGAACCAATAATATCAGTTTTCTAGCAGTCAGCGTGCTTAATCATACCAACGTGTTGACCTTCGACACTCCAATTTGTTGTAAAACATGAGTGGTTTAGTTTCTCTTTCGATTATCTAGGTGACTTTCCCTATGACAGCGTCCCACTCGTACTAGATTGGAGTGTTTCGAATATTACTTGTCGAACTGCTTCCAGAAGTGCAAATGCAAAACCGGTTTTGAGGGCAATCCTTACCATCCAAATGGATGCTATGGTAATTCTATGTATATAATTCTTTTTTATAAAAAATAATGTAGGTGAGTTGGGTTTCAAAACTCATTAAGGTTAGGGCATACCTCCAATCTTAGAACATTTGCAAAATTACTTATAGACCGCCCTCTAATAAAATTATCACATTAACAATAGGATTTAAACTCATGACCTTGTAGTTATGAGCCAAATCCTTCTTGATCAACCTTTATTTTATCTTTTATGGATTTTCTTTTGTGAGGAAGTTGCTTGAGAAAATCTTAAAAATATTATTTTTGTGAGAAAAGGCACGAGAAATTCTCTCAATTTTTTTCACAAGAGATAGCTGCAACAAAATCGTGTTTTCTTATATTGATCATATTTACTTTTTGGAAATAAAATGGAAATGGCAGAGCTTTGATGAACAGAAAGTAAATGTCTACAATCATGAGGCTTTATCAAAACTACAGTCTATGTGTTATAATGTTTTAAGTGAAGTAAACAATGAAATCCGCACAGGTATTAGTTTATCTATATAAATGCTCATAAGAAATCTCCCGATCTCCCGCATCAAAAGATACATGATGTCTTGAACAATATTGTAGTTCGGATGGTTATTATAAATGGTCATAATTATATTGATATGAGAGATAACAAATATGTAAGAATAGAAATTGTAGAAGATGGCGTATAGAGCCCTATGTATGATTTCCTTTATATAGTGATAATACACAACCCTAATAGGCCATAGAAAGCCATGTATTCAAGTGAAACAATAAAGAATAAAACAATTCTATACATATAACAAATAAAAGGTAAATGGGCTCTAATATTATTAGGACTCTTTGTTGGGCTTGTCTATTGCTTTCACATTCTCCCTCAAACAAAGGATTGAGTTTCTGACCAAACCAAGTTGTCTCTTAACACTTGAAATCATGAGTGAGACAGTGCCTTTGTGAAGATATCAACTACTTGGTCTAATGATGGTACATAGTGAATAGACAATTGGCAAGAAATAACTTGATCTCGTACAAAATGGATATCCAACTCAATATGCTTTGTTTGTGCATGATATATTGGGTTCGAAGCCAGAGTTGAGGTGCTCAAATTGTCACAACAAGCAACAGAAATTTGCTGCAACTTGAAGCCAATCTTAGAAAAGAGTGATTGAAGCCATGCGAGCTCAATGGTTAAATCAGCCAAGGCTTTATATTCAGATTTGGTGGAAGAACGAGAGATGACTCTCTATTTCTTCCCAGACCAAGCAATGAGCGAATCACTGAGATAGACACAGTAGCCTCCAATTAATCATCAATCATCCATACACACTACCCAATTGGCATCAGAGAAGCTATGTAAGGTAAGAAATTGACTTGGTCTGATACATAAGCACAAATCTATTGTACCCTTGAGATACCTTAGTACTCGTTTAATAGCCTGCTAATGTTGATTTATGGGTGCATGGAGAAATTGACTTAATCTATTCACAACAAACATTATGTCGGGTTGAGTATTAATCAAATATTATAGAGCACTAATTGCTTGCCTATAGATAGAAGGATTCTTAAGAGGAGTACCTATATTGATAGATAACATTTTGTTAACAACCATGGGAGTAGGAACAGATGCACACATTGCCATGCCAAATTTCTTAAGAACATCCATAATATATTTTTCTTGCTTTTAAGTAGATACCAGTGACATCTCTGTGAGTAAAAAAGCTAAGAAAGTGATGAAGATTCCTAAGATCCTTCAAAGGAAATAAACAATTAAGTTGTTGAATGAATTGAGTCAACATAGTAGGATTACTCCCTATAATCATAATGTCATCCACATAGATTAGAACAAACATCACACTTGAATTAGCTTTAAAAAGAACAAGGAATTATCACATTTAGAGTGTTTAAAAATTCCAACTGAGTAGATTGACTTTAGACTATCAAACCATACTCTTAGGGCTTGTTTTAAGCCATAAATTGCCTTATTCAAAAGGCAAATATGGTTTGGAAATCTTTTATCAAAGAATCCCTCAGGTTGCTTCATAAATACTTCCTCTTGTAGATAACCATTTAGAAAAGCATTATTAATATCTAGCTGTCTTATTTGCCACTTGAAACTTATAGTTGGAGTCAAAATGAACCTTAGTGTTGCAAGCTTCAAGATAGGGCTAATATCTCATCATAATCAATTCCTAGATATTGTTGAAAACCTTTATCTACTAGATGAGCTTTAGGTTTAAGGAAAGATCCATCTGGATTAAACTTGGCTTTAAATACCCATTTCCAATCCATAAGCTTTTCTCTTCCAATATTAGGTACCAAAAACCAAGTTTTATTTTTAACTAGTGCATTAAACTCTTCTAGCATTGCCTTTCTCCATAACTCAGACTTCAAGGCTTCTGTAACAGTTAGAGGCTCTAAAATTTCATTAGAAATAGAATCAACTGAACCTATAAATGGAGTTTTTGGTTTAAAAAATCCAGCTTTACTCCTAGTAACCATAGGACGTTTATTTTGTGTAGCAACAATATTTTCTTGCTCATTTGAATTATGAGAACTAGCAATTGTGAGTTTAGGACTAGTACCAAAATCTTGATGCGAATCAACATTATTGGAGTCATTTTCTTCTACTTCTTCAGCATTTAGTTCTCTAATGTTGTCACTACCTTGAGTTGATGACAGTGATTCACTTTAAGCCATGTTACTTCGTGTAGGAGATTGAAGAGCACAAGTAGAAATCTGAGATGAATGAGAGGGTTGATTGCTTGAGGCTGGACACTGTTCTAGCAAGGCTGATAGAAATGGTTTGAAAAAGATGCAAGGATGAATTTCCTCAATAGGAGCGTCTCTTTTATTGATAAAACCTATTTCAAAAGGAAACTCCTCCTCATTAAATTCAACATGTCTAGAAATATAGATTCGTCTTGTGGAACTTAAACATTTAAAACATTTGTGAGAGTTGTTATAGCCAAGAAACACACATTTAGTAGTTCTGGACTGAAGTTTGTGCTGGTTATATGCTCTCAAACAAGGGTAACAAGCTAACCCAAAAACTTTAAGATTGTCATAATTAGGGTATTTAGTAAATAACTTCACATAAGGAGAAATTTCCTTAAAAACACTGCTAGGAAGTCGATTTATAAGAATAGTGGCTGTGTGAAAAGCTTCCCACCAATAATAAAGAGGCATTTTAGCTTGAGCTAGCAAAGTAAGTCTCATTTCAACAATGTGTCGAAGTTTCCTTTCTGCTATTATTTTGTTGAGAAGTATGTAGACAAGAATGTCTAAACATAATTCTAATATCTTATAAAGTTTTAGAAAAACTTCTATATTCACCTCCCCAATCACTTTGAACAATCTTAATTTTACTGTCAAACTGCCTTTCAACAAATTGTTTAAATTGGATAAACATTTGTAAAGCCTCATCTTTGGTTTTTAGAGGAAAAATCCATGAGTTCCTACTGTAATCATCCAAGAATAACACATAATAACAAAAACCATTCACTGAAGGTAGAGGAGAGGGTCCCTAAAGATTAGTATGAATTAATTGCAAAGGTTTAGAAGTTTCAAAAGTGGAAACATTAAATGGAAGTGAGTAAGATTTTCCATACTTGCAAGATTCACAAAACATAGGTTCAGTTTTTCTATTGACTTTCAATTTACATTATCTAATAACTTAATTCAAAATCCTATCATTAGTATGTCTTAATCTATAATGCCAAAGCTTCCAAGGATCATTTGTATTATTTTTGTCATTTTGGACTTCTTCACCGCTTGCAGCAAAGGTAATTGTGGTGGAACGAAAAGAACATCCATTGGTTGCTTAACGCGGTTTGACAATACAATATGGCACGGTCTTGCAAGGGTTAGCCCAAGATTGGCAAGATGATTTCAAGAGTTATCTACAAAATCTCAGTCAGTGATACCCTTACAAAATAAGGATACACACCAAATACTTTATTTTAATTAGAGATGAATTATACAGAAAAGATCCCGACAAGTTATTACTTAGATTTTTGGCCTTCATTGATTATATGGAGGTCTTAAGACAGGTGCATAAGGAAATATGTGGGGCCTATCAGTCAGGGCCAAACATACAATGGTTGGTGTGTAGACATGGATATTATTGGCCATCAATAATAAAAGATTGCATTGAATATGCTAGAAGATACAGGAAGTGCCAGACTTACGAGTCAACACAATAAGTGCCAGCATCAAACATGCATCTAATTATCAAGCCATGGCCCTTCCAAGGATAGGCCATGGACGGGATAGGGAAGATCTATTTGGCCTCATCCAAGGGCCACTCATTCATCTTAGTGGCCACAGATTATTTCACAAAGTGGGTAGAAGCTGTTTCGATGAAGAAAGTGGAATAAGACGACATCATTAACTTCGTATGTGAACAAATCGTGTTTCGATTTAGGATTTCTCAAACGATTACAACAGACCAAGGGACAATGTTCACTTGAATTGAATTCAAAGCCTTCACCGAGGAAAGTGGGATTAAATTATTGACTTCCTTACCATATTACTCTTAGGAAAATAGATAAGCTGAAGCTTTCAATAAGATCATCCTCTAAATTTTAAAGAAGACAATTGAAAAGAATCCTAAAGAATGACACGTACGATTACCCAAAACATTATGAATGTACCAAATGTCTAAAAGAGAGGCTGCGAGCACCAGCTTGTATGTGTTGACATATAGGCACGAAGCCGTTTTATCTATAAAAATAGCAGTCCCTTTGTTATGCATTGTGAGCAGTCTATGAAGACCATCTGATGACTACAATGAGGCTTTAATGAACGAGTTAATATATATTATCAATAAAATTTTAAATTATATGAAACTGCAACATATATATATTTATATGTAGATATAAAATTGAATCAATTATACACCTTACATTTTTCAAATATAACAACAATTTTCTTTTAAAATTTATCCGTGTTGTTCAAAATTCATTTTATAAAATTAATTAGTTGAACGTTTACTCCTCTAATGATATATTTTCCATAAAAATAGCATTCTATTCAAAATTTCAAAAGTTTACAACCAACTTATTATAAATCATATTTTATCATATTTAATTAGTTTAAAAAGTTATAAATTTAAAATCACATGTTAAACAAATGCATGCAAAAAATAATTTTGTTAAAAAAATATAAAAATTAAACTAAATGTTTCAGCAAAAAATAAACATAATGGCAAAATACCTCAAACATCTCTTAAATAGTATAGTGGGTAAATAAAAAATATATTTTAACGATAAAAATAAAAAAATAAAAAATATTTATGGAACAAAGTGCAAAAGGGAAAAAATATAAAATATTTCCGGATGAAGACTGCACTTTACTCTTCTTATATTTGCTTTCAGTTTTCTTTTAATCTAATCTCTCACTCCTTGCGTCTCTTCTCGTCCAGCCCCTTTTCTCCACTTCCTCGTTTTCATTTTTCACCTATCTTCGCTTACCTACGATCTCAGTTTCGTTGAGTAGGGGCAATTGCCCACACTGAAAATGACGTAGGTCCGTCTCTGACGGAAGACTTGGGAGAGTCTTCAGGTTCGAATCCTCTTATTCTCTCCACTACACAGAACACGTGCACGCTGGCTACTGGATTCAGGAACAACTTGTAATGTAGTCTGTAATTTGCCTGTAACTGATAATGGACCAAAGATGACGGGATTTCAAAATGTTGGGCACCTTAATATCTTCGGATCCAATATGAGTGGGGAGTGTTGAGAATTAACATGAATGTATTGCGCTTCCTAAAGTGTTGCGTTTATGGGTTTTTTGTTTTCCGTATTTTTAGTTTTAGTCTTCGAGTTCTATTTTTTCTGTTTGTTCTAGTTAATGTTTCTTGGGCTGTATATATTCTGTGTTGTTAGCCCAGTTTAATGAGTGTGTGAGAAATCAAAATGTGGCTCTGTCCACTCAATGTACGTTTAGCCCAAGCGGCTTGTTTGATTCAAAGCGTACGATTCAGACGTGTTAGTTTTCCATTACTTTAAAGGAAGAGTATGTTCATATGAGAGATATATATGTAATTATGTATATAGTTTGTCCCACAAACTAATTTTTCTACTTCCGTGACCACTTGTATGATTAAAATAATTACCGAATTAGGGAAGACACACAAAAGGGACAAGCATGGATGCAGGGAAAAACCACTCGAGAGCATCATCTTTTCACAAGAGTTGCATGTGTTGAAGTGGGTGTTCCAGAGTTGGCGTATCAGAACTAATGATATGACTAATTGACTATAATTATTTTATTTTGGTTAGCAGCAAAGAGTTATTCCTAATTCCCTATCATTTCATCACGTGAAGTTAGGAGAGAACAAATGAGAATCACAAGTCTGAAAATATTAATCTAATGATGATAGTTAGGATCTCCAATAAATTTTTCTAGAAGATAGATTGCAGTTATTGATCTAGACTGTTGTCAATTAAAAAATTTTAAATGTACCTGAATTTCTCATTAAAATTACTTTTTTTTTTTACATAAAACACCCACTATTTTGGGTTCATTTCACATCAAGCTAAAAAAATTTGGGAGAATAGCCAAGAACTTGCCAAAAAAATTTATCCTTAGATAAGAACTAATTACAAGTCTCAATTGAAAAAAAAAAGTCAATCTTTTTATTTTAATAATAAATTTAGTATTTGTTCTCATCTGCAAATAAATTTCTTATCATGTTTTTAGATATAATTTCCTCAAAGAACTTTAACAAGAGCGCATGCGAGTCCAAGTCAAGTTAAGTCGGGATCTTTTTGGGTGAAAACTCTACTAATAATGATATTGTATTTTTAAAATTCAAACTCTAAATCTCTTGTTAAGTTAGTATTACTCTTTTGCTAGCTAATTGAACCAAGCATATGTTAGTATTATTGATTTAAGAAATTATTAAATTCCTGATAATTTTGGAGGTAAAAGAGGGTGGGGTAGTCTCGGAGAAAAAGAAAAGTCAGATAGACTGAGATAAGGGAAGTAGTGAGTCACAAAGATAGTTGAGAGACCCGCCACTACCATTGTCGTCCATGAAAGAGACAACCCAACAGCCGTCCCTTGTGATCTATCATGATCAGAGACCCAAATCCTCTTTCTCCCTCTCTTTTCACATACTTTCACAAGAATCTAATATCCATATACTTGCATGATGTATGTATATGTATGTATATGAATGTATGATTTTTAATATGAAACTAAACGCACACGTATTACATTAATATTGCAAGTGCGAAAAAATGGAATAGTAAATAGCAAAAAGATTTCGACAAGGGTAAGCTATCAACCATGAATTAGCATCTTATCTTGATTGTTAAGTCCAAATATAAGTGAATTTAAACCATGTATTGAGTTTGAAAACTAATATATAATAAAAAAAATAGACACATAAACTTAAACTGAGTTTGGGATAAGAAGTAGTATCATTTCACTACTCTTTGTTCATTTATTATTTTTCCTTATTTCTGGTGATCGCTCCTCATTCTTAATATTGATATAACTATATAATTTTTGTACCATGCACTGGATCAATTATGAGCTACTACTCCAGTCGTTGTTAATAGGAACATTCTAAAAGAAATAAATATTTTTTATTAATTACAAGTAAGTTAAAAGGTATTAATTAAGTTGTTTTAAAAATTATTTCTCCTATATATGATAAAAGATCAAACCTCGTCTCTGAGATATAAACAACTTTTTTTAAAAAAAATCTGTATATCAATAAAAATTTATTTTTATACAAATATATATTACTTTTTAAATTCTTAATTCTAATTATCAATGTATTTTATAATAATTGAGAGATAAATTCATACAAGAATATATTCTAATAAATAAGGGGGGTAAAATAGAAAAACAAATTTTTATATGTATGCTAAGTTGTTTATATTTTAGATGAAAGGAGAAACGGTGAAAGTTGACTCTTATTCCTCCTTGAGTCTCCCCATTGGCATCTAGACAATGTGCCTTTAAAAGCTATACAATTAGCTGCCATAGCACAAAAGCATTCCTTTTCCTTTTCCTTTTCTTCTTCCCGAGAAAGTAATCACGATGGTGCTGAAGCAGCTGTTCCTTGTTATACTGTTAGCAGCAGCCGCCATGGCAGCAGCTCATGAAGCTCTATCCCTTGATGGCTGTCCCGACAAGTGCGGAGATGCGGACATTCCATATCCGTTTGGTGTCGGGGTACAACGTGGTACTTCTCGAAACTGTTTCTTGGATCACTCATTCAATCTCACCTGCAACAGCTCTCGTCCACGTTATACTTCGAAAACTACCCAGTTTCTAACATATCCCTCCAACAAGGTCAAATGGACATTTTGACGCCTGTCTCCAACCAGTATAACGGAGATTACAATGATTCCTATACTAATCTTTACACCAAAGATTTCACCATTTCCAGCACCCGAAACAAGTTCGCAACTGTTGGTTGCGACTCTTTGAGCTTCATTAGATTCTCCAACAACAACAACTTCCATTGTACCAGGGGCTGCGTGTCGTTATGTGACGAACTGCAATCTCATCAAAACAAGACTAACGATGGAACTTGTTCGGGGATTGGGTGTAGCCAATTGAATATTCCTGTGGGATTCAATAGCATCAGTTTGGGTGCATCTTTTCGCGCATTCAAAAACACCCCCGTGTCGCCAATCAACAACTGTACTTATGCTTTTGTTGTCAAAGATGATGGGTTTAACTTCTCCTTTAATTATCAGCATAACTTTCCCAATGATAGCGTCCCACTCGTCCTAGATTGGAGTGTGTCAAATGTTAAGTGTCCAACTGCTTCTACTAACTATACCACAGACTATGCCTGCAAATACAACACAGATTGTGTGAATTCTACCGACAGAATTGGGTACAATTGCAAATACAAACCTGGCTTTCAAGGAAATCCATACCAACCACACGGATGTTACGGTAATTCTATATGTAATTCCAATATGTCTTTTATAACCATTTTCTCTTAATTATATACTCTCTTATCCTATTTTATAAGATATTTTTATAGGTGATTTGACATTCTAAAATATAAGACGTTTTGAAGGGTATTTGCAAGTTAACAATCGGTCGATTTAACAGAATGGCTGTTAGAAATTTTGTCATATCTAAAATATTACAAAAGTATTAATTTTTAAATTTTAGGAAGGAACAGTGTATGTGAGGACTATTTTAATAATGAGGATATATTGTATTGAATTTTTTGAAGAGGAACATGTTTTGATAGTTTTTAAATATCGATGAAATTTACAGCTATTATTGAGACACTCATTAAGTGAGTAAACATCACTCATCAAATTCAAATTAATGATTATTAATCTAATATTACCGTTCTTCATTATTTCATACTCAAATAAAATTTTCCCTTCTCTTATTAATAAAAGATATTTTGAAAGTTTATAGCAAAATTAAAATCATAAATGTATTTAATAAACTATACTATTGATATATATAATTTTGTCAAAAAATGTCTTTAAATTGGGAGAGAGGGAGTTTATAAAAAAAATTTAAAATTGATTCGGTATCTTAAAATATAAGACCAAAATAAGGCTTCATTAATTATTACTTATTATAATATTACCTTCCCTTTTTATTATGTTCTCTCTATTTAATGTTTTACAAATAAAATTCTATTAAATGTAGGGTATTTTTAAAAATTTATATTGATACTTAAAAAAATAAGATTACAATATATAATTATTAATAAAATTTATTAATATGCATAATTTATTAAATAATAATATTGATCTCCCTCCATTTTGCTAAAATTACATAAACCTCTTGTATATTTTAAAACCTACAATTCATTTCAATCATAGACACCATTGGAAATATTTTCTTAAATATTCTAAAATACTTAATTTTTTTATGGTAATTTTATCATCTCTCCCAATTTTTTGAAAAAAAATTTAAATAATTAAGATTGTTAGTATTTAAATAAATAATTTAATTTTTTTAATATTAATGATATGAAAAAACATAAACATAAACATAAATCATATTGAGCAATTTATTATGTTAAATTCTTATTTCATAATTTTCTTATAAAAATATTTTTAAATATTTTGAATTTCTTGTTCGAATATTATTTTAACTAATTTATGCATTTAATTTTGAAAAACTACTAAATAAATACATTTACATAATAAAATTTTTAAAATATAAATGAAAAAGTAAAAAATATATGCTTTAAATTTTTTTTGGAAAATTTGAATGATTTTTTGACAATATATATTTAAATAGGGGTATTTTGGTCAAATATATGTATCCTAACAGTCAACTAAAAATAAAATATTAAAAATAGAGGGAATATTTATATTTTGTAATTATTCATACTACACGAGGTTTATATAGGTTTTAACAATAAAGAAAATATCACAAAAATATTACGTATAGGTCTCACGTAAAAAAAATTAATTACTATAAGGTTCATTAATAATTAAATTGAGACCATTGAATGTTGCCAATGGCTCTAATTCAGTTATTAGCAATTGATCATGTAATAATTAATTTTTTTATGTACAAATCTAACATAATTCTCTTAAAAATAAAATAGAGATATCTATAATTAAGATAAGATATAATAGAAGGGAATAGTTACTTTTCCTCACACTGCACCTCAAAATACCATTGAAAGTTGCATTATTTACAACTCTTTACAAAAAACTCCACTTCTACTAACTTTTACTTCCTTTAATCCTATTTATGAATTACTTCTAATATATTTTTTTAGAATCAAGAAAAACTTTAAATCTCATTAATTCTATTTTAAAATTTAATAAATTTTCACTTTTACTCCTATGAGAGCAAAAATAATTACTATTAATAATTTTTAATGAGGGAAAAAAAGTAAAATTGAACATAAAAAATAGTGAAGTGCCCTATAAATTGTAGGACCAAAAGTAACTTCTCTCCATAATATAAATAGGATTTGGGGGGTATTTATATTCGCCCATCGATATTATTTATTTATTATTAATACTGATACTCTTTTCTTAATTTCAGATGTTGATGGTGCGAAAACATGAATGAATGCACTATGCCAAATCAATGCCACAATTATGATGGTAACTATAGTTGTTCTCGTCCATATCGAGTACAAAGGTGACGGCTACAAAAATGGAACAGGTTGCACTCCATCATATATCTTTACTCTTATTGCTTTAGGTGAGAATATCATCAACGACCCTGGCTCTACTGTTTTAGTTTTTAAAATATTTTTGGGAATTAAAAAAAAATTCATCATGAAACACTTTTAACAATGCTGGCATACCTAGAAGTACTAATGTAGTCTCTGTCTGTTTGAGCTCCATATATCCCAATTATTTCTTCTCATATTATTCAAAGCCCGGTTTTTATTATTAAAAGGATGATTCATAATGGATTTTGATTAGAAGAGATAAGTATAAACAAACAGAAGATCATATAGTAATCTTTACGAAAAGTCAACAATATTCAAAAGATTTTCCCTCCTCAAAATCGTATGCCAGACTACATTATATATTGCTTGCAGGTGTTAGTGTAGCTTTGTTGGTTGTCTTCACACTAATCTCCACATTATGTTGGGCACAAGAACTTTCAAGCAAATCAGACGAAGAAATTTCAAGCAAAATGGAGGCAACATGTTGCTACAACAACTTTCACAACAACATAAGTACACTGAGAGGACCAAAATATTTATAGAAGCTGAGCTTAAGGATGTCACAAACAACTTTGATGAAGGCAGAATCCTTGGTTGTGGTGGATAAGGCATAGTTTATAAGGGCATATTATAGGACAACACCTCTATTGTCATTAAGAAGTCCAAACTAGGAGGGGATCCTAGACAAATTAAGGATTTTATCAATGAAGTATCTATACTTTCTCAAATTAATCATTGGAATGTAGTTAAACTTTTAGGGTGTTGTCTTGACAATAAAGTTCCTTTGTTAGTATATAAGTTTGTTGACAATGGCACTCTTCTTGATCACATTGATCCTTTGAAGAATGAGTTTTCTATTTCATGAGAGACTCAATTAAAGATAGCTACAGAGACTGCTGAGGATATTTCATATTTACACTTTTATGCTTCCATTTCAATTATTCATCGAGATATCAAATCTACCAACATACTTTTAGAGCATAATCTCACAGCTAAGGTGGCTGATTTTGGAGCTTCAAGAATTGTTCCCTTTGATAAAACTGAACTTACTACTATGATACAAGAAACTCTTGGATACTTGGATCCAAAATACCTCCAGACAGGTCAATTGAATGAGAAGAGTGATGTTTACAACTTTGAAGTTGTGCTTGTGGAGCTACTCACGGGAGGAAAAGCAGTTCAATTTAGTAGGCCAAAACAAACAAATTTGACCATGTACTTTGTGTCCTCAATGAAAGAAGATCACTTATGAGAAATTCTTGACAAACGAGTTTTAGATCGAAAGAATACAGGGCAATTGAAGGAAGTAGCCTCATTAGCATTAAGGTGTGTTAGAGTGAGAGGAGAGGAGAGGCCTGCTATGAAGGAAGTAGCAAGGGAGCTATCTGGTTTGGTGGCCATGGAAAAACATCCTTGGGTGAAGGGTGAAAATCTTATGCCAGAAGAAAGTGAATACTTACTTGGCCATGTGCCTAATGTGGATGGAGAAATTGGTGCTAGTAGTTCAGCTTTCTATGATAGCATGCAAAAGGAGATAATTGATTAGAGATTGTAGATGGACGATGATGATTAATTTGGTATCCATATAGGTTGTTTTTCTATCCTTATACTTTTGTAGTTTTTGCTTGTTGTATGTTTGAAGCACCTTTTGATCGATGTTGCGATTATGTATGTATTCAATTGGCTGGATTTCAAAGCATTATATATTTGTTTAAGCTAATTTTCTGTTCATTCATGCAAACTTGCTAGCTAGCTAGACAGTGTCAACAAATAAAAATGTTTGTTGGTTTGGATGATTTGTCAAGCCTTTTCTTGAATTTTTTAGAAAAATATAATTTTGGTTTCATAATTGATCATTTGAACATGTAATAGTGTTGTTTTGATATATTTTTACAAAACCATGATCTTAACCTCTAAAATTGATTATCATTAAATTTGTATCCAAACAGGTACTTTGGGCCTGTTTGAATATTCATTAGAAAAAAATAATTATAAAAAATTAATTAATATGATTGATTTTGAGTATAATTGATTATATTATATGGTATAATTGATTTATAAAATTGATTCTAAGAAAAATTGAAAATTAAATTATGTAAAACCATGATTTTGTGAAAACATATCCAAACATCCTATTACATGTCAAAATCAATTATAGATTCAAAATCATAGTTTTCTTATAAATATCCAAACATTGATTATACACAACAAAATCAATTATGAACGCGAAATCATGATTTTTTAAAAAATATTCAAACACATCTATACATGCCAAAATCAATTACAAACTCAAAATTACAACTATTTCATAAGCTACTATTACCTTCTTTTCAAATCATATTTTTTAAAAAAATTATCTAAAAATCATATAAACTATTCTATAAATCATGTTTTTGAGTTTGTAATTGATTTTGACATGTGCAAGGGTATTTGAATTAAAGAAAATTATAGTATTAAATTCTTAATTGATTTTGTAATGTATAATGGATATTTGAATATGTATAAAAAACATTATTTTTATTTTATAATTAATTTTAACCTGTAATATGAGTTTATATCTATCTATATATATTTATATATATATTCACGAAACCATGATGATTGTTCGTATCCAAACTGGCACAAGAGAAGGGTAAAAAAACAGAAGAAGAAAGAAACATTAATGATTTACTTCTTCCTCCACGTGTTCGAGGAAAGCGACTTGGTTTGTGCAAATGACAATGGAATCTTCACCACCGTCACCGATGGGTTCGTCTCAAGTGTTAATTGTCTCCTCTGCCTCCTTCCCACAACTTCTGCCCAGCTCTCTTTGTATCTTGTATGGATGATAAGTTAATTATAAAAGGTACCATTTGACTCAATTTTAAATTTGAAGCTTATCTGATCATTGTTTAATATGATAGCTGCAGCCATGGCAGCACCTGGAAGCTCAATTCCTTACCTGTTGCGCTAACAAATGCGTAGATATAGACATTCCATAGGGTCACCAAATGGCGGCTCGGCTCAAACACCCAGAGGCAGAAGGTTGATCTAAAATATAAATTGCAGTAATTAATGCAGACTGTTGGCAATTTAAGAAATTTAAATGTAATTGAATTTCTCACTTAAATTACATTATCCTTTTTTTCATAAAACCCCCCAGCATATATTCTGTATTTGTTCCACGTCACGTTAAGAAAAAATTTAACAAGAACACATACTCTAGTTTGGGTTAGGCTGAGTTATGTCTTTTTGGGTGAAAGTTCTACCATATGGTATTGCATTTTCAAAATTCAAACTCTCAACTTCTGGTTAAGTTGGTATTTATAATGCTATTAGCTAATTAGAACCAAGCATCTGGAGGTATTATTTATTTAAAAAAATTATTCAATTCCCGAAAAATTTTGAGGGGAAGGAGGGTGGTGTAGTTTTCGGGGAAGGAAAGAGAAAAATTCAGAGAGACAGAGAAGAGGGAAGTAAAGTGAGTCACAAACATAGAACATAGTTGAGAGACCCACCACTATGCAATTGTCGTCAACAATGAATGATCTATTTTCACCAGAGACCTAAAAATCCTCTTTCTCCCCATCTTTCTCCCCATCTTTCTCTTTTCATTCAGTTCCACAAGAATTCCATATATACACACACACACACACACACTTGCATTATATATATATATATGTATATGTATGTATGTATGATTTTTAATATGAAACTAAACATACGTATTGCATTAATATTGCAGGTGTGAAAGTGGAGTGGTAAATGGCAAAAAGATTTTGACAATGGCAAGCTATGAACCATGAATTAACATCTTATCTTGATTGTTAAGTCCAAATGTAAGTGCATTTAAATCAATGTGTTAGGCTTACAAAATACATAACAAAGGAGAAAGACCTAGCACTTGAAATTTGAGATTTTGAGTCTTGAAGTATTATCCTTCTTTCTTTGACCATTTTTTCACTCCCCTAAAACTATATAATTTTTGTACCAAGTACTAGAATAACTATGAGCTGCTGCTCATCCTAATAGGCACATTCTAGAAGCGTTAAATATTCCTTATAACAATTAGAAGATTTAAGTTTTTTTTTAATATTTCTCCCATTTAATTGATCTTTTTATTAAAAAAAAACTATATGACAGGGAACATAATGCAAAAATATTCCATTTAAACGTGGGAAAAAATAAAAAATTTATTCTATTTTCAAATAAAATTATTGGCTTAACCATTTTTTCTTGATTTCAATAACATTATTAAAGATGTCTTATAATAGAGATTCAATTTTTTTATGGAAAAATAACAATTAGAGATCTTATAAAAATATTAATAATAATTATAGACCTAAATAATTAAAATTTTAATAACAGACCATGGTCATTATTTGTAATAAATTATCTTTTGTTGATTGACATGAGATTTATAACAGAGTTTAGTAATCCCACCTAATGTTATAAATATTTCCAAGCAATTAATGTATATATTGATAGCAAAAAAATACAAATAATTGGATTATGATTCACAATTAACTCTCATAAATTCTTAGTTGACATTGCAAATAATCCAAATTATATTTTAAAAATTTTTTAAGAAATTTATCTATATATTGATAGCAAAAAAATCACAAATGATTAGCTTACAATGTATAATCATATCTCATAAATTTTCAACTAACATTATAAATAATTCTAAGTTTATTTTATTAATTTTTTAAGTGGTTTATCAATACATTGACTGTAAAAAAATTAAAATTCATAATTGACCCTTGTAAATTTTTAACTAATGTTACAAATAATATCAATTATATTTTATTAATTTCTCAACTAATAGTTCGCATGTTTTTAATTGTATGTAAGGATCATGATTTGTTATTGAGATTTTAATAATTCAAAGTATGTAATTGTCATTAATGTTTTTATGTGTCCCTAGTTGTCATTTTCCCTTTTTATGCACATTGGAATTATAAAAAATTGCTAGGCTATTATTATATCCATAAATAAATATGAGTTCTTCTTAATTATCTACATAATCAATATATTTAAATGATTAAAGAACGTACCTAATTGTTTTTTTTTTTTCAGTTTTTGAATTGTTAAAAAGTTTTTTTTTGAAGAATTAATTTGTTGTTTTTTCATATGAATGATATTTGATTAAGTTTATAATTTTGGGTCAGGTGGCATTGATTCATTTTATTTTACCATTTTTGAAAGACTAATTTAGACTATCCATTATGACATAAATCGTGTTATTAACAACCTTTTTAATCAATTTGTTCATTGATTCATTATACAAAATTGGGAGCCCTTGTGTGTTTTAATTTGGAATGAGATATTTCTTGTATTAAAAAAATCCTTTATTTCATTATGTAAAAACTAAAAATTTAAAAAATAGTACGTTCAATAACAAGAAAGAAATAGGATAAAATAGATCAAAAAAATAAAACAAATTACTATTTCTCATTATCATAAGCATGATAAAATTAATTAATATATACTATAAATGTGTAAATCTATCATACTCTTTAAAAATCTTATAAATTATGATTTTCAACCTTAAATTAATTACCTCTCTCTTTTATGAATGTGATTTATCTATCTCATTTGATCATCTTATTTTTATTTTTATTTTTTTTTCAATTTATTCCATTTTAATTCTTTCTAGTACCCACACAATCTGTTTTTTGACTTCTTTTATCATGATTTATTCTATGTTGAAAGCACATTTTAATGGATGTTGTGACTATGTATGTATTCAATTATACATTGACTGGATTCTAAGCATTAAGAGTGTTTAAGCTTTTCTTTTTGCCCATGCAAACTAGCTAGACAGACTGTTCTAGTTTGGTTGACTCATGAAGTCTTTTCTAAAAGATTTATTGCATTGATTTTATTATCATAAAGTATTTCTTCTCGAAATTATAATTAATATCATTAACCTAATATGCAAATAAGCGTATATTTTGAGATATTCAGAGTAATTTTAAAAATAATTTTGTACAGTAAATAAAGTTATGAGATAACTAATATCATAAATATATATCTCATAAATTTTTAAAATAACTAAATAATAAATTATTTTTATAAATAAATATCCATAAAAATATCATAAAATTGTAAAATCATTAGTTAATAATTTTATTATTATTTTAATCTAGAATAGTTTTTCACTTTTATAAATCCATATAAAATAAATATATTTTTATAAAATTTTTAAATTATAGAAAAGTAACTTATCTTACTAGTTCAAATAAGGGGTTTGTGTTTTTGTTACAGGAATATTTATGGGGAACGATAGGAAGGGAGTATCTTGTATGTAACCCAAAAAAAAAAAAAGGAAGGGAGTATCTTGTAATTGGGAACAATAGGAATATTTATCAATTATTTATTAATACAAATATCTTTGGGGAAAAATCACAATTAGGGATCATTGGATAGAATTAATTGCTCTATAAGATTAAATAATTTTGAAATTACTTTGTAGAATTAAAGGACTTAGATTAATTAAAATTTATCGTGAAAAGATAAAAATTTTCCTCATATATATTTTTGTGATGGAGTAATTGACTATTATTAAAATAAAAATGTGACTTGTTTTTTTTTTTAAAACGAAACTTGTTAACCATAATACAACACTTACTCTTTGCCACCAAGATAATAATTTTGAGCTGTTAATGAAGGAGTTAATTGTTGACAAAATAAAAAATGAGACTTATTTTTGGGAGAATGACAATTAAAGACCCCATAAGGACATTAATCTCAATTAGAGACCCTAAAAAATACAAATCCCAAATAAGGACCGTGGTCCTTAATTGGGATAAAAAACAAACTTGAGTTTATAAAACTGTCCCCTTACTAAACATTGAAAGATAACAAGGAAGAAGCTCATATCATGTGCTCTGTTTTCTTGTTTTTCAGCGAGAAAAATACTGATGAGATGTGCTCTTATGCACTGAAATTGTTAGGGAAAAATTAGTGGAGTGCATAATCATCTTCTAATAAGTAATTATATGCATTACTTCTGTTACATTTCGTCCTCTACCATCCACGCAAGAGAAATTTGCATCTTCTTCTTCCATTTCTCTTTCATTGCTCTGTTTTCTTCTTTTACGCACGTCCTTTGTCATGCACACACACAAAGAAGTTTTAGTCTTTACAAATGCTGTCTTACACCATTTCTCTTTATTTTATACCTAGGAAAAAAAGTAATCTTCTTAATGATTAATAGAATATATATATATATATATAGACATGCCCAAGAAATGATTTCCGAGAACGACACAGTTGAAAAGGTTGAGGAGTAAAGAACAAGGAAAATGTAACATGAATGCTGAATTTTTCTGATCTATGTTGAAGAGTGCGTGAATGTTGAAAAATGTAACATGGATGTTGAATTTATATAGTCAAGGTTGGGATTATGGAATGGATAGTTGTGAAGTACTAAATTTGTATGTTGCTTGTAGTTGTTCCAGGTTTATTTCTCATATGGCAAGTATTTCAGCAAAAGAAGTATTTTGTTATCTTCATATTGATGGACATTTTGTAAAAGATTCATAAGGGAAGATGACCTATAAAGGTGGGAGATTAATTTCTAAATTGATTAGAGAATGTATAAATTATGAAGAGTTGTTGAGGATGGTGTCATCACTAACAGGAGTTAAAAGTGGTGCAGCTAACTTAAAATTTACAATCAAGTTTAGTGAAAACACATACATAAATCTGTTAGACGATGAGAGAGTACAATATTTGATAAAGTATAATGACGAGTTAGCACATGTGTATGTTAAGACAAATGATAATAAAACAAATGGAGCAATGGATAATTCAATGGAGTAAGTTGTTGTTTTTAGTTATTTGTGTGTTTAATTAGTTTAATTACCATTTATATTGACCTGTGAGTAATTGTGAATGTAGGATGGAGGATTTGTTACGATGGTCACTGCCAAGATCTTCCTATAGGCAAGAGCTTGAAAGTATATCACCCTCTTTGCTATGTTCAACACAAAATGCTCTTGCACCACTGCCTGAGGTTAATTCAGTAAAATAGAAGGATTTATTTATGGGTGTTGGCCAGACATTTGATGATGCAATTGTATTCAAAAAAGCACTATATAAATATAGCCTTGCTCATAGGTTTGGTTACATATTTGTGAGAAACAGCCCTAAGAAGATGATTGTCAAATGTAATATTGATGGTTGTAAATGAAAAATATTAGCTTATGCTCTTCGAAAGACAACCTCTATATTATGTGTGAAAAAATTTCACAATGAACACATGCATTCTATTCAAGACAACCTCCTATTAAAGCAAAAGGCTAAGTTAAGATTGACATCATCAATCATCATTGATGCTATGCGAGGGAATATGGAGAAAACTTCAAATGAGATTGGACAAGACCTCTACAAAGATTATGAATTAAATCTCACATATCGGTAAGCTTTGAGGGGAAAAGATAGAATATTAGAGGAAATACATGGGCTTCCATAATAGTCATACATGTTAATCTCATGGCTTTGTGAGAAATTGAAGGAGACAGACCTATAACAGTTGCAAAGTGGGTTGCCTCAACAAATTATAGATTTGATAGACTTTTTATTACATATGGATGCTGCATCAAAGGGTTTCTCCAAGGTGCTTGTCTAATTTTGTTTATCGATGGAAGTCATTTAAGTGGTCCATATAAGGGGACTTTGCTAGCAGCTTTTACAATTGATACAAATAATGACTTATTTCTTTTGAAAATGTGAGAGAGATCACACATCAAATTTAATTGACCATAGTGTCAGACAGGCATAATGCTATTATTGGTGCAGTGCGTGCAATATTTGATGGCAATCGACATGCTTTTTATTATCATCATGTCAAAGAAAATTATAGCTCTGAATTTATAAAAATTAATAGAGGCATGCAAAGGATTGATGGGATGACCAAGGAAGATGTACTTAAATTATTGGATAATATTGCATATGCAAGGTTGGAAATAGAATTTCATGTTGCTATGAGTCATTTGATGGTTTTCTCCCCACAGTTGGCAAGATGGTTAGAAACAAATGAGGATATAGATTGTTGGGCCTTAGCAAGATTTCCATACAAAAGATGGGACAACATAACAACAAACCATACTGAATCTTTTAATGCTTGGTTAGTGAAAGAGAGAAAACATCATATATGTGCATTGATAATGAGCACTAAGCAAAATTAGTGAGGAAGCTATACAATAGCAAGATAGAAATGGCGAATTAGTCAAACGGAGTTAGACCACATGTTGAAACGAAGTTGAGAGAGAATGTATTGAAAGCTGAAATTATGGTGGTTGAACATTATAGTATGAATATGATACTAGTAAAGGTAGGAAACAATGACTTGAGAGTGAATCTAACATTGTGAGAATGTTCTTATCAAGAATGGCAAATGGTAGGAATTCCTTGTGCAAATGCATGTGCAGCAATAAAATTAATTCATGGTAATGTGTATTTATATGTTGAAAAATGCTACACTATTCATGCATAAAAAAATTTACAGCTCCATAATGATTTCGATGGAAACCATTGACACGCCTCAGTTGACCGAGCTACACTATGAAGATTATGAAAAGAATACCTTTTTGGAACCACCATTGACTACACATCCCCCAGGGCGACCACCTACCAAGCGAAGAAAGTCACAGTTTTAGAATAAAAAAGTGTATTTTTGCTCAAGATGTAAGCAAGCTGGACATACTAAGAATAGATATAGAAATCCCAATCGATGTAAAGATTGAAAGGAAGGTGAAAACCATATGCATATTAGTTAGTTTGAAATTGAAATGCGTATAGTTTTTATTTATTTTGTGCATTTTATTGTTGAATAACCTTTTATACAGACACCCACCTCATATGTTTTTTGTACTTGTGGAGGTGAGAGGTTATATAAATGGGATTATAGTTTATGTTGTTTTTTAGTAAGCAGACTGCATAGGTACCATTTAGGTAGATGAGATATTTTTGTGTAAAAAGGGATGCAAATATGGTGTGCATGTATTAAAATTAGTGTAATATAATACTGATGAAGATTTTAGGTCTAAATATGTGCGAGTGAAAATGCTGTCATGGCATAAGATTACTGAATTCACCAACGTAGGATAGGGATATTACTAATATAACTACTGACAACATAGAACCTCACTTGGGATTAAAATTTTTTGTAGTATTTCAAACATTTAAGAGACTTATTAGATAATGGGAACCAGTAACATTGATTTGCAATTTCATATCCGAAGCAAGAAAAATTTCTACCATATGTTGTGAAATGAATAACCCCACTTGAGTGTTATTATTTATCAGAAGATACCTATCAAAAATCAGGATCCAGTAACCTTACTTGAAAATTCCCTAACCTGAGTTAGAAAAGTAGCTAACGTGTAATATGAAATATCTTAACATGACTTAGGAACTCTTTTTTTAAGGGTAAGTCTTGCCATAAATTAGGTTCTAGAAACCTTAATTAGGAATTCCCTAACCTAGCTTGGGAAAAAGGTGAACGCATGTTTTGAAAGAGCCTAATGCGACTTGGGGATTAATTGCATAAGGATAAGCCATTAGGCACGAGTTTTATTTCAGCAACTTCACATGAGAATTTGGTAATATAAGTTGGAAAAGTAACTAATTTATGTTGTCAAAGTTTCTAATGTGACTTGGAAATTTATTATTTGATGAAAAGTAACGTGGCACAAGTTAGGTTCCAACAAAGTTTCTTATGAATGTCCTAACCTAACTTGGGAAAAAGCTAAACGCATGTTTTGAAGAGCCTAATGTGACTTGGAAATTGACTGCGTAGGGATAAGCCATTTTGCACGAGTTTTATTCCAGCAAACTCATATGAGAATTTGGTAACATAAGTTAGAAAAGTATCTAACTTATGTTGTCAAAGTTCCTAATGTGACTTGAGAATTTATTATTTGATGAAACTGACGTGGCACAAGTTGGGTTCCAGCAAAGTCTCTTGCGAATGTCCTAACCTAACTTGGAAAAAAGTTGAACATATGTTTTAAAAGAGTCTAACATGAATTAGGAATTCATTGTGTAAGGATAAGCCACTAGGCACAATTTGTGTTCCACCAACCTCACTTGAAAATTCCGTAACATAAGTTGTGAAAAAACCAAACGTCAGTTTTGAAAGTAATGTGAGTCAATGAAAATCAAGAACGGTTTGTCAAATTTCTTGAACATTAGTTAAAGTTTTTTTTTTGAATTAATTGTTGTATCATATACAAGAAGCCACAGAAAAATACTTAATTACATAAAGGTGTAATTTACACATCACAAATATCTACACTATGATTTCAATCTTTTAGATCCTGTATGCCTAGCATTCGAAATGGACATCATAACTTGAGAGCCCACTCTGTTGTGTGGATGAGTCACCAGCCAATATAATATCTCACTCCTCATTTCATTCAATTGTTCCCACACAATTAGATAAAGTTAACTTACAAGATACAAAATTGTCATACATAGGAATTATGTCTTAACTTTAACATTTGTTCCTACCATTATTAAAGGAGGTATAGTAAGGCCGCCTTATTCCTCTCGTGCAGTATTATTCCACTATCTAAGGCAAAAGATGACATACATTCCATAATCAGATCTATAAAAAATCTAAAATCTGTTAGCACATAGTTGGAAAATATACACTTAATTACATGTACACAATTTCAGCTTTTTTACTCACGTCATCGGTTGCTGTTCCATAGGTACCACTTTCAACTCTAGGTCATAATTGTCATCAACAAGTTCAGATTTCAATTTCATTAATATTTCTACAAACTTGTTTGTCTGAAAATAATAACAAAATGAATGAGAAGCTTTCACCAACAAAATTTTATATATCATTATATGGGAAAAGGCATACAATTAAATATGTCATTTTTTCCTTCTCTTTCGGTAACAAAGCTTCCTTCACTTTCTTTATATTCTTCTTTTCCTTCTTTGATTCTTTATTAGATGGTAGCATCGAGTCCAACACATAAATTGTGGCTGTTTTTGGCTCTACAACATAGCAAAACCAGTGCAATGCAAACACTATAAGGAAAAAAATAAAATCACAATCTCCTATGTTATACCCGATGTTAGTTGGCATAAAGTCCTTCAAATGGCTATCTAAGTCTCATCTTTTTTGTTGGTGGGTTATGGTTCCCTAAAATGAAAAATGCAACATTTGTAACTTGTAAGTACCTAATAAAACAAAGGAATTAAAGATAAACTGCAAAATCTGGATTAAAAATGTGTCGCCGCACAACTTGATCCTTTTCCTTTTACTCATAAACCAAAAGTCTTCCAATTAATGTAACAACCTACATAAAAAAATTACAGTTACATTAAATTTTACTATAACTTGATCTATTTTAACTAGCACACTTGCTCATCGAACTACTGATCCATTGTCTAGGACCTAGACACTTGCTCACCAAACTGCTGATCCATTGTCTAGGACCTAGACACTTGCTCACCAAACTGCTAATCCATTGTCTAGGACCTAGACACTTGCATTCATATCTTGCCAGATAATACTTTTTAATCTTCACAATTTTCCTATTAGAGAAAATAAAATTATATCAACTAATCGATTATGAACATATCAACTAGTACGGTTGAATATCATACTCATGTCCCTTATTGAGTGGAATAGACTTTGTACAATATTGGTAAAATTTTTTCTCTGTACATTGTCCTCTTTTTGCCTTCCCTTTATCATCTAAAAAGGGTGAACGAATAGTGCTGACTATTTTTCATTGTGACCTTCTTAGTGTCATTTTACCCTTAGAATCTTGTTTTCTAATTGGCTTTTCCACTTCTTCTTCTTGTACGCCTAATTCTCCCTGCTTTTTATTTTTATCTCCTTTTGCTTGTCCTTCCTCTTCCTCTTTCTCATCTTCTCTAGATCCCTCTTCCTTTTCATTTTCATCTCTTTCTGCTTGTCCTTCCTCTTCCTCCTTCTCATCGTCTCCGAATTCTCCCTCCTCTTCATTTTCATCTCCTGTCTCTTCTCCTTCCTCTTTTTTGTCGTCATGTTCTAACTTTCTCTTCACCATCATGCTTTTTAACAACTTCCTCTCCTCTTCTTTTACCTTGGAGCTTAAGGAGTCTTTGTGCAATTTCACATGTAAAGGTCACAACATCTTTGTATACCTCTTTACGTCCTGCAGCATATAAAATATCATATGTTTAAAATTATATAAAAAATAACTTTTCTAATTAACAACCATCATTTTGCCCTTATCAGATCATAAAATAAATTCATTTCTGGAAGCTCTACTAAGAAGCTGTCATGTCCTCGAGAACGGTGATACAAAATGCCATGATCACTTGCCTTCTCAAGTTTGAGCTCGTGCTGTCACTCTCTCCTCTGTCCAATATTCTAGAGCATCTTCTTGCAATGACACCTCAATTAGCTCCGATGAAAATATTTAAAAGTAGAAAATTTGCATATTTACATTTATATCATATAACCCACATAATTTTGCAAAATAATTAACTATAACAAATTATATCTTAATTTATCCACATACTGTAAGAAGAAATAAGCATCCTCCAATAGTTTTTTTGTGCCCATCCTTCTTCTCACATGCTTTATATTCAACTACCTCCTTTCCAAGCTTAGATAGTATAAAGGATGACCAATCATAACGTACAGTTCCCAAATGTAATCCGGACATGACCTTCAATAGTTTATCACTTATTTTGAAACTCGAACTTGGACAAAGAAAATTCTCTAAGCAATAGAGAATAAAGAGAAACTCAAATTTATCATTTTCTTTCCTCGAGAGTATCTTGTCCTTTATTACATTATAGGATACTTTTTTAAACTCCTTGTCTAAGGACTTTAATTTATTCTTATCTCCATTCATATCAATCATCTCCCCATCATTAGGCAAGCCAAGTAAGGCATGAATTGCTTTGTCATTGATGACTTTCCTTTAACCTCTAATGAAAAGGGGTGATGTAGGAGGATCAAATGCCTTTATCACTTTATCGCATAAATCTCTAGGCAACTTATGACATTTAATATTTAAAAGCTTACCAAATCCTATTCTATTAACCTTATCCTTCAAAGATTTTTGCTTTTTGATATAATCAAAAACTTTCTTCATCTTTATCGGAGAACACCTTATCTCAAATAGAATCTGTCCAAGAAAAATAAGTCAGCACCATTATTTGAATTCATCACATTTTTCATGCTTGAGGTCAAAAACAACGTACCTCGTAATCTTTTATGTCAGCATTTTCCTCCTTAGCCAAACACTTATAGTGATCTTGTTCTGCTGATGTCAACTTTTTTCATGCTGCAACTGCTTTTGTGTTAAGTTTTTTCAAATCATTTCCCTAGGTTGTATACTTGCCACGATATGCCTCTTTGAACTTTGCTTAAACCAGAGCAACTTTTTTGCCTTAAAGGATTTCCTTTTGTTTTAGCCATTATCCTGCACACAAACAATTAGGGTAAAATCCAAACTACTATTGAATATATCTAACATCACTAATGAATACACAAAATAACACTATTAGATTTACCAAACACGAAATTTGAATTTTCTCCATAGAATATCGAAGGGTCAGGGAAAGTTATAGTCACAGCCTCCCTAACGTCACTAATTTTTTGGTTAAGATTGCATTCATCTTTTACACAAGCAAATTTTCAAGTCGAAAGAACCTTGCCAAACCTTTATTTTTAATTATTTTATTAGTATATAATATCTTATCCACCTTTCTACTACAATCTAATTTATATTTTTCTTGTATTATGAAAAGGAAACCTTTTTCAAATACAAAGACCAAACACCAAATATGCCAATGTAGAACCTAAGTTTCGGTGCAACACATGGAAGGAATCAAGGAAGAGTCTAAAGTCCTTGTTAAGCAGTGCCTTTCTCTTTTTTGTAACGGCCCTATGTTTTAAAAGAGCCAGCTTTGGGCCGATTTTCATTACTTGTTGAAAGATATATAACCAAATGTTACAAATTTCTAATTCATTGTCAATATGTGTGTTCGACCAGCAAAAGAACAAAGCAAAATAAATTCATTTTACAATATAAAAATACCAGACAAACAAAAGGCTTCTCACTCTTTCTTCTCAAATTCATGGCAAAATCATAGAATAGAGCAAAAATCAGGTTCGAATATCACATAAATATAAAGAAATATGCAACCATTTTGGGATCATAAGTCAATATTATTGCAGTTTCTTCTCTTTTGCAAATGCCTTACTGGAATGACACTAAAAAAAAATGCACAATCAACAACAAACACAAAATCAGTCTCTCCCCCACTGAAGAACAGACCGAGGGAGGGAAGGAGAGAGAGAGAGAGGCACCGAACCTGGAAGAAGAGAAGTGGGGGCACCGACCACAGAGTACACACACCGGATCAAAAATAGGAGCAACAATAGAAGACCTCTCACCAGTGACTGCGCACTCCTGGAGTTGATATGGAGAACTTGATCAGCGATAAAGTAGACGACCAAGCCATGACAAGAAGGAGCAACCGAGGAAGACGCCGAAACAGAGCACGAATAGGGCTCTCTCATGCACGGGTACCTTTGTTTTGAGCTCAGGGGCATTTTCAACAATTCTATTTATTTTTTATCCCAATTAAGGACCACAGTCCTTATTTGGGATTTGTATATTTTAAGGTCCCTAATTAAAATTAATGTCCTTATAGGGTCCTTAACTGTCATTCTCCCCTTATTTTTTCTTAAATGAAGACTTATTCACCACATCACAAAATTTTTTTTCTTTACAATAACAAGTTAATTTTTTATAGTGAATAATGTTAAAATAAAAATAAAAGTTATTTTTTTTTGAATGAGAACTTGTTAAAATAGTAGATACACACACATGTGATAGTTTTGTCTTTTCATAATAAAGTTTTAATTATATTTAAGTTTTTTGATCCTGTATGGTAATATTAAATTAAAATTATTTAATGCTGCAAAGCAATTAATCTTCTCTGCAAAGAATTGTAATTTTTCCCAACGTTTTTGCCCAAATGTTGAATTGATGACGAGGGTAGCAGAACCAATAACTGCCTGATGCAAAAGCCCAAAACATTCCCTCAATCTTGAATCCAACGGACTCGGCTACACCTCAATGCAATCAACAATTGCACATTCTTATAATTACATTCGGTGAAGGACTCTATTTTGTTTCATCTTTAGAATCATTTTTAAAAATAAAATTCTCATTATGAAATAGTTTTTAATTCTTCTTGACACGAGGAATGACTTTTTTTTTTCCGTTGTTCAATAATAGGAATGATTTTGAGTGTCAGATAGTAGGAATGATTTTTTATTAAGTAATTTACCTTGTAAAAGGATTCTAAATGCTCATATAAATTCACCCAAACTATTCAAAAATAATCTTCATTTAGAAATACTAATATAATATAATAGAAAGGGTGATAATTAAATTTCAAAAAATTAAATTAATTATAGTTAAATTCTAAAAAACTGAATTAATAATAATTATTTGATAATTTTTCTAAAAATGAATTTTATATATCAATTTAAACAATTATAAATAAAAATTTCTATTACAAGCTAATAGTTAATTATAAATAATTAATTTAAAAATAAATAATTACTTTATTAAAAGGTGAGATTTAATTAAAAATATCTTATATTTTTAAATTAAGATATCATAAACATGAAAATTTCTGTCCTGATCCAATTAGGTGGCTGAAAAATAATATAAAACATTCAATAACAATATCAGCAATATTGTTTTTTTTTAAATTATTTAATATATAATTAGGGAATCTTTCGTACAATGTGATTTGATTTAATCCTGTAAGGGGAAATGATTGCAGAGGTTCCTTCCTTGAAACGTCAACAGCAAGTCGTGGTCTTCTTTCCCCTCACTCCCTGCTTTTCCCTTTCTCCTTTGTCTTTGAATGTTTTACTTACAGTTTGCTATTTCTGATTCCCCTACTTTCTTCTGGCTTCGGTCAGGGTCACCACTAAGGAAGCTTCAACAATTTCTTGACCAGAAAAACAGGAAGCTTCATCCACTCTAAGCTTTCCACTTGCTGAACAGTTCACAGTTTTTTCGCGGGCAAGAGTGTCAGAAGCAGCAAAACTGCAAGTGCAGACTTGTCTTCGTGAGTATATTTCTCATGTAGATTCAATATTTTGTGATATTTCTACCACATTACTTGCTTGATGCGCTCTGCAATTAGAAACCTGTAAGAACTGACGAGAGTGATCAAAATTTTTTTTTTTGGGTGTTTGTGCAATTGGTTCTCTCACTCTTGTTACGTGATCTTTATGTAGATACCCAAATCGGGTTCTATGGACCTTTTCCCCTCATTTCACAACAATGATATTGGCTTTTACCTTTTGTTTCGTTCCCGAATGAGTAGATTAAGGCAAAAAGGAAGTTGCAAGAATAGGAAGAGCTAATCGAATTGATAAAGCTGGAATTTCAGGAGAAAAGATAAGTTGCATGAGATGAGACAAGTTCAGGAGATGGCTGTAGAATTCGTCAATGCCCTTAATGCCGCCGCCGCCGCCGAGGTATTTCTGGGTGTTGCTTTTATTTCATGTATATGTTCCATTCGGATTATGTCAATACTTTTTTATTTTGATTTTGTTCCAAAGTTTTTTTATTTATTTTTTTTGGGGGGTGGGGGAGGTGATAGGGCTGAGGGGATTTGTTTGTAATTTGTGAAGAAATATGTATATGTATTGATAATCGTGTCTTGCTTTTCCATTTGAATTGTATGTGATACTTCAACTCTATCACTCCCTTATAGTTGGAGCTGTTGCTAACTTTACAGAGTGAATGTGCTAAATTGAGGAGGCTGCTGGAAGAAGAGAGAAAGCTTGTGCAAAGGCTTAAACAAGAAAAAGAAGATGAAGCACAAATGGCCAAGAGAAAATTTGAAAGGATGAGTCAACGATTAGCAGAGGCTCAAAAAGATGTTGAGTACGCTGCAACCAGAGCTGATGTTGCTGAGGTTTTGGCTTGTCTTGAGCCCCCTCCCCACAGTTATATATATATATATATTATATCATATCTTAGACAAACTTACAAGGCATTGTATTACAGGATTCTTCATTTCTGATGTTAAAATTTTCACAATATTTAGACTAACAAGGCTGTGTGATAAATTTATTTGTGCGCCGCTCATAAATTTGAGAATTCTCAAATTAAAATTGGTTTTTTATCTGTCATTCAAATTTTACCCTTAGCTAATGTCCTCCCCAAATGATTCTTTGTATTTATGTGATCAGTTATGATAAGATATTACAAGCCCTTTGAAAATTATTTAGGATAGATTAAAGTACATAAGTGGCTATTGATTGGTATCTTTTTACGTTTATAAGAATGAATGGGTTAAGTTAAAGAGAGAATTACGAGAAGCTCAAGAGCTTGTGCGGTTGCCAAGGCCAGAAAGTGAGGAGACAAGGCAAATCGTACTGAGACAGGTTGACAACAAAGAGCAAGAGCTTGCCAATGCCCTTAATGCTGCTGCAGTTGCTGAGGTATTTGTCGAATTGCCGTTGTCCCAGTTATTTTCTCAGAATATTTTTTGTAGTTTGTTTCCTGCTTGAAAGATGAATTTTAATCCTGATAAACCTTTTGAAGTTTTTTTTTTTTTTAATTTAGTGTTTGCTAAAACTCTGCAATAAAGAAGCGGTTAGCATCCCACCAAATTTTCTTGCAAGTTCCTTTATCATTGATTAGTATTTGGTCGATCATTTTGAAAAGCACTGCTTTCTGTTAAATCTTAAAAAAAGACTTTTTTTTTTTGGGACAAGAAAAAAGACATGTTTGAAAGAAGTATATGGTTGGCTTTTATTTGTACTTTATGTGTTTATGTTGTTGAAAATGTCTTTTTTTCCTGTTTCTAGTTGCTTCTCGTAGGGCGGATAATTTTATCCGTCTGTAAATTAAAAGCAAATGCATGCATTTATGTGAAACACAGAGTATGAAATACATAATTTAACATAATTATTTATTTATTTCTCATAGTTGGGCTAACCATGATGCAATTTTGTTGCGTGTGGTTTTATAAAATGTGATGATGCATTTGAAAATAATTTGAGTTTTACGTTGGCTTTTGTTATGTTAAAAACTACAAATTTTGATTTGGCAAAATTCATGAAAAGATGAAAGTGATGTTGCTCTAATATTAGTTCCTTTGATGCTTGTAAGTTGTGAATGTATGTACCGATGCATGTTTGTTGATGATTGAGTTTTTTCCCCCCTTTTTCCATTTGATTCAAATGTGATGATTTCCTGTATCACTCGATTACTTTTATGTTGGACAGAGTGAATGTGAGAAATTGAGGATAACGCTGGAAGAAGAGCAAAAACTTGTCCAAAGGCTTAAACTTGAGAAACATGATGAGGCACAGCTAGCTAAGAGACAAATTGAAGGGATAGGTCAAGAATTAGCTGACATGCGCAAAAATGCTGAGTATGCTACTACTAGAGCTGATGTTGCTGAGGTACGATCTGTGTTGATATCTTGTTTCATTTATCTTATAATAATTTATCTATCATTTTTTAGACAAATAAACAAAGTGACCTAGTTTACAAGGAGTTTTGATCATTGCAAAAAGAAAAATACAGGATTCTTGTGATTTAAAGATTTATACAAACCAATCTGAATGATGGAGAATTTCTATCTGTGCATAATTGGGGTTATGGTGGGAAGTAGGAATTATGATTTCGTTCAATGGAAAGGAATTTTGAAGAATGGAGAGTCAACACAATGTGATTGTGTTTGGTTAGGTTGAGGTTTGAGTTGCGCGGGTGTTATGGAAGTCACCGTTAAGGAGGGATATGGATATTCTTGTTTTAATTGGGTGAAAAAGCCAGTGGAGTTCCTTCCGGATTCAGAGGAAGAATAGGATTCTCTTTGCATTTTATCACTGCCTCTTTGATAGGTTAGATCCTTACAATTGCTGCTTTCATCAATTGTCTGGACAAAATTGACGAAGATTTGGGATCCATCAATAGTGAGATCATTCAAATGAGGATCATTATGAATCAGGCTGAGTCAAAGATGTAGAGCATTGAGGCAATGTTACTACAATCATGATTATTCTGCTGCAAGGTGTCTCCATTGCCAGTTTTCATGAGTCAAATTTGGTGAGGCCATTTTTTTTTTTTACTTTTGACCAGGGATGAATTGACTGCTCTGATAATGAGGTGTTCGCTTCTCCAATGGTGCACCATTTTGTTTTTGCTTTGTTTTGTTTTTGTTTTTGCAAGACATCCAAAGTTTACCTTGAAATCCAAGATCTAACGGAAGAAATTACAGAGCTAAAGAGGGGGATAAAAAAGGCAAATGACAGGTGAGAAGAGACATGGGCATGAGAGAATAGACTGATAGAGAGAGGAGCTGATATAGAGAGCAGAGAGAGATGACAGAGAAGAGATTAGAGGGAGGAAAATGTAGAGGGAGACACAGAATCTTCTTCTTAATATTGTGGCAGAAGAAAAGAGAAATGAAACCAAATATAAGGCAGAAAGGGTACTGAACAGAAAAACAAGGTATGTCCATTCACGCATAGCAGCTACGTGTTGGAAGACATTTCTATTGTCTCCTGTGTGTCTTCCTCGTTACCAGATTAGTATTTAATTTTTAGTATGGCAAGTTGATATTAAGTAACTTAGTTTTTACTCACTAAAGATCTCTACTAGTTTCTCAATGATCCAGTGGAAAGGAATTTGCTGTGCCTGGTTTGGGTGGCAAGACATGGTTATGCATGTCTTTCTTTTAATGTTGTTCAGTGTCTAGCTGAACATTGAGGACAAGGTTGATTTTCTTTTTTAATCCAACAGACAAGGTTGATTTGTATCGGCGAATAATGATTGGAATATGGTGAGAATGGTGATAATCTCACATGTCAAGAATATAAGAAGGTAATTGGGACTGTGTGCTGGTTAGGTCAATGGTGATTTGCTTTCTGCTTTACTTTCATTTTTTTCTCCATCACCTTCTTTTGCCATACTTACTATGTGAAAGTATTTTATACCTCTTTCCCTGTTTCTCCTTCTGTGCATTTGGCTTGTGCTTCTTTCATAGACTATATCCTAGCAGTTTTTTTATGCCTGTTATTTAAATTCTACTCAGAACTAACTCTCCTCTCTATGGTTCTATATATTGATGAGGAGCAATGACAATGGGTATATTTTGTGCACTTAAATAATATTATAGGATGCGTTGAAACTCTCAAGTGGCTATTAATGGGTAGCTTTAATGTTTAGAATGAATGGATTAAGGCAAAGAAAGAGTTGCAAGAGCAGAGACAGCTTTTGCAATTGCTAAAGCCAGAATGTGATGAGACAAGAAAAAGCGCCATGAGACAAGTTGAAGAGAAGGAACGAGAGTTAGCCAATGCCCTACTTGCTTCTGAAATTGCTGAGGTATTCCTTGTTGTTACTATTTATTTTAATTACCTTTGAGTTTGCCTACCTCTATTAATATTGCATGTTATCTTATTTGACATAAACTTTTAAAAGAATTTATTGCTAATATTTCCGAAAGCTGTAACAAATAAGGAATTTGGTTTTTCATCGAATATTAACATTTGTTCAATTTTAAAAAATTTTCAAACTTAAAGTCTTTGAAGCTTTTTAAAAAAGAAGGGATAACCTGCAGGAAATAGCTGAAACATCTATACTTGAATAGTTGGATTATATCTGTACTTTTTCATATTGTTTCTTCGTTTAGCAAGCTCTTACTTAATACTTCCCTTATCCAGTGGGAAATTAGATCCTTCCATCGTTTTAAAGCAAATGTATGCCATTATCAAGTACCAATAAAAAAAAAGAAAAAATATTACTATTTTCTCTTATCTTTCTTTCTTAGGTGAAACATGCTATAATTATGTGGCTAGTGACTTTATAGATTGAGGCTGCGTTTGAAAATGTGATTTTGATGTTTTTTTGGGGCTAAAGTATATTTTTACTCTTCTAACTTTATATAAAGTTTCAATTTGATCCTTTAATTTTGTAAAGTATTTTTTTTAGTCATTTAACCCTAATATCGTTAGTTTTAAATGATTATTTTTTGTGTCAATCATTGTTATTTTAAAAAAATTAAACTTAATATGTTAACATTTAAAAATGTTTTGTCAATATTTGAAAGTTTAACATAAAAATTTGTTGGAATGAAACTAATAATATTAGGGTTAAAGAATTAAAAAGATATTTTATAAAATTAGGGGATTAAAATGAAACGTATAAAGTTAATGAATTAAATGTATACTTTAACCCAAAAAAAAGTAAAATTTATAAAAATTTGAAAAATAATGTTACTCTAATGTTAGTTGCTTTATTTTGTAATTGGTAAAGAAATTTGTATACTTTTTTCTTTTGTTTTTTTTTTTTTCATTTGGGTTTGGTATGACAGTTTAACTGTATCACTTCCCTACCGTCATTAATTCATATGTAATCTTACAGCGTGAATGTGCTAGACTTACGAGAATGCTGGAAGAAGAGCAAAAACTTGTACAAAGGCTTAGACGTGAGAAAGATGATGAGATGCAGCTAGCCAAGAGGCAAATTGAAGAGATTGATGAAGAATTAGCCCGTGCTCGAAAAGAGGCCGAGTTAGCTCGAAAAGATGCTGATGCTGCTGAGGTACTCATTTTGTTCTTATTTTCTCCCTTACTTTTATAATATTTATCTACCATATTTTAGATTAACAATATGAACCAACTTACATACATTTGCAATCAATTTGATAACAAAATATAGGAGTCTGAGTGATAGAAATTCAATTTGTGCACAGCTTTTTTGTCACACCCTGTTACTAACGGTGTAATTGGCACAAAATATAAGATACACTCACATTCTATAAGCCTTAATTAATCCGGAATTAAACTAAATTATCGATATATAATTTATAAAGTTCATAAAGTATTACACATTTTATAAAAAGTTTGTTAGAATCCTCCAGTAATTAGGACCTCCCACAATTTCTATAATAGCAAAACCTGCTAGCCAAACCACAAAGGAGTTTAGCTCCAGACCAGTAGATTTATATTAACAAAATAAAATTAAGACCTAACTATGATGTACGTGGAGTTCTAAATTTATAATTTTAATATAATATATAATTATATCAAAATGAATGGTCAAAGAGTGCTCCCACTATCTAAAAAGCAATACTGCCCTTGATGATTAGCAGAAGGCACAGGGTCAACTACAATATCTGAGACCAAAGAAATTTTTTCCGTGAGTAGCATTCCGATCGAGTTTATAAATAATAATTTAATAAATAAAAATACAAATGTGAAAATAGTAAATAATAATTTAATTTAAACAAATCAAGGAAATAATGAAACACTTGCTTTAATTGACAATAAATGACAAGTTTGCTTAACGGTAAAATCATGGAACCACCAACAATATTAGAACCAGATTAGTTTATAAAAAAAATTATAATATATATAAAATTTCAAGTAATGATGCGATTTTTAAAAAATGCCTTTAAAGAAATTAGTATAAAAATGATAAGTTTTAAGCTCAATCTAGGAGGGTTTTATCTGAACGAATAACAAGCATGGACACATAGTCTACGAGGGTAAGTAACATATCTAGAGTGGCAAGAAGACACGAAAAACAGGCACAAGCATAAAGCTTACAAATAACAGGTGTGGATTATATCCACGAAACTACATCCTTCATTCCACGTGTGTTGGCCATCACACGGGGCTAGCATCTCCAATGCATCCTATTAGCTAGGTGTACCATGGCGCGCCAAGGGCTAACAAAACTGCTGTTAGCATCTAGTGTTCTGAATTCAGTCTCCCTAATTAAAATCAAGCATGCATGGAGCAGGAATAAAAACTTCAAAATTTTCCACTTTTAAATAAGTTGTTCAACAATTATTTTTCATTTCTTATGTTCATCTTCCTATCCTCCATGCACAAATTGTCATATTAAAAAATTTTCATATCAAACATAAAATTTATTGAATAAGTTACTTTTGAGACGTAATACTATTTGTCACTTACTAACTTCAATCATTACTTGGCAATAACATAAATCATGGCCAAAATCAAGAAATCATCATTTATAAATCAATTATTATAAAAAATAAAATTTAAATATAGAAATTTTATAAATATTTTACTAGAGATTTATTCGGAATGCTACCTATTTCCCTGAGAGTTTTTTATAATCTTATAGTTAGACTCTCTCAATTTCACGCTTATTTCAGTGATGCTTTAATTTAACCTAGCATTTAAACCAATAACTTTTATGTCATTATGATTTCCCTTTTCATATATGCAAGTGAATTAATATTCAAACTCTTCAATGATTCTTTAAATTTTCTCGTTAACCCCTTAAACTCTCATTAAATACTCTAATAAATTCTATCAAGTAATCAACAACACTTGGCAGCATTCAACCTCGATCATTAACACAGCTCTTAATCCAAGCTTAACAAAATCTTAATTATCATTTAATCTAGCAATTTTCCTTATTTGCTGTACAAATTCCAATGGGTAGATCAACTTCACAAATTATATGAAAACATATACTTCCTTTAGTAGCATATATAATTCCTTTAGGCTCTTGTAATGAAAATTAAACAATCTTATTCTCACCAATTTTTTCTTTCAAGCATTCTTACGAGCACTATAAAAACATTCACAGTTAACTAAATTATATGGCAAGCATCCAAACAAAATCAACAATTTTCAACATTTAATTTCGTCACAACATTTTCAGCTCAACATAATTAATAAATTAGCCTCCAACAACAACCAAAACAACAGCTAAGTCTTCCTACCAATGTCACGACAAAAATATTAAAGAACAGAGCACCATCCGAGACTAGTGAAGGAAAAAGAATAATTCACGTAGCTATTGAAATCGAAGGAGAAGAAGGAAGAATCAGTGTTTTACCTCTACCCAAGTGCAGTGGAAGCTGTCACATTTTAGCTCATGGACCACCGAAGGAGAGAAGAATTCCGCCCAGCTGTTCTTCGAAGAGGGTGAGAAGCAGAAATCACTAACGAAAAAATGGAAAGACTTAAGCTTATAATCCACACATACACGGACGCTTAGTAGTTGAGGAGGAAGGATGATGAGATCAAAGTTCACACACTCACCACCGACAGCCTCAGAGCAAGGAAGGAAAATAAATGAGCTGCAGTATTTCTCCTTCATCGTGGCATATGGACGAGAGTGGAAAAGGAACAGATGGAGGACAGCGGGGAGGAGAGAAAGAACGAAGAACGACAGCCCGGAGGAGAGAAGGAATGAAGAATGATGGCGAGAAGGAGAGAAGGTTGAGAATGCGTGAAGATTTCGAAATTTCTCGATGCTCTGGGGCTTTAATCGCAGAGGATAGAAGAAATATCTAAGTATTAGGAAATTGGGAATATTACCAAAAGGAGCATAAAGAACATTACAAAAGAGAACACAATAAAAATTACCAAAAGGGCACAAATTTTTTTTATAAATTAAAACAAAATAACACTAAATTTTTTCTTAGTAAAATTTGAACTCTAAACTTTTAAGAAAACTACTAGCATAATTTTCACTAACCGACCACTCTTCAGTTGTTATAAAACTAGTTTAAATAAATACCAATTGAAAGAACTTTTTTTTTTGGGAGTCATTACATTTTTAATCTATGATTCTATCTGTCATTTGAATCTTCATATGATTAAATATTATTTGAGAAATTATAAAATATTATGTGTAAGAACTGTTTAGGGTTGATGGAAGCACTTTAAATGGCTATTGATTGGAAATTTTTGTATCCAGAGTGAATGGACTAAGGTGAAGAGAGATTTGAAGAACATGCAAGGGCATGTCAAATTTCTGGAATTGCAATGTCAAGAGATAAGAGAAAGTGCCAGTAGGCAAGATGAAGAGAAGGCACTGAAGTTGGCCAATGCTCTTAATGCTTCTGCGATTGCTGAGGTGAATTTTAGATAAATGTATTGTATTCTAGATAAATGTTCTAGGGAACATTTTCTAACAAGTATTTACATAACTGAATCATAAGAGAACATTTGAAAATGTGATTTTGATGTTGGTTTTTTTTTTTTTTTTTTTTGAAAAAAAAGCAGTAAAATTTATGAAAATATGAAAAATAATATTACTCAATGTTCGTTGCTTTATGTTTGTAATTGGTAAAGAAATTCGTATAATTTTTTTTTTTCTCATTTGGGTTTGCTATGACAGTTTAACTGTATGACTTCCCTACCGTTATTAATTCATGTGCAATCTTACAGCGTGAATGTGCTAGACTTACGAGAATGCTGGAAGAAGAGCAAAAACTTGTACAAAAGCTTAGACTTGAGAAAGATGATGAGGTGCAGGTAGCCAAGAGGCAAATTGAAGAGATTGATCAAGAACTAGCCCATGCTCAAAAAGATGCTGAGTTAGCTCGAAAAGATGCTGATGCTGCTGAGGTACTCATTATGTTCATATTTTCTCCCTTACTTTTATAATATTCATATACTATATTGTAGATTAACAATATGAACCAACTTACATGCATTTGCCATCAGTTTGATAACAAAACATGAGAGTCAGAGTGACAGACATTCAGTTTGTGCATTCTTAATCTATGATTTTATCTGTCATTTGAATCTTCAAATGATTTAATATTTTGATGTGAACAATTATAAAATATTATGTGTGAGAATTGTTTAGGATTGATTGAAGCACTTAAATGGCTATTAATTGGAAATTTTTGTATCCAGAGTGAATGGACTAAGGTGAAGAGAGATTTGAAGAATATGGAAGAGCATGTCAAATTGCTGGAATTGCAATGTCAAGAGATAAGAGAAAGTGCCAGTAGGCAAGATGAAGAGAAGGCACTGAAGTTAGCCAATGCTCTTAATGCTTCTGCGATTGCTGAGGTGAACTTTAGATAAATGTATTGTATTCTAGATAAATGTTCTAGAGAGCCTTTTTTAACAATTATTTACAAAACTGAATCATAAAGAAGCAGCTGGTCTTTGGTTGATACTTATTTAATTGTTTTAATTTTTTTTAATTTTTAAATCACCGTATAAGACAAAACTAAAAGAAGTATATAATTGGATTACGTTTGTACTTTTTTATTCTTGTTTATTCAGATGAATTTCTTCTCCATTTCTGATTCAGGATTATCAGAAAATAAAATCATTATGATTCACTCGCAGTGGTAACTGTGATCCTTCTACAATTTAAAAGAAAATATTCGCCTTCATCAAACGTGGACAGTCAAAATAAAAGTAAACATTTTTTCTTGCCTTTAGTTGTTAAGGGAAACATGCTATAATTATCTAGCTAGAGATTTTTTTAGGGAGGCTATGTTTGAAAGTAGTGTGATATTTAAATTTTCTTTTTAATCTAAAACTTACAGATTTATGTTTAAAAAATTGTATGAGAAGATAAAAGTAATAAAGCCTTCAGTGTATTTAATTTGTGAAGAAATGCGCATAATTTTTTTATCTTTAACTATCTTTTCTGTCTTCCCATTGAAATTGAATTTGACACTTCATCCGTATCACTCCATTTCCTTTCTGTTAAAGCTTTTGCTAATTTTGCAGAGTGAATGTGCTAAACTTAAAAGAATGCTGATTGAAGAAGGAAAAACCGTCCAAAGGCTTATAATTGAGAAAGATGATGAGGCAGAACTGGCCAAGAGACAAATTGAAAAGATAGATCAAGAATTAGCCAATGCTCGTAAAGAAGCTCAACATGCTCGAAAAGATGCTGACATTGCTGAGGTACTAATTCTGTTGATTTTCCCCGTCACATTCTAGACACATTGATAATATGAACTAACTTATACGGAGTTGTATCAATATGATAACAAAATATAGGATTCATTTGTAATTTTAAAATCGTGAAAATATTATTACTAACAGGGATGAATGATAAGAAATTGTTAGTTTCTGTTCAGTTTCTTATTCCAAGATTTACAAGATTGATGTTACATGTTACCTAGTATTTGAATGCTACTTGTAACTCAATTTTCTTTGAATGATTGTATGTATTGACGTGGTGTGATTGCGTAAACAGTTGTGTGTACTTAAGCATTGTTTAGGATGAGATTAACTGGTTACTTCTATGTTTAGAATGAATGGGCCAAGGTGAAGAGAGAGTTGAAGGAAAAGGAAGAGCTTGTCAAGCTGCTAAAGTTGGAAATTACGGATATAAGAGAAGGTACTATAATGCAAGTTCAAGAGATAAGTGAAGAATTAGATGCTGCCAGAAAAGAAGCTGAGCATGCTCAAAATGATGCTGACATTGCTCAGGTAATGACTGCTTTGCACCAAAAAAAAAAAAAAACTTATTTACATTGAATTTGTATCTTTGAAATTGTGAAAATATTATCACTAACCGGGCTGGATGATTATAGATTTTTTTTTTTTGGCAGTGCTCTTAAATGTAAGTCAAAATTAATGTTTCTTCATATTTGGCTGAGAGAGATTTGCTTCCCCGCCTAATGATTTTTGTTGTTGACAATTATACTAATATATTATGTGCATAAAGAATATTTTAGGATGGATTGAAGGGTCTACTTGACCATTAATTTGTAACTTTTTATGTTTAGAATGAATGGATTAGAGCGAAGAAACAGTTGCAAGAAAAGCTTGAGCTTGTGCAGTTGCTAAAGGTGGAATGTCGGGAGACTAGAGAAAGTGCCATGAGACAGGTTGAAGAAAAAGAACAAGAGTTAGCTGATGCCCTTAATGCTGCCACAGCTGCATCATCGAGTTCTGCTGCTGCCCAGGTGTCTAGAAAAGAAAAATATTCAAAAGATCCTTCTTACAAAAACAGATTAAACTGATCATAAATTATCATACAAGGATTTAGTTCAAATTCAAATCCAATCCAAACCCTCGCTAATTCAAACACACCATAAACTTAACAAGTTTCTCCAAAGATTAGTCAGTACAATGCATGGCAGTATTTCTTGTATGTTTAACAATGCTAAATCTGAAATAAGAAAAAGTGCATTTACAATGATGTGCAGGATTGTGTGATATGTCTGACCAATGAAAAGGACATGGCTTTTGGATGTGGACACATGGTAATAACTCTTAACAGAAAGATTTCATTGCCTTTTCTCTTTGCATTATGAGAATGATGATTATTATGTTATTCTTATGCAGTCTTGTGAAGAATGTGGGAAGATGCTGTCCATGTGTCCTATATGTCGGGAGGAGATAACCCATCGGATCAAACTGTTTCCTGGATGACAAGGAGTATTTTAGGTTCAAATCAAACCTCTCTGTCTCATTCATTCTCTGCATATATCACTAATGTATCAATAGTTTTCTTTCCAGTGTGCTTTGAAGATGATGCAATGTGTCTGGACTGTGTTCTTGTTTCGGATCAGAAGGATACAAGCCAAAAGATGATAACTGTTAATAATGGAATCAGAAAGAACGCAACCTAGCAAGACTTGTTTTAGTTGTGAAAAAGCATGCCTCAAATGTAATCACCACGTGCGACTTTTTTTCTTGTGCACCTAGTGTGTCTACAACCATTAGCTTCTTGAAGCCTTGGGTTGAGCCCAAAGGTAAATGTATGCTTTAATTTAATGTAATGGAGTGTAGTGAGCAAAGAGAACTTTACTTTCTGAATCTTTCTTAATAGATTTGGAAATGGTTAATTGAAGATGAGGTGGCATTAAGTGAAAGGATATTTGGCAAATAGGGGAGGGGTGGGAGAACCAAGTTTGGTAGTGATAGTGACTTTGATCATTTAATTTGAGTGTCTCACAACATCGTAGCATCTCAGACCTGCAATGATCAGTTAATATGGATATCTCAGATTATTACAAGGTTAAAAATAATTTGGGAAATTATTAGTATATGTATCCCCAATACTAACAATAATATGGTAATTATTTTTTTGGGGTTTGGGATCATGTTCAAGATAATAGAATTAAATTGGTTTGACAATTCATACATAGTTTTGTTTGATAAAAGGAAAATTAATCATTTAGTTCATGTAATTTTATATGTAATTTTATCTTGATTATAATTTGAAGTTAAACTTACTTGACTCAATCTTTCAAGTTTTATCTTCTTAATAAATTCTATACACTCGAGAATAATTACTAGGTCTTAATACTTATGTGGTTAAAATAAGGAATTGGTTTATGTTGAACTTAGCTTCAAACATTAAAAATTAATTCAATCAACACTGAAAAAACTAAATGATTAATTTTTTTGCTTTAACAATTCATTGATGTCATGGTTGAGGGAAATGTTAACTGTCTTCAGTACATGAGACCTAAAATGAACAATTTTGGACTGCCTTCATCTTAACCATGTACCAAAGTTAGTGAAAAGATAGTATATATGATAGAAATTGGTTTTTCTAACGTCGAGGTAAGAACGTTCAGTTAGCTTTGTTTTTGTCTTAAAAAATAGAGAAAAACAGAGTGATGAGCAAGAGAGTTGGGTTTCATTTGCCCATAGAGGGTTCCTACAAAAAAGGTGGTCGGAGATGGTGAAGATGGGCTTTTGAAGGATGAGGAAGATGCTCTGGAGCGTAGTGTCAATTAGGTATATGATCAAGAGAAACAGAAGTTTGATGTTAGGAATATTGATGTTGAAATGGTTGAAGATGGTGCGTTGAAATCTCAAAAGGCTGCTAGTACTGATGGGGGGCCTTCTAAAACCTGGTCTCAAATCTCATATCATGAGTCTCTGGTTGGAAAGGACTGCATGGAGGTTGAAGAGGACTTTGAAGCTTTATTCAAAGACTGGTTGAAGGAAGAAAATGAAGCTTTTCCAGAACTGGATGAAAACCAAAAGAAACTCTTCGATGAAATATGTAAGTTGAAATGAATGATGCACAATGGAAGAAACTTTGCTTACCGTGAAAAGATGCGTTGATTCTGACACTTTTGGGTAAAAGAATATGTTTGGATGATATAAGGAGGAGACTCGAACTTATGTTGGGATAAAATGAGTTTGAAATCATAGACATGGCCAATAACTATTTTGCATTGAGGACCGAAAACATGAAGCTGTGTCTTAGATTTTTAAACGAGGGTCCTTGAGTGATCCAAGGCCATTATTTAGCGGTGCAACATTGGAGCTCCAACTTTAATCCGTTCAGCAACAAAGTCCAAAAACTTGCTATCTAGGTGAGAATTCCTATCCTCCCTGTCACGCCCAAAAAATAAGCCGAGGCTGGCAAGAAATAGACGAATAATACTCCATATTTCAAAATCCTTAACTTAAGAGAACTCTAATTCTAATATTTGAATATGTAATTAATATAAATACACAACTATATAATACTTTTATAAAATCTACAAATCACCAATCTTTTAAACAAAATTTTTGGTAGAACTTCCCGTGAAAATAGAATTTTTTTCCAAAATTTACAACACAAATTTACGACATCAATTTAACAAAAGGGAACTCGCTTCTCGACAACAGTTAAACAGCATAATATAAAGATCAAGACTCTAACTATAGTCTATGTGGAGCACCTAATCATATATGTCATAATGTAATACATAAATTTCATATTTGCATCGATAGAAAATATTTACAAAACTAATTTACATGCAACCTAACAAAAGAAGTCCTTTAGTGGTCAGTAAGACGTACAGCATCAGCTACACTATCTAAGATCAAAATAACTTTTCAGTGAATAACATACCAACCATAACATTTTTCAAAAATCAAATTTAATAGTTGCAACATTTACATAAATTAAAAAACAATTTAATGTAAACAAATTTTATAAAGTTGGAAAAAAAATTCTCTAAAGAGCAGCTGACGTCTTCGTTCACCGCTACTTGACTCAGTAACTGACGCTTTCAGGCAGTTACTGAGGAAAGTAGCTAACTCTTAAAACAAAAATACGGGAACTATTGCCCTTCCCGGTGGTGGACCAAGGCAGAGCTTGGCCCTCGGGAGGGGACTTCTTACAAGTGATGAACCTTCCACCTATTCGCTCTATCGGAATCAGTTTTGTGACTAAAGAAGATAAGCCAACGAAAACACTTCCTGAACTATAGAACTAGTACTACTCAACACTGACGAACTAAGCTAGCCACTCCTTAAGAAGCTCATGGGCAGCTTATCTCTAATTGGATTTCCTTTTCTAACTGGATTTTATTCCAAAGATGTGATCATCATCCTTACGTACAAGGAAAGTCTCAAGCACCTCGGTGATCAAGTCATACAGACTCCAGAGCAGGAAGCGTATTTACCCAAGTTAATGGGATACTGATTCCCAATCGAGTATAAGCCAGGTCAATCTAAGCAAGCAGCAGATTCTCTTTCACGTCTTTGCTTTATGGCAGTTTCCATATCGCCGCCCCCTTATGGGACGTGAGGGATGGCGTCCAACTGCTATCACTAGTCGGATCACTTCATTGGTTTTAAAAAATTGAATCCAGTCCTGGAAATGGTTCGCATAAGGAAGGAAAAGGAGGGTCTCACACCGGTGTAAAATAAAAGCAATTTCCTTAGACTCACAGATTGCATTTGCTGGCTTCTTCCTTAGGGGCTTAGTTAACGGATTTGCCAAGTTTAACTATGATCTTACATTATCAATTGAGATGACCCCATCTTTGAGTAGCTGCCTTATAATATTATGCCTTAATCGAATATGTCTACTTTTGCCACTAAAGGTCTTATTTTTAGTTATTGCTATTGCAAACTGGCTATCACAATGTAAAGACACTGATGGTATGGGTTTTTCACATATTGGAATACTCGCTAAGAAGTTTTTCAACTATTTAGCCTCAGTTCCAGCTAGCTCTATGGCAATAAATTTAGAATCCCTTAAGGATTTTGTATTGATTGTTTATTTTGCAGACTTCCAAGTTATTACACCAGTACCAAGAGTGAATATATAACCATTAATAGATTTTATCTCTTCTGAATCTGAAATCCAGTTAGCATCACTGTATCCTTCCAATACAGCGAGAAATCTACTATACAATGTACAATAATTCATAGTACCTCTCAAATATCTCAAAACTCTCACCAAAGCCTCCCAATATTTACTACTTGGACAGTTGGTATATCTCTCAATTTGCCTATAGCATAAGCTATATCAGGTCTAGTAAAATTCATCAAATGCAACAGACTCCCAATAATCTATGCATACTCAGATTGAGCAACTAGGTCACCCTTGTGCTTTTTTAATTACGCGCTTGAATCATAAGGAGTACTCAGAGGTGCATCTTCAAAATGTCTAAACTTTCTGAAAATTTTTTCAACATATGTTCTTGGGAAAGTAAAATTTCATTTTCATTCCTTATGATTTTTACACCCAATATTACCTTGACTTCACCCATATTTTTCATATCAAAATTTGAAGAAAGAATTTTTTTTCATTAACAACATACATACTGGAGCCATAATGTTCTTGGAAAAGTAAAATTTTATTTTCATTCCTTATGATTTTTACACCCAATATTACCTTGACTTCACCCATATCTTTCATATCAAAATTTAAAGAAAGAATTTTTTTTCATTAACAACATACATACTGGAGCCAAAGATTAGCATGCTATCCACATACAAGCATATAATCACACAATCATTATCCACAAGCTTTGTATAAACACATCTTTCTACTTCAATAGTAGAAAATTCACCATTTGTCAAAACTTGATCAAGTTTCTCATGCCATTTCTTAGGTGCTTGTTTTAAGCCATACAAAAACTTGAAAAGTGTATAAACTTTATTTTCTTTCCTAGGAATCACACATCCCTCAAGCTGTACAATGTAAATTTTTTCTTCCAAATCACCATTTAAAAATGCAGTTTTAACATTCATTTAGTGAACAAAAAGCTTGTAAATTGAAGCCAAAGCAATAATAACTCTTATAGAAGAAATTCTAGTTATAAGAGAAAATGTGTCAAAATAATCAATATTTTTGTTTTAAGTAAAACCCTTAGCCACAAGCCTTGTTTTATATGTATCAACTGAACCATTTGAAAAATATTTTTTTCTTAAAAATCCATTTACACCCAATAGTCTTAGCTCCTCGGGCCAAATCTGCTAAAGCCCAAGTTTTATTTTTCCTTAAAGAATCAATTTCAATTTCAATTGCTTCTTTTTAAAATTTAGCATCAAGAGGAGAAACAGTTTCATAAAAATTTAATAGTTCATCTTACACTAAATAAGTATAAAAATCATCTCCAAAACTTATTTCTTTTCTTTGCCTTTTACTTCTCCTTAAAACCAAATTCTCATTTGAATTTTGTTTAAACTTTGAATTCTTAATAGGGTTAGAAACATGCTCAACTTTTAAGGGAAAAATATATTCAAAAAATTCAGCATCCTTAGTCTCTACAATTATGTTTTAGTCTAAAACATCACTTTTCAAAACTAAAAAGTGATAAGTTGTACTTTGTTCAGCATACCCAATAAACATACAATTAGAAGTTTTAGAACCAATTTTTCTCCTTTTAGGATCAAGCAATAAAACTTTTGTAAGACACTCCACACTTTCAAATATTTTAAATTTTGGGTAAACCATTTCCATAACTCATAAGGTGTTTTTTTGTTATTTTCTTATGAGATATCCTATTTTGTAAAAAACATGCAGACAAAATAGCTTTGTAACATCCCGACTGATTAGGGATAGATTAGTAATTTAATGTGAGATTAGAATTCTGAGTGGTGAAGTGTTATATTGACTCATTGGAATATTATATGAATAAATATGAGTACAAGAGTGGAGTCTTGAAGTAGAGTGTGTGAGCATAGTGAGGATTTCCCTCACTGTGCCATATACCGCGACAAGTGATAGATGCGTCGCGGCGCATGGAGCAGAAATCAGATTAATAGGGATGTGTCCAGCTTAAAAAATAAAAGGGAGAAACGTGGGAGGAGAGGTCTGGTGTAGAGAAGAGAAAAGGATCTGTTAGGACAAGCTAAATCAGGAGTAAAGACGGTGTCCCTGACTCGTTACTTATTAGGTAAGTCACATATTGCCTTAATCTCCAAATCTACCCTATTTTCTCTTAGTTTTAACTAAATAGAGAGTGAATTTGAGAGTTTTAAGGAGTTAATTTCTTACCCAATAGTAGTAAAAAGGTTCTTTAGAGCTAAACTAGTGTTTTGTGACTGGTTGTAGTCGAAATGATAAAATTTTGAAGCTTTAAGCAAGAGTTGCCCTAATCTAGAGAGAGAGTAGTGAGAGAAAATTGCTACAAAATGTTAAAACTTTGAATGAAGGATGATTTGTGGTAATGTACACAATCGAGTGTAAAATGTGATTTTGATAACGATTAAGTGTTTAAATGTGATAATTGGCACTTTTGGTCAATAGAGAAATTGAATCTGAATGCCAATTCTATGTAGATTATTGTGTGTGATGCACAAATTATGAGAAAGGAGCTTGAATAGGGTTGAAGTTACACGGGTAACCCTTTCTATCAAATAGAAGTCTTAAGGTAACCATATAATTTATTATATTTATTAACTATTATAACTATGTAGAAGTAAATATCAAATGATAAATTGTGAATTTATGAGTTTTATGCATGATTGTTATTGAAATGGTTTTTAGCATGAACTTTGCATTGTGAAATGAATTTGAAAAGTTATTGATTTTAATAGATATATATATGTATATGTATATGAGATGGAAGAATATATGTTGTGGAAAGATGTATAAGTAGTAGAAATTGTGAAAGAGCATGATCATAGGGGGTGGGAGTTCACCCTTTATATGTGGGGTTGTGTGTGAGTGGAGATATGTGGATGTAAAATCCATATGGTCGGGTTAGCACCATGAGACATCTGGTATAGCATTATACGGGCTGTTACCATAAGTAATCCGGTACAACATATTATGAGACTATTACCATGGGACATCTGGGCAATCTAGCAACTCCCTAGTGCCCGCTAGGATATAATTAGGAGTCAATGACACTTTTATCACAAGTGTGAAGAAGGAAAACCATAGTTTTTAGGTAGGATAGATTACCTTTAGTCGGGTGTTTCTACCATTAAAAGTGAGCTCGGATCAACAAGTAGTTGATCTAGAAGAGCCTATAAGTTCGTGTCAGGGAGCTTTGGAGGATCGGTGGATAGTTAATCATACTAAGGTGTAAAATTATTTGAAATGTGATTTATATATAAAAGCGATAATTTAGTTATAATATACTATGTATATATGTGCTATATGATGATTTTAGTTACTTTGGCATGGTTATATGTGGTAATAGACATTCAATGAGCTATATTTAGTTATTGAGATTTTTATCTCACCCGTGGTTATTTACATTGTTCAGGTTCTGGTACTGGTGGGTCAAAGGAAAAGGATATAGGTTGAGTTGACATCTCTCGCCTAAATCTTTATAAGATATGGTGTAATGAATTTGATTGATATTAGTCTTGTATATGTATAAGTTGTCATAGGATTTGTACATGTGCATAAGATATGATTGTGGTATGTTTTGTGATTTTGAACTCCTTAGCCCTTGTATATGTGTGAATGATGAAAAGACTGAAAGGGCTAATGGATGGATGTAATTATGTGTGAATATGAGATGGTTGGAAGTTATTTGTAGTGTTTTGGCCATATATAAGATTAAAGAAATGAAATGTGAATTTAGTCTAAAGGGAGAAATGGGCTATTTATAGGCCAAAGTTGTGTATGTGTGTTATATTGTACATGTGTATGGTCAATCAGGTGTGTTTTATCCATTTGGACTTGGTCAAGGCTCAAAAAGTAATGACGATTGGTTTCGAATTGAGACACCTAAGTGATGAAAATTTGATAGAAAATGATCAAAGTAAACTTTAGTGTCTAATTTTTGATAGAAATGTCAGATTGAGATGAAACTAGTGTCATTAGTTAGATTTTGAAACAAGCTTCGCCTGGGCGCTTGAACCATCTCAATCAGACTTCATACATGAAAATGTAATGCATTTGAATTTCATATCAGAAACTGCCATTTGACAATAAATTCAAGTGTGTGCACTGCGGCGCACATACTCGCATGCAGCAGCGCACGGCACAAAGTGAGCAACTGTGGCCTCTGTGCCACATGCCGCAGTGCATGTGGCACGAGTCACAGTACATAGTGCTAATTTTTACTTTTTTTTCCAATGATACATATGTTTTCTAGATCTTTGATGCACAATGCTTTATTGCTTCCACTATACATAATAAGATTTATACTTGTGCAAACTATACAAAGATTTCTGAAAATCTTTTATTGGGATCCCAATGTTTTCAATAATTTCAACTCAAATATCTGAAGTAATTAGAAATTTTGTAGTGGAGTGTATGGTAATGTCAGTGAGGGCATTACAAGCTTCACCCTATAAGTTATCAGGTGTAGAAGAACTCACAAGCAAAAAATTTATCATTTCTTTTAATGCTCTATTTTTCTTTTTTACAACACCATTAGACTCAGGAGTATAATACCTTCCTTTTCACAAAAATCATTTAAAAAAACATATTCTCTACCTTTATTAGATCTAATCCTTTTAATCTTTTTATTTAACTAATTCTTAACTTCTGTTTTGTCTAAAATAAAATTTTCAAAAGCCTCATTTTTATTTCTTAACAAGTATACTTTAGTATATCTTCAAAATTATCAATAAAAGTGATATAATATTTTTTACCACCTTTAGTCATGATTTGTTTTAAATCACCTAAATAAGTATGAATTAAAGACAGTAATTCAGATTCTCTTTGACTAGAAAAATGAGGTTTTTTACTTTGTTTAGTTTCTGTACATACTTCACATTTTCCAAAATTATTGTTTTTAATTTTAGAAAGCAATCCAAGTTGTCACATCCTATTTATATAAACTTTACTAGCATGATCTAGTCTAGCATGCCATAAATCAAAGGAATCAATCATATAGACAAAAAATGCAGTTTTATTCGTTTCATCAACATTCAAAATAAATAGTCACTGATTACAATACCCTTTTTCCACAAATACATTATTCTTTGTCATTACAATCTTGTCAAATTCAAATGATACTTTAACCCCAGCTTTTCCTAATAGAGCAACTGAAACTAAATTTACTCTAACTTCAGGCACATGTAAAACATTGTTCAGAGCCAGAGTCTTTCTTGATGTGAGCTTTAAGACCACTTTTTCTTTTTCTTGAACTTTGGTAGTTCGGGAATCAGCAAGGTAAACACGATCTTCCCCTTCCTTAACAAGATCATAGGAGGTAAATATATCTTTGTTAGCACATATGTGCCTAGTAGCCCCAGAGTCTACCACCCATTTCTTCACATTACAAACCAAGAGAGCTTATGACACCATTGCAGCAATGATGCCATCATCTCGTTGTACTAAATTTACATTTGGCTTTTGAGGCTTATCATGGTTCGCTCTCTTCCTACATTGTGCTACACAGTATTTTAGTTTACTATAAATAAAACAATTTCCTTTTTTCTTGAAAGAGGGGTTAGAAGCACTGGATTTATAATTAGATTTTCTATTCTTTTTGTCTTTAGTTTTAGGGTCATACCTCTTGTTATGAGGCTTTGTCTCCACCAAATTGGCTTTGGATGTCATCTCTCTGGTTTGAGTTACACGTATTACCTTACGATTGGTGTCTTTAATGATGATGTGAATGATAGGGTCAGTCAATGACAACTGCTTTTGTTTGTGTTTCAATTGCTATGAGTTTTTGAAATGAATGTCTGCCAAGAGGCAAGAGAATTTATTTGCATAATGTCTTGAAGTAGGAGAAAGATTGTATGGGATCTAGGATCTGTATCTTTTTATTAGTGCTTGTGGATGATTGCATTTGAATCAGAGAATTAGAGGTACCTGGAGGCTAAAGCAAAGATTAGGTGATTGAGATTAGTGAGCACCGTGAAATTGTGACAGTGAGTCAGAGAATGGCAAGCAAGAACCCATGAGAATAGCGACAGTCGAGAGAGGAGAACTGGTCAAAGGAAGAAGATTAAGATGTGTCGAAGGAGGAAGAAGAAGATGATGTAGCCATTGATGAGGAGTGAGATGATCGAAGCGGACTAATCTACTTCGATCATCTTACTCCTCACCAACAACCATGTCTTGTAGTTATAATTGGTAAGGCTGTATGAGAAAATGAGAAGTGGGCTTCATCAAACAAGACTTCTCTTGACATGTAAACACTGGCTTGATTGAAGATAGAGGCATAAGATGGCCCAAATAATTGGGTACATAGCTAATTCAAATACACATTAGATCTAAGAGTGATTTTATGTAGGGTGCAGGGCCTCAAATTAGACCAACAGGCTCTTCTTTAAAAAAATAAACTCATTTTTCTCTCATCGATAACTTTAAAATGAAAATCTCCTCTTGACCTCAAGGTTATAATCTATGTTATTAATAGCCACAGACCGTTTATTACAGAGTTAAAGTTAGCTTCATGTTCCTTCCAGCAATGAATGGCAGTAACTTATTCACAACTTCAACCGCTAATGGTGTGGTGTAGATGTTGGAATATTTATTTATGAATTTGCATTAATTAATAAGCTTAAATGATTCATCTTTATGATCTTGTGTGAATCATGATAGGTGGACCACATAAATAAGCCCAATGGATAGAGGCCCAACCTACAACACTATAATTATCAGTTATTCCTTATCTCTTAACTAAATGAGTCAAAAGATAATGGAATATAATTAATTAATTATAGTGGTTATTGATCTGGTTCGTATAAGTTGATCAGTCGATAACCATAAAGACATGATAACTTTCACTTTCTCCATTATTTTTGAACTCTCTGAAAACTATGGGGGTCCAGTAGATTGTACATCTGTCTATACTTAAGATAATTGAGGTTTCTCAAGTGATTGTGGATTCTTTATGTATGCACACATAATACTTTACTTAGTTTTATTTGTTGACATGAATTGAGATATTAAGTCACCACGTGTTATTAGAGCCAGGTCATGAATATTAATTTATATATATATATATCTCAATTCTTCTTATGTGTATAATGCTAAATGATTTTCTCCATACTTTCTCACTCCTCTTTGATTTCACTTCTCTTTAATTTTCTCCCCAATAAATGTAAATAGACAAACAAATGACCAAGGTCCATGAGAATCCAAAAAAGATTATGTATGACTAAGAGCGACTACTACATCAAAAGGAAATGCTTTTTCAACCATTTTAGCTTTTGATAAACTTTTTCAAGATGCCCAATTCAATCAAGGTTTTAAAATTCATATGAATTGTTTGATTAAATAAGATATTGATTTGAAGGTTAATTGAGTGTATGTGATTTAACCGAGAGATGATAGTTTGTTTTTTCTTCTTTTCTTTGTTTCTTGTTTCCAATTTTTTGACATTCGGACTTGACGTCAAATTGAAAAAAATAACGGATCACAGTTTTCACGATTCAATTAATTAGACCAGCAGTCAAATCGGTGATATAAAAGTTAAATAAAAATAATATTTATATACACAAATATATAAATAAAACATTAATTTGTCGATGATGCTTGAGAACTCAATGCGAAAAGCTGGAAGCCTGAATCGTAAAAACTAGGGGTAGAAGTATGTCGACACAAGCTCACGATCTGTATGTGTAGGCTTTAATACAAGACTTTCAATGAATTTTTTTTCTCCTTTTACTTTTTCCAACTTTATTAATAAATTCAAATGGGCTATATTTTTTTGGCCCAAAAAAATGAGTTGTGTTTAAATATATTAAATAACAAATCTCTTTCAATTTTTTCTGTGATTAAGACAGCATCTCTATGCCATCTTCCTCTTACTTCTTACATATACTGGCATGGTTGTGATTTTTTTTAAGTCAATAAATGGCTTTTAATATTATATGAAAGACTAGGTATGAATGCAATGTATACTATATACAGACAAGGTTTGCATTTTATATTTTTTTAATGTCATATTTTAAGAACAAATTTATAATAGACAAAGCGTGCTCCCTAATCATGTTAAAGTGTTAAGCCCATAGTTATATCACATCAAGCCTACTCTCTGTATGTGTAGGCTTTAATACAAGCCTTTCAATGATTTTTTTTTTCTCCTTTTCCTTTTACCAACTTTATTAATAAATTCAAATGATTTCTTTCATTTTTTTTTTTGTGATTGAGACATAATCTCTATGCCATCTTCCTCTTACTTCTTAGATATACTAGCATGGTTGTGATTTTTTTTTAAGTCAGCAAATGGCTTTTAATATTATATGAATGACTAGGTATGAATGGAAAGTGTACTATATACATACAAGATTTGCATTTTATATTTTTTTTTAATGTTCTATTTTAAGGACAAATAATTATAATAGGCAAAGCGTGCTCCCTAATCATCCTAAAGTGCTAAGCCCATAGTCATATCACATCAAGCATACTCTCTGTATGTGTAGGCTTTAATACAAGCCTTTCAATGAAATGTTTTTTCTCCTTTTACTTTTTCCAACTTTATTAATAAATTCAAATGATTTCTTTCAATTTTTTCTGCAATTGAGACAGTATCTCTATGCCATCTTCCTCTTACTTCTTACATATACTGGCATGGTTGTGATTTTTTTTAAGTCAGCAAATGGCTTTTAATATTATATGAAAGACTACGTATGAATGGAATGTGTGCTATAGACAGACAATGTTTGCATTTTATATCTTTTTAATCAAATATTGTAAGAACAAATATTTATAATAAACAAAGCGTGCTCCCTAAGCCCATAGTCATTTCACATCAAGCCTACTCTTTGTATGTGTAAGCTTTAACACAAGCCTTTCGATGAATTTTTTTTCTCCATTTTCTTTTACCAACTTTATTAATAAATTCAAATGAGCTGTATTTTTTTTTTGCCCAAAAAAATAAGCCGTGTTTAAATATATTAGATAATGAATTTCTTTCTATTTTTTCAGTGATTGAGACAGCATCTCTATGCCATCTTCCTCTTACTTTTTACATATATTGGCATGGTTGTGATTTTTGTTAAGTCAGCAAATGTCTTTTAATATTATATGAAGGACTAGGTATGAATGGAATGTGTACCATATACAGACAAGGTTTGCATTTTATATTTTTTTAATGTTATATTTTAAGAACAAATATTTATAATAGGAAAAGCGTGCTCCCCAATCATGTTAAAGTGTTAAGCGCAGAGTCATATCACATAAAGTCTACTCTCTATATGTGTAAGCTTTAATACAAGCCTTTCGATGCATTTTTTTCTCCTTTTACTTTTACCAACTATAATAATAAATTCAAATGACTTGTACCTTTTTTTGGACCAAAAGAATTAGCTGTGTTTAAATATATCAAATAACAAATCTCTTTCAGTTTTTTCTATGATTGAGACAGCATCTTTATGCAATCTTCCACTTGCTTCTTACATGTACTAGCATGGTTGTGATTTTTTTTAAGTCAACAAATGGCTTTTAAAATTATATGAAAGACTAGGTATGAATGGAATGTGTACTATATACAGACAAGGTTTGCATTTTATATTTTTTTAATCTTATATTTTAAGAACAAATATTTATAAAAGACAAAGCGTGCTCCCTAATCATATTAAAGTGTTAAGCCCATAGTCATGTCACATCAAGCCTACTCTCTGTATGTGTAGGCTTTAAATACAAGCCTTTCAATGATTTTTTTTCTCCTTTTACTTTTACCAACTTTATTAATAAATTCAAATGAGCTGTATTTTATATGGCCCAAAAAAATGAGCCGTGTATAAATATTTTAAATACCAAATTTATTTGAGATTTTTATGTGATTGAGATAGCATCTATATGCCATCTTCCTCTTACTTCTTACATATACGCGCATGGTTGTCATTTTTTTTTAAGTCAGCAAATGGCATTTAATATTATATGAAAGACTAGGTATGAATAGAATGTGTACTATATACAGACAACGTTTGCATTTTATATTTTTTTAATATTATATTTTAAGAACAAATAATTATAATAGACAAAGCTGCTCCCTAATCATGTTAAAGTGTTAAGCGCATAGTCATATCACATCAAGCCTACTCTCTGTATGTGTTGGCTTTAATACAAGCCTCTCAATGAATTTTTTTCTCCTTTTTGTTTTACCAAATTTATTAGTAAATTCAAATGATTTCTTTCAATTTTTTCTATGATTGAGATAACATCTCTAGGCCATCTTCCTCTTACTTCTTACATACAATGCTTGGTTGTGATTTTTTTTTTAAGTCAGCAAAAGGCTTTCAATATTTTATGAAAGACAAGGCATGAATGGAATGTGTACCATATACAGACAAGGTTTGCATTTTATATTTTTTTAATGTTGTATTTTAAGAACAAATATTTATAATAGATAAAGCATGCTCCCTAATCATGTTAAAGTGTTAAGTCTATAGTCATATCACATCAAGCCTACTCTCTGTATGTGTAGGCTTTAATACAAGCCTTTCAATGAATTTTTTTCTCCTTTTTCTTTTACCAACTTTATTAGTAAATTCAAATGAGCTGTATTTTTTTTTGGCCTAAAAAAATGAGCCGTGTTTCAATATGTTAAATACCATATTTCTTTCAGTTTTTTCTGTGATTGAGACAGCATCTCTATACCACCTTCCTCTTACTTCTTACATATACTGGTATGGTTGTGATTTTTTTTAAGTCAGCAAATGTCTTTTAATGTTATATGAAAGACTAGGTATGAATGGAATGTGTACTATATACAAACAAGGTTTGCATTTTATATTTTTTTTAATGTTATATTTTGAGAACAAATATTTATAATAGACAAAGCGTGCTCCCTAATCATGTTAAAGTGTTAAGCCCATAGCCATATCACATCAAGCCTACTCTCTGTATGTGTAGGCTTTAATGCAAGCTTTTCAATGAATTTTTTTCTCCTTTTTCTTTTTCCAACTTTATTAATAAATTGAAATGATTTCTTTCATTCTTTTTTCTATGATTGAGACAACATCTCTATGCCATCTTCCTCTTACTTCTTACATATAATAGCAAGGTTGCGATTTTTTTTTAAGTCAACAAAAGGCTTTTTATATTATATGAAAGACTAGATATGAATGGAATGTGTACCATATACAGACAAGGTTTGTGTTTTCTATTTTTTTAAGATTATATTTTAAGAACAAATATTTATAACCGACAAAGCGTGCTCCCTAATCATATTAAAGTGTTAAGCCCATAGTCATATCACATTAAGCCTACTCTCTGTATGTGTAGGCTTTAATAAAAGCCTTTCAATGAATTTTTTTCTCCTTTTTCTTTTACCAACTTTGTTAATGCATTCAAATGAGCTGTATTTTTTTGGAGCAAAAAATTAGCCGTGTTTCAATACATTAAATAACCATTTTCTTTTATTTTTTTTTGTGATTGAGACAGGATCTCTATGCCATCTTCCTCTTACTTCTTACATATACTGGCATGGTTGGGATATTTTTTTCAAGTCAGCAAATGGCTTTTTATATTATATAAAAGACTAGGTATCAATGGAATGTGTACTATATACAAACAAGGTTTGCATTTTATATTTTTTTTAATCTTATATTTTAAGAATAAATATTTATAATAGACAAAGCGTGCTCCCTAATCATGTTAAAGTATTAAGCCCATAGTCATTTCACATCAAGCCTACTCTCTATATGTGTTGGCTTTAATACAAGCCTTTCAATGAATTTTTTTCTCCTTTTTCTTTTACCAACTTTATTAATATATTCAAATGAGCTGTATTTTTATGGCCCAATAAAGTTAGCTCTGTTTAAACATATTAAATAATGAATTTCTTTGAGTTTTTTCTGTGATTGGGACAGCATTTCTATGCCATCTTCCTCTTACTTCTTGCATATACTGGCATGGTTGTGATTTTTTTTAAGTCAACAAAAGGCTTGTAATATTTTTTGAAACACTAGGTAAGAATGGAAAGTGTACTATATATAGACAAGGTTTGCATTTTATATTTTTTTAAATATTATATTTTAAGAACAAATATTTACAAAAGACAAAGCGTGCTCCTTAATCAAGTTAAAGTATTAAGCCCAAAGTCATATCACATCAAGCCTACTCTATGTATGTGTAGGCTTTAATACAAGCCTTTCAATGAATTTTTTTCTCCTTCTTCTTTTACCAACTTTATTAAAAAATTCAAATGATTTATTTCATTTTTTTCTGTGATTGAGACAGCATCTTTATGCCATCTTCCTCTTACTTCTTTCATATATTGGCATGGTTTTGATTTTTTTTTAAGTCAGCAAATGGCTTTTAATATTATATGAAAGACTAAGTATGAATGAAATGTGTACTATATATAGACCATGTTTGCATTTTATATTTTTTTAGTCTTATATTTTAAGCACAAATATTTATAATAGACAAAGTGTGCTCCCTAATCTTGTTAAAGTGTTAAGCGCATAGTCATATCACATCAAGCCTACTCTCTGTATATATAGGCTTTAATACAAGCCTTTCAATGAATTTTTTTCTTCATTTTCTTTTACCAACTTTAGTAATAAATTAAAATGAGTTGTATTTTTTGTGGCCCAAAAAAATGAGCCGTGTATAAATATGTTAAATACCAAATTTCTTCCAATTTTTTCTCTGATTTAAACAGCATCTCTATGCCATCTTCCTCTTACTTCTTACATATACTGGCATGGTTGTGATTTTTTTTTAAGTAAGCAAATGTCCTTTAATGTTATATGAAAGACTAAGTATGAATGAAATGTGTACTATATATAGGCAAGGTTTGCATTTTATTATTTTTTAATATTATATTTCAAGAACAAATATTTATAATAGACAAAGCGTGCTCCCTAATCATGTTAAAGTGTTTAACCCATAGTCATATCACATCAAGTCTACTCTCTATATGTGAAGGCTTTAAAACAAGCCTTTCCTTGAATTTTTTTCTCATTTTACTTTTACCAACTTTGTTAATAAATTAAAATGAGCTGTATTTTTTGTGGCCCACAAAAATGAGCCGTGTATAAATATGTTAAATACCAAATTTCTTTCAGCTTTTTCTTTGATTGAGATATCATCTCTACGCCATCTTCCACCTACTTCTAACATATATTGGCATGGTTGTGATTTTTTTTAAGTCAGCAAATGGCTTTTAATATTATATGAAAGACTAGGTATGAATGGAAGGTGTACTATATACAGACCAGGTTTGCATTTTATATTTTCTTAGTCTTATATTCTAAGCACAAATATTTATAATAAACAAAGCGTGCTCCCTAATCATCTTAAAGTGTTAAACTCATAGTCATATCACATCAAGCCTACTCTCTGTATATGTAGGCTTTAATACAAGCCTTTCAATGAATTTTTTTTTTGGTTTTTCTTTTAACAACTTTATTGATAAATTTAAATGGGCTGTATTTTTTTTTTGACCCAAAAAAATGAGCTGTGTTTAAGTATGTTGAATACCAAAATTCTTTCAGTTTTTTTCTATGATTGAGACAGCTTCTCTATGCCATCTTCCTCTTACTTCTGACGTATACTGGCATGGTTGTGATTTTTTTTAAGTCAGCAAATGGCTTTTAAAATTATATAAAAGACTAGGTATGAATGGAATGTGTACTATATACAGACAAGGTTTGCATTTTATTTTTTTTAATATTATATTTTAAGAACAAATATTTATAACAGTCAAAGCATGCTCCCTAGTCATGTTAAAGTGTTAAGCTCGTAGTCATATCACATCAAGCCTACTCGTTGTATGTCTTGGCTTTAATACAAGCCTTTCAATGAATTTCTTTCTCATTTTTCTTTTACCAACTTTATTAATAAACTCAAATGAGCTATATTTTTTGGCCTAAAAAAATTAGCCGTGTTTAAATATATTAAATAACAATTTCTTTCAGTTTTTCCTGTGATTGAGATAGCATCTCTATGCCATCTTCCTCTTACTTCTTATCAGTTTTTTCTGTGATTGAGACAGTATCTCTATACCTTCTTCCTCTTACTTCTTACATATATTGGTATGGTTGTGATTTTTTTTTTAAGTCAGCAAATGGCTTTTTATATTATATGAAAGACTAGGTATCAATGGAATGTGTACTATATACACACAAGGTTTGCATTTTATATTTTTTTTAATATTACATTTTAAGAGCAAAAATTTATAACAGACAAAGCGTGCTCCCTAATCTTGTTAAAGTGTTAAGCCCATAGTCATATCATATCAAGCCTACTCTTTGTATGTGTAGGCTTTAATACAAGTCTTTCAATAAATTTTTTTCTCCTTTTCTTTTAACAACTTTATTAATACATTCAAATGAGCTGTATTTTTTTTTGCCCAAAAAAAATTAGCCATGTTTAAATATATTAAATAACAAATTTCTTTTAGTTTTTTATGTGATTGAGACAGGATCTCTATGCCATCTTCCTCTTACTTCTTACATATACTGGCATGGTTGGGATTTTTTTTTTCAGTCAGCAAATGGCTTTTTATATTATATAAAAGACTAGGTATCGATGGAATGTGTACTATATACAGACAAGGTTTGCATTTTATATTTTTTTAATCTTATATTTTAAGAACAAATATTTATAATAGACAAAGCGTGCTCCCTAATCATGTTAAAGTGTTAAGCCCATAGTCATTTCACATCAAGCCTACTCTCTATATGTGTTGGCTTTAATACAAGCCTTTCAATGAATTTTTTTCTCCTTTTTTTTTACCAACTTTATTAATATATTCAAATGAGCTGTATTTTTTTGGCATAAAAAAATGAGCAATGTTTAAATATATTAAAGTAACGAGTTTCCAAATATAAATTGGGGCTTAAGAGTTGTGCCTGTTGCCACTCAATAATTATTAGAAAAATTAAAATTACAAACCTCGAGATTGAACCCATGAAATTGTATAGAAAATTTCAGTTGGAATTTAGAATAACTCTCTTGTATTAAGATTTGTAATAGAAGGTTATATTTTCTATATTTGTTTTATTTTACAAAACACTTTTAATTATTTTATAAGAATTAAAAAATAATTGAAAGTGATTTGTATTAGTATGATAATAAAAAGACATCACTATTTTTTAAAGTTATCCCCCAATTAAAGCCAACAAATTTTAATTACCGTTACTTTTGTTTTTATTAATCTTTCTCAAGGTTACACTTTACAAAAGAAAAATAAAAAGAATCAACGGTCTTATTTGATTGCATTGGCAAAGTGAGCATTTCACTCTACAGGGTGATCTTATCATCTCTCATGATGACCCCCTTCTTATTGACCACTAACCTTTTTAAATAAATATTTTTTTTAACTCTTCCCTACTTGCCTTTTCAATAATAGAATATGAGCACCTATGAGGAAATGAAATGCTCATGTGGAGAGAGAAGCAAGCAAAATGCTATAAGACTCTATTCATTTAATAACTTATTTCATTTAAAATGTATTGTGCTTAGGATGAATATGTTAATTTTCAATAATTATACACTACTTTTGATTATATGAGAAAAAATTTTAAAAAAATAAAAAATAAATTTATTATTAAGTTATGCCTCAGAGTAGAAAATTTATCCCCAATAAATATTATTAAATCTATCACTTGATGCTCCAACAAATTAAAATATAAGTAACAACTTTTTATTTGTTATGTGTCATTCTCATGCATAATAAAAAATATAAACATTTTTAAAATTTCTTACCCATTAAAAATTTAAATAAAATTAACTTTAATCTATTTTAGAATATTTTGACTAATTCATCACCTAAAAAATAAAACTTGTATTATAATAAACTGTATAAATAATAATTATTGCTGAAATTAAAAAATAAATGTATTCTAACATTTATGTTGATCTCTCCCCTTGTTTAATATTTAATATTTTAAAAAAGGAAAGATTAGACAAAGATGCTTGACTTATAAGTGGAGAAAGGAGATAATCTAGGTTAGCAAATCACAGCATTAAAGAAGGGTGAAAGTGCATGATGTGAATAGATTAAGTTGAGAGGGCAAGGGAAGAGAACCGTACGATTAATGCTATGATTGATAAGATGTAGTCCAGAGAGTGTGACATCAATCTTGTTGTAACAATTTTTTTTACCACTATGCCCCATTCAAGGACTAATAATTGAAAGGTCTTTGACATAGAAAAGAAAAGGATCAAAGTTGCGACCCTGACCTGCCCTGTCGTATCACTAATAATAGAAAAAATAGCATTTAAGGATTACTATATAGTATTTATATCACACAAGGACCAAATGATTTTATATTCTCATTGTAGCCCTCTGGTCCCTTTGACATATTAATTTCACAAGCAAAAAAATTGAAATGTCCATCATAGTTAAAAAAAAATCCTATCATCGTCAGCTATCGGATCACCACTAGCAACAAGCATAGGACTAGAAAGTGAGTACTCACTGCAATTCAAAAAGAGTTTACGAAAAAAGATGTTATGTGCTCGCTTTGGAAATTTCACTCAAATCTGTATATATTGATATTTATCTATTTTTATCTAACAACTTGCACATCAATTATTCTTTACTCACTTTATTTTTTTTTAAAAATAAAATATATATTAATAAAATATTAAATATAGAGAAAATAAAAAAAATTACATATAATATCTTCTTTTTCAATTTTCTAAAACAAGTCTACGTTCTTCTACCATAACTAAAAAAGCTCTCCTACGCTGATTAGGATCTGTGGGATCAAATCTAGTATTATACAAGATCCTCTTACAATAATCAAAATGCTCATAATCAAGAATGGCTTGAGCATGATGAAGTTCTGCATCTATTATTTTATTATTTCTAAACATGTCCATTAAAAAAAATTAACAAATTGCTATGGAGTTGGATTTGGATAAAATGGCTATGGCTCTGGCTGCTGCTGTGGCTCTGGCTGTGGAACTATCAAAACTTCTTCATCAGGAGGAAATATTGTATTTAAGGCTTCTAGATATCTAGGACTACTTCTTGACGAGCATTTAGACCAACAGCGCGCCCAAGAATAATTGGCTATATAAAATTAAAAAATAATTAATAATTATATATTAAAATAATAAATATTAAATTTACTAAAAAATAAATAAAAACACTTACATTATTTTTATGAGTTTTAAAAATAAAATTTAGTACTCCACTCTTGCACTAGTGTACATGTCAATACAAAATTGGTGATTCAAAGCTGTTGCCCAATTGTCCTTTATTTTTGGTAGAAGCTCAGACATATCTGTGTCCATATTTTGAGTTTTGTAGGTGACCATCAGCTGAATCAAGAGTTTTGTTCATCTCACATCCCAACAAACACGTGTAGGCATATTAAAAACTGCAAGTTAGTAAATGAGAAAATAAAAAAAAATAATGATTAAAGTATAAATCTATTCTAAATGTTTGAACATCAAAAATATAAAATGGAACATTTAAATTAAAGAAAAGCCTAACTCTATCAAGTAAATAAATAAATAAATATATATATATATATATATAATTATAAAAATAAACTTGAAACATAAGAGTTGAGTGTGAGAATAAACGTGAGTATTATTTTATTATATATATATATATAAAATAAATACTTCCTATTTTATTGATATATAATTTTTTTGAAGTTATTTATATTTAAATCATCAATGAGATATATGTAACCAATTATATATTATATATAAAAATACATGGAGAAAGAAGAAAAGATAATAAATAAATGAGAGTGACAAAGGGAAGACAGGAAGCTAAGTGGCAGTAGTAGTAACATGGCGCGAAGTGAGGGAAGAAGAAGAAGACAACGGAGAAGGCAACAAGAGGGGAACAAAAGAAAGGCTCCATCTATCAAAATTGCTTCCAGAAGCCAACTCATGAAAAAATGAATACTTTTTTTGGGGGGAAAAACCAACAACAACAACACACACGTGTTTGTGTGTAGAGAATCACTAAACATAGATCCACCCTCACCAAACTATCACCCACCACCATTAAAACAAGCAAAACACTTAGCACAGTAAATACCATTCTCTTTTGCTACATACATAAAACGGTAAAATTATATATTCTCATCAAATAATAATATTCACGTGACCATTATTATTCCTTCCCCCTGTTTTTGTATGTTTATCATCCTTTTTGAGTCTTATCATCAAATAATAGTATTTACATGGGTTAGGTTGGTGCAGTCATTTTGTGGTCAAGAGGAAGGGGACCAGTGGAATAAGGAGAGAGAGAGCAATGAGTAAACACACCTAAGAGGAGGGAGACCAAGACGTGGAGCATTAAGAGAGGGGGAAGACCAGTTGAACAAGAAGAGAGAGCAATGGGTCAAGTTGTCAAGAGAGGAGGAGGACCGGTCAAATAAAAAGAGCGTTTGTGTAACCCCCCAAACAAGTATTTAAACGTGACTTATGATAGCGTAACTGAAGCTTTAATCCGATGATTATGAACCAACATTCATGTCTCCATCTTCGGGCTATATAGCCATGGGTGTAGACAGAGCAACTCGCTAGCCTCTTGAGTTTTCAGGGCACTTCTCTCCTCCCTTTGGCTTCTGCTACTTTGTTCATCTGAGTTTGTTTTTAGTTTTTGTTATTCCGGTTCCTTGCTCCGTAGGAAGTGCTTGTTTAATCCTGAGGAACTACCGGTCTGTCGTCCCGATGTGCTGAAATAGTTCTTAAAGATAGTGTCCTTTTGAGCACAACTTAAGTAGCTCGTCATTCGTCGTTCATGTCTACACTGCTGGTGCCATCAACAATTATAACCTTCTTAGTACAATTCCATCTCTCCCCAAATCCACCTGTACCATCCTCTCCATCATACACAATTCAGTCTCAGAAAGCAAAACAAGTCTGTTCTCATACGCAGTTTGCTTTACATAATGGCCTGAAACAGGCCGTGGAATAAATAATGTAAACATTTATCCCTTACAATGTCAAATGAAGCTAACAAACTAAACCCATAAATGTCGTCGTAGCCAAACCAATACATAATTAACGATACTTGTTTTAGGTCTACTAATCATACCTACAGCCTTTTGCTTAAATTCTAATTCCTTTCATGACCCTGTGGATAATGGATACACGTCGACATGACTCACTCAATCCAAAAAACTGTCATAATAAATTCTCACTCTCTTGTAATCATTAACCATTACACTATACCCAAACCCTACATGGCACTGATCCTAAATGTTACTGATAGTTTTGGGCAAGTGTTTGACCTCTCTGGTGGCTGGATTCCAGAGCAAAAGGGAATGTGGCTAGGTTCTCTCGTTTTGGATTTGAAGACAGAGCACGCCATTGCTGGCACCAATGATGCGAACATGTCATGAAAAGAGATCGGTTATGGAAGGTGTGTGTAGAGGCTGAAGGGTTTTCTTGTCGAAATGCAGCAAATCAAACTGCATGCGATCGAAGGGGAAATATTCCCAGTGGAGGAGAAGAAAAGGACCTTGATGATGAGTTGAGTAGTGGAGGTGTTCTTTGGATGAAGAAACTCGTCTTGATGAGATCGTTCCAGAATTTGCAAACACATTGGAATTGGAGAAGAGATTTCACAGGAAGCCTTTTGAGAATGTTAATGATGAGTTCTTGGGGAAGATACAATTTGTGTTCTTCCATAATTACCGGCTACTTCTTCACTGTGCTCGTCGCCATTAGACAGAGAATCGCTATGGAAGAAAGCGTTTATGAGTTATATATTTTTATTTATATTTATTAAAATAAAAATTTATAAAAATTATAAATAATTTTAATAATTTTTATTTTTAATATGGTTTAAATTTAATTTGAAGGGTCGAATTCAATATTAAAATTTTTATAATTGTTCTATATTAATTTAAGGGTTAAATCTGAACTGTGTGAAGTACATGTGGATAGTAAATATATAACAATTATAAAAATTTAAATTGTTAGATCAAAAACTTTTTAATAGTTCAAATTTAATGTTGATAAAATTATTATTATTGAATATTATAGTTTTAAATTGTTTGGATCAAATTTTAATAATTTAAATTTGTTTATCTATTTCTATGTAAAATTTGCATAATAATTTATCAAATGTTAATTAATCAAAACCGTTAGAGTTTTGATCTAACTATGGTGAGAAGAAAAAAGGAGGGAAATTAAAATAAGGAGAGGCGAGACATCCCTCCCCCAAATAAAAAGAGAAGGAAAATTATTCTCTCCGCTCAGGAGATCTCAAAACTTATTTAAGTATAGCTTTTATATCAAAATCAAAATCAAGAACATATGAATGTATTAAGTTTAAAAAATTATTTACTTAAAAATTAGGTCAAATAAGTGTTAAAGTTTTAGTTCCATATAAAAATATTTATTTAAAATTTAAACTTTTTACTACTATCAACTTAGTTTTTTATTATCTATCTTAGTTATATATACATGCTAACACAAATACATCGGCGTAAAATAAATGCGCTGGGAAGTTATCGTAATTTTGCCGTTTAAACGTAAAATATAAGGGTTTTAGAACTTTACATATAGGGGATTTGAATTTCAATTTCAATTTATAAAAAATTATGGATTCGAATTTGGATTTCATCCAAATCTCCAAATCTATGTTTTATCGTAATTTTTCTTATAATTTCAAATCCCATATCCCATACATTTACTTATTAGTGCTTCTTAGTAAAAGGTAAATCAAAGGAAAATTTTTGTTTTTTTGTTTTTGACCAGTAAATTAAAAGGAGATTTATCTATATCTATTTGTTTTTTTTAATAAACAATATATCTATATCTTTTAGCTGGTTGATTAATTATAATAAATTTTTTTGCACATATCATGATTATTACTTACTAAATTGGCATGCATGTACAATGGATTTCATATTTGTTTTGATATATATATATATACACACACACACACATACATATATCATCAATTTAAGCCTAAAGTTCACCTTAATATGAAATATTACTCCAGAATCTAGATGTGTGCGTAGTTCTTGTCAACGGACAAATAAAATAAAATCAAAAGTACAAATAAAATATATCAAATATGAGTTCAGGGTTTAAATCACTCTTGAAGTTATAGTTTAGGTATAAATTGCATAACAGTTATAATAATAAGCTAAGGATAGTGTTTGGAATTTTAACATGAAGAAATGATGGTGCAATGGATTTTTATCCAGCACAATCTAATTAAAACAAACCAGAATACTTGCAAAAAATTTCATTTGATCATATTCCAAGCCCGGATGAAATTAATTAATTAAATTCAATATATGTCTATGTTGAAGATCATTTAAACATATTTTAATATATGATTTTCAAAAGATTTCTTTTCACATGTAAAGCCCAGAAGTTAATTAACCGATTGTAATCTCATCCTTCATACATTCATATGTTAAGGTTTCTTAATTTAGAGCAGTTGGAATATCACCATGTAATAAAGACCTAAGTATTGTGAACTAGTCTCTGCACAAATGTTATTCAAATCCGCCTCTCACACGAAAACAAGAACTCAAATTAGCTTCACTTATACTTTTCTTACCTCCCACAGAATATAATTACGTCATTGGTATATTACATGGAAATGTGCCAAATAATATACACTAGCAACTTTAAATTATATACACACATCTGTATAAAAAAAATTAATTAACCTAAACTAATATCATAAATAGATCAAATAAAGCAACAAAAGTTTATAAAGGGTATCAAGAAAAGCATCTGCAACATAATACTTAAGATTTGCAAACCTTCTTCAGTATGAAGGTTCTCAACCGATACAAGACTTTCCACATAATTGAAAATACCGTGAAGATCATAATATTTAGGGATAGAAAACTTCCTAGGCTTGTAGTGAGATTGAACAAATATAAACTACTTATTGCTATAAATGGGTATTCAATTATTCGAGATTTGAAGGCAATTTCATTCATCCAAATAGTCATTGGATATAGATTGCATGAATAACAGAATAAGGATAGCCCGTATACTTTGTAGTCCAACTCCATTTCTCCCGAGACGCACTTGGACCCTCCTCCAGCCCCCATAATTCAAGACAGTATTGTGTAGTCATATAATCACAAAGTAGAGCAAGTTTGTTCTCAAACAAAGCAAGTAGGTAATTGTCATTAAATTCTGAAAACAAAGCAAGTTGGTAATTGTCATTAAATTCTGAAACAAGTATCGGTATTGATGTAAAGACTTCCTTTTCAATGTCAAATGAAACAATCAACGTAAAATCATAACCAACATAATTTTCCACGTCCATCTTATCCCTAATCCAATACATCGCTCCATTGACACAAACTGCCTCAAAAACAAGTGTTACTCCCTCTAAATTTCTGAACTCTACTTTTTTACATGACACCGAGCATAATGAATATACTTCCACACAATTCACCACACCGTATCCCTTATAAATTTTCACTATCTTGTAATTATTAAGAACCAAACTAAACCCAAATCCAAATCCTATAGGGTGATGAATAGTTGAGGCCACCTATTTACACTATAAAAAAAATTGACTTTCAACTGAAAAGTCACTACTAAAAGTTTTCATCATTACAAAAACTATCAATCAGCAATGACTTTTTTGTCACCACTAAAAAATAATATTAGTTTTACCCATCATGTGTCGCCACAGCACCCTTCCACAAGTCGCCACATCACCACTCCACGTGTCACGCCTATCTCACACCACTTGTTGCCCCCACCTCGTGTTATGTGTCATCATGTCACCAATTTATATTTTCATTTCACAAATTGACTCCTCCAAGATTTAAACTCATGACCCCCTTTTTGATTTATTCAAATTGCAAATTATATTATATTTTTTTGTCTAAAGTAAACTATAAATATAGTTGATATAATATCATTTGTATTATTTATTTAATTTTTTTTTACTTCTTGAAGTTATTATATTATTTATTTTAATGTTCATATTTATAATTATAATATAAAAATATCTAAGAATAAATAGTAAAAATATAGATGATTATACATTAGTTCATAATTATTTATTTTTCTAGCTAATTTCATTTAAAATTTTATTTTTAATTTTAATTAAAAATAACTCTTAACTAATGTAATTAGGTTTTTTTACATTACACTTTACTTTTTTAATTAGTTTTCATTTTTAAATTATAATTTTACAAAAAAATTATACATTATATTATCTATTTTTTATTTTATGTCGTAATATAGCATCAAATAAAAAAATCATATAGCATCACATACATAGATATATTTTGTATATTATAAAAGTTAAAAGTGAAATTTTAGAATATCTCATTTTTTTTCTTTTTATCTTTCTCTTTCCTATCATTAGCCATCAAACTGGGAGCATTTAAATCAAAATCAAGCTTTAAATGTAGAATTTGAATTAAAAAATTATGTTAGATGAAATATCATTCTATGAATGAATAAATTTAATTATCACATGTCTAATTATTATAAACAAGTACTGTTATTGTTTAAAATATCAATTTAGTCATAAAATATTTAAAAATAGAAACTCATTACTGCATTATATGCATTTCAAATTAAAAAATCAAATATTGGATTTTTGATAAATTCACATTGGCATATGCATTAGTCAATTTAGTTAAATTTGGTGTTATTTGACCAAAGCCAATTAATTAAACTAGCCTAAGTGGTTGTATTGAATCAAACCAAACATTACTTGATAATAAAAATTGACATAAAATAATATGGTTGGCTTAATTCTTTACTCTAACTCATTAGCATTAAATAATACCTTAACCTTATCTTAAATATATTAAATGAAAATTCATTATGTTATTTTATATATTCATTATAAAATTACAATAATGCAATAAAATTAATGTCTTAAAAAGTTAGATATTAAATTAAACAAAAATATAAAATAATGTTGAAAATATAAAATCAAACTTTCAGCAGGGACATTATAAAGTCGCCCTTGAAAGTCTCACTTTCAGTGGCGACACTATAAAGTGGCTATTAATTGTCAGCTTTGAAACTTATAACATATTTATTATAAAATTAGTTTTTAAAAAAATTATAATACATTTTAAAATACATTGATAATCAACTGATTGTCAACTTTCAACTGTGACACATGTCATCACTGAAACTTAGACCTTCGATAGCGACATACACTTATCGCTGCTGAAAGTCTAACAACCAGCAGCCACTATATATTGTCACCATAGAAAGTCACCCTTTTAGCAGTGACTTTTTTATTGCCGCAGATTGTTCATTTTCAACGACAACTTTTTAGAGTCACCACTGAAAGTTTTTTTTTTTGTAATAGTTTTGTTCACCTGTTTAACCTCTTTGATAACTAGATTCCATAATAAAAAAAATTATGAGAAAATACATCAAACCTATAGATTTCAACACAAAACAAGCCATTGTTGGAATCAAGGATCTGAGTATACGGATAGGAATCGAGCAAAGGTGCCTTTTGAACTTCAAGGATTTGCATTTGCAAATCATGATCCAGCAAACCAAAGTGATAGAGATTTGAGAGGGGATGTCCCTTTTGGCCAAGTCATAGAGGACATTGGTTTGGTCTCCATCGAAGCATAAAAGGAGGGTTTGGATGGTAAGTATGAGAGTAGTGGAGGTGTTCTTTGATGAAAATCTGACTCTTAAAGATATTTTTCCAATCTTTACATACGCATTGAAATTAGATTAGAGATTTTACAGGGAGTCTTTTGAGAAATAATGATATCTTGGGGAACAGAGGCAATGTTGTCTTTTCGAGCTTACGGATCCATTTTGCCGACTTCCCTTACCTACATTATTCCATCAACCAAAGGCTGTTCACTTTGGAGACCTGATGCGGTTATAAGTACGACCGGGCGTGGGAGGCACTCGGTCCTTCAGATTTTTAAGGGCCGCCAGGGGCGCACTGGACACCACGCGATGTGCGGTGATCTTCTAGCCACTGGACCCTACCTCTAGCTGAGCCATTTCTAGGGTAGGCAAGCTATTAAACAAAAAAGAGAACTCTTCCTGAGGCCTCAACTGACGTCTTCAGACTCCCTAACGTTGCTGTTAGCTACCATATCTCGATTCAGGAATGTTAACTTAATTTCCTTTCAAAGTGCGCGTGTCACACGCTATCAGACGAGCTTATCCCGTCTCTTAAGATTGACTAACCCATATGCAAGTGCCGTTCACATGGAACCTTTCCCCTCTTCGGCCTTTAAAGTTCTCATTTGAATATTTGCTACTACCACTAAAATCTGCATTGACGGCCGATCCGCCTGGGCTTGCGCTAGAAGTTTTGTAGTGATTGCCGAGCCCTCCTACTCACCGAAGCCTGGTGCTTGCCCTGACGACTGGGTATAGGTTGCACGCTTCAATGCCATCTATTTTTGGGGCTAGTTGATTCGGTAGGTGAGTTGTTACATACTCCTTAGTGGATTTTGAATTCCATGACCATCATCCTGCTGTCTTAATCAACCAATACCCTTTATGGGATCTAGGTTAGCGCGTAGTTGGGCACCGTAACCTAGCTTCAGGTTCATCCCGTATTGCCATTCTGCTTACCAAAAATGGCCCACTTGGAGCTCTTGATTTTATGGCACGGCTCAATGGAGCAGCCGCACTGTCTTACCTATTTAAAGTTTAAGAATAGGTCGAGGGCGTTACGCCCCCAATGCCTCTAATCATTGGCTTTACCTGATAGAACTCATACTCAAGCTCTAGTTATCCTGAGGAAAACTTCGGAAGGAACCAACTACTAGACAGTTCGATTAGTCTTTTGCCCCTATACCCAAGTTAGACGAACGATTTGTATGTCAGTATTGCTTCAGGCCTCCACCAGAGTTTCCTCTGGCTTCATCCCACTTAAGCATAGTTCACAATCTTTCAGGTCCCGACAAGCATGCTCTCACTCGAACCCTTCATAAAAGATCAAGGTCGGTCGGCGGTGCAGCCCGCGGGGGATCTCGCCAAATCAATTTCCTTCTGCCTTACAGGTTTACTCACCTGTTGACTCGCACACATGTCAGACTCCTTGGTTCGTACCTCAAGACGGGCCGAATGGAGAGCTCGCGAGCCAACACCAGGAGCGCGGGGGTGTTAAGGCACGCCGTGATGGTGGACACTGCCAGCCACGATCACAGCAATAATGTTACTACGGGCATGTCAACAGCACGAGCTTGGGCTGCTGCCGTAATCCGCGTCAGTCCACACACCAAGTCGAACGGCAAACCAACTCGTGTTGTTCAACATTCGACCGAGACGCTTCCCTCCCGACAATTTCAAGCACTCTTTGACTCTCTTTTCAAAGTCCTTTTCATCTTTCCCTCACGGTACTTGTTCACTATTGGTCTCTCGCCAGTATTTAGCCTTAGATAGAATTTACCGCCCGATTGAGGCTGCATTCCTAAACAACCCAACTCGTCAACAGCCCCTCTTGGTGTGATAGGGTCCGAGCATGACGAGGCTCTCACCCTCTCTAACGCCTCCTTCCAGGGGACTTAGGCCCGGTCTGCCACTAAGGACGCTTCTCCAGACTACAATTCGGACACTGGGGGAGACCGATTCTCATAGTATGCTTTTCCCGATTTGCACACTGTTACTAAGGGAATCCTTGTTAGTTTCTTCTCCTCCACTTATTGATATGCTTAAACTCAGCAGGTAGCCCCGCCTGACCTGGGGTAGCAATCAGGGACGCCGATCTGGCGGCTCGACTCGAGGGACGATGAGTGTACATGTGGGCTCGATTGACATCTCATCCACCTTTGACCGTGGTGGCTATCACTGAAGGGTGTCTTTCAGCTTGTCGAGAGTCGGGGCTCTCAAAAGGCCACCTTTTGCCTCGTGCAATTTCGGGCAATGGCAACATTGCGTGATGCCCAGGCAGACGTGCCCTCAACCTAATGACTTTGGGTGCAACTTGCGTTCAAAGACTCGATGGTTCACGGGATTCTACAATTCACACTAAGTATAGCATTTTGCTACATTCTTCATTAATGTGAGAGCTGAGATATTCGTTATCGAGAGTCGTTTTCATATGCAAGTGGCAAAAGACATGGCGCTGGCTTTGAGGCTACTACTTTTGGGCCGCCAGCGGCGCGCTACTTTTCTGCATTTACTTAGCGCCTCAGGCACCGAGGTTGGTTGTTGTGATAGGGGCTCAGGCTTGCACAGAGTAGGGCCACATCCCTGGCTCACACGAAGAGGCTCGCCTCGTGTGGCGACTTTCAGACCGGTTCTCGAGTCAATCTTTTGTGGGGCATCAACAATGATCCTTTCGCAGGTTCACCTATCGAAACCTTGTTATAACTTCTCCTTCCTCTAAATGATAAGGTTCAGTGGACTTCTCATGACGTCGCCGACAACGAACCACCTATGTCACCGCGATCTAAACACTTCACTGGACCATTCAATTGGTAGGAGCAACAGGCAGTGTGCATAAAGGGCATGGACATAGTCAACATGAGCTGATCACTCGTGCTTATTATGAATTCCTCATTGAAGACCAATAATTGTAATGATCTATTCCTATCACGATAAAATTTCAAATATTACCCAGGCCTGTTGGCCAAGGCTATAGACTTATTGAATACATCAGTGTAGCGTGCGCGCGGCCCAGAACATCTAAAGGCATCACAGACCTGTTATTGCCTCAAATTTCCTTATTCTGAATGGCCATAGTCCCTCTAAGAAGCTGGCCGCTGAGGGTTACCTCCGCATAGCTAGTTAGCAAGCTGAGGTCTTGTTCGTTAATGGAATTAACCAAATAAATTGCTTCACCAACTAAGAACAGCCATACACCATTACCCATAGAATTAAGAAAGAGCTCTCAGTCTGTCAATCCTTACTATGTTTGGACCTAGTAAGTTTTCTCGTGTTAAGTCAAATTAAGCTACAGGCTCCTCTCCTGGTGGTTCACTTTCATCAATTCCTTAAGTTTTAGCCTTGTCACCATACTCCCCTTGGAACACAAAAACTTTAATTTCTTATAAGGTGCCAACAGAGTCCTAAAAGCAACATCCGTTGATCCCTGGTCAACATCGTTTATGGTTGAGACTAGGATGATATTTGATCGTCTTTGAGCCCTTAACTTTCGTTCTTGATTAATGAAAAGATCCTTGGCAAATGCTTTCGCAATTGTTCGTCTTTCATAAATCCAAGAATTTCACCTCTGACTATGAAATACAAATAGCCCCAACTGTCCCTGTTAATCATTACTCCGATCTCAAAGGCCAACACAATAGGATTAGAATCCTATAATGTTATCTCATGCTAATGTATCCAGAGTGTAGCCTTGCTTTGAGCACTCTAATTTCTTCAAAGTAACAGTACCGGAGGCATGACTTGGCCAATTAAGGCCAGGAGTGCGTCACTGGCAGAAGGGACGAGCCGACCGGTGCACACCAAAGGTGGACCTATTGACCTAGCCCAAGGTCTAACTACGAGCTTTTTAACTGCAACAACTTAAATATATGCTATTAGAGCTAGAATTATCGCAGCTGCTAGCACTAGACTTGCCCTTCAATGGATCCCCATTAAGGGATTTAGATTGTACTCATTCCAATTACCAAACTCGATGAGCCTAATATTGTTATTTATTGTCACTATCTCCTCGTGTTAGGATTGGATAGTTTGCATGCCTGTTGCCTTCCTTAGATGTGGTAGTCATTTCTCAAGCTCCCTCTCCGAAATCGAACCCTAATTCTCCATCATCCGTCACCACCATAATAGGCCACTATCCTACCATTGAAAGTTGATAGGGCAGAAATTTGAATAATGCATCGCTGGCACTGAGGCCGTGCAATCCATCGAGTTATCATGAATCATCTCAGCAACGGGCAGAGTCTACATCTGCCTTTTATCCAATAAATGCATCCCTTCCGTGAGTCGGGTTTTGTTACACGTATTAGCTCTAGAATTACTATGATTATTCGAGTAATAGGTACCATCAAACAAACTATAACTGATTTAATGAGCCATTCACAGTTTCACAGTCTGAATTAGTTCATACTTACACATGCATAGCTTAATCTTTGAGACAAACATATGACTACTAGCAGGATCAACCAAGTAGCGAACCTTGGTGATGCCGCGTGCTGCCCATGCACCGGCCTGCCAAGAATGATGCAGGCGCGACGGTCCTCTAGGAGGTCAAACCTTCTTTCGAGACAAGCAAGGGCATCTGCCTTGCATCTGCACAGAGCACTGCGTCCGAGAGCATAGCTTATGACCTCAAGGGCCCGATCGACCGTTGGTGGCTCGAGGGAGCACGAGGAATGCTATCTAGTCCTCCAATGCCCCTTCAAGGGGCAACGGATGGAGAACCTTCTCAAAGCCATGGCTTTCCGCAGTGGCGATAAGCAACATAAGAACAACCCCCAAATCAAAACCGAGGCACAACACTTCAAAGGGACAAGACATGAGGACGATTGTATGTTTAGTAGTTTAATGCTCAAGCATAGAGCCAGCCAATATGGATAATCCAAGTACTATTCACACGCCCGCACATTTGAGCGAACCGATACCCCTGCATCAACCACTCCCTACGAGCCCAGAGGGCAAGGTAAGTAAATGGAAGGGACGAGAGGCACCGGCCCTGCACCACTAAGCATGAGCAATACATCAAGCCAAGACATTCGAGGAAACCATCAAATCTGAGGTAACAACATCATCCGCCACGATAAAAAACACCAACCCCTTACACACCCCGAACACTACTGCACACGGCAATCCACCCCCACGCAGGCTTATCAAGCAACATGAGGGGTGGGCCTTGTACGACATATCATAGTTGGGAGGACACACCACAATGAGTATTAAAAAATTTTCTAACACCTAGATCATATCCAATGGACCTAGGACTACTAATATAACACGTCACAAGCACCGAAACATCAATATAACCAAAAAATTTACTCCATAACCCCATTTGACCAAAAATCAAGAGGGGAGGTAATTGTGGCATTGCCTTTCACTCAAATCATTCAAACATACTCAAATCTTCATTTCTACACTTACACTAGTATTTTGGCTCTATAAACATTATATATTTCAACATACATAAAAGCTAAGGGCTCAAAATATAATTTAACATTTCCAATAATTGAAATAGTGCAAGGTGGTGATATGCATTCCTAGAATTGGGAATTCATATACCATTACACAATTAAAGCTAAACTAGAGGCATACAATAGGATATTGCTAATTCCCCGCCTCTTTAGTCTTCTTCCTCTTAACACCAGAGCTAGATCCTAAAAAATGTTAAAGGAAAGGGGGAAGTTAATAGCCACTCAGTAACCAAGGTTAAACCTACCCTATGTACTTTATATCAATTACAAACCAAATACATGCACAAGGAAGTCAAGTATGTAAGATAAGTCTATATATATCACATTTATCATTCTATAACTTCTTTAACTCCATAGCTAGGTGCATTGTCACCATATTCTTAAATATGTGACATGACCCATACTCATGTGACTTGCCACCACTTAATACGTGTGACACGTCATGTATTACTTAGATAATGATCAACCAACCTTATATCCTCCTTATTTCCTCAAACTGAAACTATGGTCTATAACACTGATTAGGTGCTCCATCGTTATGACTAGACTAACCAAAACTCACCAATCATAAGGTGTGACCTGGCCAAAGATCACAAGACTTACTCTTGGACCATGACTTCCTCTATTCGCGAATCCCTGGGGTGTCTCATACCCTAAGCTATTCTCCTCATTGAACCGGTGGAGATAGCTAGGTTCTAGTTCCTCGACAAACTATGGACAGTCCCTCAACAAATAG
>NW_026555337.1:40302029-40568082 GCF_029017545.1 Prosopis cineraria
TTTTCACTTTCATATACTTACTATTACAACAATCATGTTAGGCTCACAATCTTGCACTACCCAAGTGTGTATTCTCATCACTTTCTCATTAACAAACAAATACCTCTACACTCATCTCATTCATACGTCAACGATAAAAACATGTTCATAGTTAAAACCCTCTTAACTTTGTATATTGCATTTTGAAGTCAAAAATAGCTTTTCCATGCACTCAATAAAACTATATATATTTTTTATTTTAACAATCAATCCTATGCATGTAACATTCACAAACTCACATTCAACAACCAATTAACATATAACTACTCAAAATAGAGTTCTCCCCTAGTTACCTAAAACCTTTGAGAGGTTAAAGGTTTACCCCTCAATCAACTAGCTTTCAAGCTTAAAATTCCAATCAAATAGATGACCAAGAGCTAAAACTACAATCAACCAAGTTGAATTCCACTAACATAACAAACTCAAACATTTGAACCCTCAATCTCTATTTCTAAATTGCCCAACCTTCACTTTACAATAGGTGAAGCCTAACCATTAGGTTTAATAATTATCTTTAGCCCCCAATAACATTGATGAGCCATCAAATCCCTATTAATAGCATCACAAACTTCCAACCACCCATAATAAATGAGATTTTTGGGTATTAATGGTGCCCAACAACTCAAGACACTAAAACCCATTATACTTAGGTATAGATACTCTAATCTACCCCTATTAACTTCATTTGAGTCAATAATTTTAGTACCATAACTTATATGGACCGAAATCCCACTTCTACTATCAAAATCCTAACCATAAACTCACAAATGTGGAAGACATAAGGAGATTAATGAGTGTGGCACTTACCTTAGGTGTTTATTGCCTTTAAAATACTCTTAAAGTCGTCTCCAAGTAAACCCTAGTAGAGCATTGGCGCATCTCTTCTTTTCCTCTTTTCTCTCGTTTCTATTTCTATCTTATTTTTTGTCTGATAAACTATAAAAAATGGCGGCGCATGGCGCAGAGAGGTCCTCCTTCGTTCAAAAATGGCTGTGCACTTGGCAGACAATCTACGCACCGCGACCTGTGGCACAGCAACTTCAACTCTTCCTTTTCTTCTCCTTTCGATGCTCGAGTAGCCTGCGTCGATACTGGAACCACAATTAGGGCTAAAATACCATCAAATATAACTATTAGACATCTCTAGCTACACACCACTTCAACTTACTTAATTATCCTAATTAGATTTAATTAATTAGGGAATTAAAACTCAGGATGTTATAAGTTATGGGTCAAATTTTTATGATTGGTAAATGTTATCTTTTTTTTTTAATATATTGTTCATTCATTTACCACATACCCATTAACGTATTATTAGCTTATTAGAACAGTAATAAAATAGGATTCAATTACAATATTAATATATATTTCTTTCGTATAATATTATATTTCTTCATGAAATAATTGATAAAGTTACTTCTTTCCTTCATTATTTATTTCATTTTAAATTTAGCAATTTATTAGTTTCCAAAAGACACCCAAAAAAAATATTTAAACCATGTTTTAAGCTTTTATTTGATTTTATTTATATTTATTTAAATAAAAGTTATAAATTTTTTGATAAATTATTGATTACTAACTATATAGTTTAGATTTAATTTGGATTGTCCAAATTTAATATTAAAAGTTTTTATAATTTTATAAGTTCATTATCTAGATTTAGTTTGTAGAGTCCAAATTTAAAATTTTATCTTTTAATTTTTTTGAAAAATTTCTAGTTATAATATTATCTTTGTTTTTAATATTATATTTATTCAAATAAAATTTTATAAAATTTATAAAAAATTTAATATTAAATCTAATGGTTAATTTAAAAATATAAAAATTTTAATATTAAATTGCTCTAGCCTTGTAATGATGGATGGTACATAATTTATTAAAAATTATGCCTAGACCTAGTGTAATGAAACTTCATGTAATCTAATATTAGGAATAGATTTTATAGAAAAAATATTATCCTATACATATATTTTAAAAAGCCTTAATATTTACAATACCATGTAAACATGAAGCTTGGAGAATAAGAATAACAAAACCTATAGTAGAAAAGATTAAAAAATTCTAGAAAAAGACTGAAGAACATGAAATTCAATTTTTACCTAATAAAAAATCCTTATATCATAATCAAGTATTAGCTATAATAAATAATTTAGGTACTACAAAACAAATAGAAAAGAAAACTATTGAATAAAGGTTATTAGATAATTACAGTGAGAATCCCTTAATACATTAAGAAAAGTCCAAACCTATAACAAAAAATAGAATTAAAAGATTATAGTAAATAAATAAATTATAAACATTACTCATGGATAGAACAAGATAAAAAATAATTTATAATACATATAAATAAAATAAAAAATATAATTTAATCAGAGAAAGTAGGTTAGAATATTCATTACTAGCAATGATAGTAATAAAACATAATGAAGAAAAAATAGGAAAGTCTAGAATGGTAATAAATTATAAGAAACTAAATAACCTAGCAATAAGAAATAGGTACCCAATTTTAAAAATAGAATTACTATTTAATTTAATAAGAGGAAAAAAGATATTTAGTAAATTTGATTGTAAGTTAGGTTTTTTTCAAATAAAATTAAAATAAAAAAGTAAAAATACATTGCCTTTAGTACATCTAAAGGATTATATGAATAGAATGTATTACCTATGAGATTTCATAATAGCTCAAGTATATTTCAAGAATATATGACAAATTATTATTACCTATAAAAGATTTTGTTGTAATTTATATAGATGATATTTTAATATTCTCAAAAAATAAAAAGGAACATGAAGTACATTTAGAAAACATTAATAGAAGAAAGAGGATTAAATATATCACCTAAGAAAGCTGAATTAAGAAAGTATAGGATATGATTTTTAGGACAATACATAACAAATAATGGTATAGAATTACAAGAGCATATCAGTAAGAAAATCTTAGAATTCCCCCAAATAAAAAACCAAAAAGAATTACAATCATTTCTAGTACTAGTAAATTAGGCTAGAAAATATATAACAAATTTATTAAAATTAATTTCCAAAATTAGTCAATTAGTAGGAGAAAAAAACAATATGAAAATAGGATAAAGAATTAGAAAAAATAATAGATCAAATAAAATATGTGTCAAAATCTACCAAAGCTAATTATTCCAACTAATAATAATGTAAATTAGATTATATATACTAATGCATCTGAAAATTATTGGGGTGCAGCTTTTTATCATAAAGATGAAAAGGAGGAAGAATTAATAACTAGATATGTAAGTAGAAAATTTAATGAGTCCCAAACTAAATATCATTCTAATGGAAAAAATTTTTAGCAATAGTAAAGGCTGTAGAAAAATTGAATTATTTATAGTAAATACCGTATTTACTATAAGAATTGATAATACTTAATAAAACACTGGTTAGATAAAGAAATAAGAACAAATAAATTAAGTAATAAAATGTTAATAAAATGACAAAGTGATATGTCTTATTATGATTATGAAATTGAATATGTTAAAGAAAAAAATATTTTGATTAGTGATTATTTGAGCAAATGAAGCCAAGAAGTAGACAAACTAGTATGATGACAAGTAATAGCAATGGTTCTCCCACAGAATTTACTCAATTAGACCAAGTAATTATGAAGGTTAATATTCTTGAAATGAATATGATCTTCTGGCAAGCCAAGTAAATTCCAATATCTAGAATTTATTTGGTTCAATATCTCAACTCTCTTCAGAGTTAAATAATTTGGCAAGTAAGGTGGACTCAATGATAAAAGAATCAGTAAAAAGACCAATAGTTGATGTTTCAACCCAAACATCAGAAGTCCAAAAATATTGACGTCATAGCCCAACTTCTAAATAGTCTCCAATAGTATCTTTTACAAAAATAGTAAAACAAGCCCAAAAAGCCTAAATCCAAGAAGTTCAAACATCTTAAAATAGTCCAACTACTTCTACCTCTTCTAAGAGAAGTTCGTCAGTAGCACTAACTTCTATTTATAAAACTAATCACTTCCTATTACCAAAGTCCAATAACATTAAGTATGTCTCTCATTATTCCTTCAACAAAGTCATTATATATTTAGGAATATCTCCAGAACTTGTAAAAACCTTGTTTAGCTATGGACTAGTACATTCAATATACATTTCTAATGATATGTTAGAAATATCTTAACTCCCAAAATTAGTCCAAGAAGCTGCAAAACACTATTTTGAAATTGTAATCCATTACCAAGTATACGTCATATGCTACTCAACAATAACTGAAATAATTTTAGAAAAATTTTATCCTCTAATTAATCTTATTAAATTTGAAACTACAAAGAAACCTTTTGAATATGAAGAAGAAGAGAAGGAAGATATAGAAGATGATGAAAATTTCCAATATAAAGTCTCTACAATAAGAGCCCAAGATTTCTAACATTATATTCCAAGAGATGAACATAACTATGATTGCAGATGAAGCCTAATAGACTTATTTTATAGGTCCAACAGCATGTATATATTCAGTAAGAAAAAATAGCAAATGGCAAGAAATTTTAACCAATGGTATGAAAAAAAATAAAAAAGCAACCAAATGGACAATCTAGAAAACACCAAAAAGAAGATTCATCAAGTATTATTCGAATACGTAAATCACAAGTGTAAATACTGTAATGAAAGAAGAATCTCAAAAAGAGATAATGAAGAACCCACCATTAATCTAAATATCATGGAACAATATGCTAACAAAAGAAGCTGACAAAGAAAAAGTAGGAGATAAGATAAAAAGTAGCCGAAAGAAAAATTGACAAAAATGATGGCTAACAAAGTTTAGTAAATAGACTCAAAGCATTTAGGTCATGTTTTATCTTCAATTAACCATAGTTAAGTTAAAAATGTAACTAAAGTTGGTATGCCAACTCTATATAGAGCCTTATAACTATCAAAGAAAATCGTCAAAGAATTATCTTCAAATATTTGTATCAGATTTCTCGCCATCAATAAAATTCCTTTTCAATTACTCTCATTGTCTTCATCATTTCAAGTATTGATCAAGTAATCAAGGTATGATTTATGAGTAATTTCTTTTTTAGGGATTAAGGAAGGATTATTATCTGATCCCTAACATAATGATAATTTTGTAATGATCTTATAAAGGGATTACTAGTTATATGTTGTCATAGTTACGCCTACTGTAGGAAATGAAGGAAGGCTGTGCTGTGATGATTTAAAGGGAAAAGGTATGTGCTAGATTAAAATTCTGACTTGGTAATTCTCTGTATGAAAGAGGACAAAGATCCTTTCATGACCCGAATCATTATTGGTCGAACCATATGGTAACATATAGCCAGTCTGTTCACATTATGGTATTAGAGCAAAGTTATCACTTGTTAAAAGGAAGATAATATGAACTTCTTAATCTCTAAAGATATATTGTTGTTATTTAAAGAGTGTTATTGCTTTGCTCAAATTAATGATTATTAGTTTTTTAATTGGCTATTATATTATCAAAGTTCAGAAGATATAAATACAAGAATAAGATTAATAGAAATTATCAACGAGTGTATTGGTAGAGAAACTAGATTATATTCATAACACCAGAAAATATAGAAATCCTATTAGATATCTATATTTCTTAAATATTAGCATAGCAATAATAGAAGCTTTGGAATCTTTTCCATAATGAATGTAATAAAAATTACGGAACCTAGATTATATGAAGTAGAGAGAAATAAACTATCAAAAAATTCTTATTTACTAGTAAGAGAACCCTCTTGTATGTTAGCACCTTTTATATTAGGAGAAAATGGAGATAGTGCATTTAATCAAGTAAATTGGACTAATATGTATATAATGAAACAATTAGAAAGTTATATTAATACAAATACAATAGATTTAGAACAGATATATAGCTTAGATGAAATAATTGAAATGTTACCCATAGAAGCAAAAATGATAATAGAACAAGAAAATCCAAAAAAAATTACAAGATGAATAGAACTTGGAAAATCGTTAGAACAAAAAATATATGAAATAAAGAGAGATTTTTATGATGAAATAGGAAAAATAAAATATGATATAGACAATATAAAATATAATTTGCAATACATATAAAAGATAATACCTAACAAACAATGAATACTTTAGGAATAAATAGAAAAATAACAAATGAATGTTCTCAAATAAATATGATGAGAATAGTTGAAGAAGAAAATATAAATATTATTGAATAAAAAAATAAATAAACAAAAAATGGATGAAATGTAAGACGAAAAAGAATAATTATAGAAAACTTACAAAAAGGTCAAGAAGTTATAAATAATAATTTATGAAAAATATTTGATGAAATAGAAAAAATTGAACTAAGAGAATATATTAAAAAACATGGAAATCAAAATATAATAATTAAAGAAAAAGAAGAACAACAAATAATAAAATTAACAGAAGAAGATAGAATTAAACAAGTAGAAAGTAATAGACTAGCAGAAATAATGTGTGAAGAATATGATGATAAAAATTTAATAAGAATATTAAATCCACCAAAACAACAAAAAGTATATATAAATATGACTAATACAATAGATGATATGAGTGAAATAAACCCACAAGAAATAAAAGAATTAATGAAACTAGAAGAAAAGGGAAAAAAATAAGAGAATTAAAGAAAGATATGGTAATTTAATAAAAAATGAAAATTATGACAAGATAATAATAAATATGCAAAATTCACTTGAAGAACCAATAAATCCACCTAATATAAATGATTCAGAATACATGAATATGGACAAAAGTACAAGCACTATAACTACACATAGTATAGATAGGCTGAGAGAAGAAGAATTAGAAAATGAAAATCATATCCATAGAGAATCTTATTATAATACACCCTATAAAACTACTTTTGATACACTAGTAAATAGTAGATTTACACCAATACCTTTAGAACAATATAAAACTAGAAATATATCTAATACAAAAATAAGGTTAGATTTAAACTGTAATTTAGATAATAAAAAAAGATTAGAAGAATGGGCTAAAGCAACTTTAATAGCGTTAATAGGAAGGCATATTGAAGTGCAAACTACAATATTATTAATAGAATTGATATTTTTGGAAAAGGTACAAAACTGGTAGAAAAGTAAACTCCAAGAATTAAGAACAAAAGTTAGAAATGTAGAAAGACCTTATAATAATAAAAAAGAATATTATGATATGTTAGTAAGAAAGTACGAACAACTATTAAGAAATGAATTTATAGGAAGAATTATAGCATAAAATGATAACAACTTTTCTCAAGAGTCAGTCTTTGTCTACTATTTTGAGTCTATGCACTGAAGTGATGAGGGCGTCACGAAATTAAGTAGGAAAGAATGTCACAATCTGTGACTTTTCACAAGGTTAAAGTGATCCGGAATGCTTCAGAACCTCCAAGAGGCTCTTGGATTAACCTTAAAAGAGTATTTCAAGGCATTCAACAGGAATCTAGAACGTTTCAAAATGTTTTAGAAGCATCTAGAACAATTCAGAAATATCTAGATCAATGTGAAAGAATCTAGAAGTTTATGGAAAGATGTGGAGGTATCTAAAGTATTCTAGGATACTCTAAAATGTTTTAGAATGTTTCAGACATGTCTTGAGATAGTCTCTAGATAATTTCAAGTAAATATTTAGATTTTTGTTGTAAATATCTAGGAGAGAAATCTAGAAAATCAACGATAGCTAGAGGATCGATTTAATCTCTACTATCCATTAAAGAGGTGGGAATTTTCTAGAATTAAGGGAAGGTCTATAAATACCTCACCACTCCTCATTTGTAAATTATTTTTGAGTGCTTAAACAATACAATTCTCATATTTCCCAAACTCTCTCAACTATCCTTTGTTCGGAAACTTTCTTTTTTTCTCAACTTAGCCAAGCATCTTTCTTTTTAACAAATCTGGCTTACTTAGCATCTTCCAATGAAGAGTGTCTAAGTACTGCACAGGTTGAAAGACTAGCCTCATGACAATAAGCTTTCATTCGATTTGGACACAAAGCCCAATGCAAGCTGATATTGTTTATAAGGATGATTTTAGTGGAATAGATTTAGGTGATATATTGATTTTGCAGGTTTAGTGTTTTCTTTCAGTGTCTTTGCACTTTCTCGTTTGACTAATTGACCACATGCGACCTGGCTAGGCCCTAAATTATCCTTTGCTTGCTTCTATTTTTAGTATAGCTTGTTTTGAATTTTTCTTTGGTGTGTAGGCCCGATAAGGAGTCAACGTAGGAATCCACCTCGCCAAGGACACAATGCCCGCCAGCAAGTGGCTGCACCTCCGTCACCGCCACTACCTACACCGGTGCCTGCTGGGCCTATTTTGATGACTTCACCACAGAGGAAAACCAATTGTGGAAGAAGGAGCAACCACGTTGCTCATTTAAAGTGGAGAAACTTATTCGCCTTGATATCGAGCGATATTTTGACTTCACCAAGGCCTTTGCATCCCTAGGATGGGACCCAATCCTGCAAATCCAAGGTGGTTATTTCCGAGATCTTATTGAGAAGTTCTATGCGAACATGGAAGACAAGCACCGCGGGGATTCTGAGCATGTCACTACCACCTTCCGTGGCCGGACATTCACTTTATCCCCAGGATACCTAGGTAATTATTTGGGCGTATTCGTTGCTGGTCCCGGATTTCATTTTGTTCGCAATAGCTGCGCTTCTGACCCTACTTGGGACCATGAGACTGCCAAGGCAACCTTCAATGTGGCAATGCGCCGTAGCCATCAGGATCACCATGAAGTGAAGGATGCCGCTAGCCTCCCTGTTTGTGATCGCGCCATCGCTACTATTTCATGAATATTGCCAGTATAGCATTAGAACCAGAGAAGTTTCAATTTGACTCTTACACGTATCTTTATCATTTTTCTTTTTGATATGCTAGAACCTCGGTGAGGACGCTGGTATTTCCTAAGCATTAGGGAGTTGTTAATTAGCGTAAAATTTGGGCTGTTTTCTTTAGTTGAATAAGGGCCAAAATCAGGTAATTAAATCATGTTTATTGACACCCCATTGATATAATTTTATATTGATTTTCAAATATTGTATGAACAGCTAAATTTTCTTTAGATGTAATTAAATTGTTTTGGGATCCATATAAAATACTTAGTACTAAAGACTCACGACAGAATTATCTGTTTCCATTTTTTTATTTATGTTCAAGAGGGCTCTGGAGATGACCTCAAAACCCCAAAAAAAAAAATCAGTGCACGTACAAATTTCTGCTCCGTTGAGTCAATCTAAGCCTATTAACTGGGGATTCTCATCCTCAAAAAGCTCAAGAAGAGTCAAAGAGTGTGCTAGTAGCACCAAGTTCCTGTGTCTAGTTTGAGCAACCGGGCTCCCATATATAACGATATTGTGGTTTGCGTTAAAAAGACTCGCAACAGCTCGAGGAAGTACAAAACTATGCAGAAGCTAAAAAAACAGAGAGAACAGAAGGATTTACTTACAATGATCCCATTGCATGCGCCTAATCAAATGATGTTAAGAATGTGGATTCTTGCTTTTTTTAAAAAAAAATTAGATAAAGGTTTTGTGAAACTTTCGTGGTGGGTATTTTATTGTGGCAGCCCAGATTTTGCTTTTCATACATATTTTTCATGTCCTTGCTTCTCTATGTGCTTTGGCTCTTGGAAGTTGGAGTTGAGCTATTTTACAGGATCTGATTGATGAAAAACAAGCAATTGTTCAAGTGTGGGGAAATTTGATATACCTCTAAGTTGTTAGGTGGAACCAAAAGTTGTTCAAAGTTCATTAGTTTTGTGCCTTCTCTATTCCTCCATTAAAAGTTTGCAAAAGTATTTAACCATTGAAATGAGGGTTTAAAGCCTTGCAACTTGTAGAGAATAGAGGGAATGGGATGAGCAAAGTGAAAGGAAGAGAATAATATATGATTTATGGTAGTTGATGTGAGAATTGATGGAGAATTGGTGTGGAAGAACAAGGAGAATGTGAGAGGATGTGAGAGAATGGCATGAATTATTGTGTTTGATTTGAAAATAAGCTAAAAATGGCATGCAAATTGCTTAGGTTCAACTCCTCAAATGATTGCAATAAAATAAAATAAAATGCAACTGGATTCAAGTCATATGAAAAAAGCTTGTAAGTTGGTATGCTCTTTTTGGCTTGTAGATGATTCTAAAGTATGTCAACTTAATTTTATATTTCATTCACATTTTAATTAGATCTACTCCACCTAATAATAGCATTTGCATGCCACTTAGGTTCAAATTTCCCTCCTTGAAGATTTGCCCAATTGATATACACGTAAACATTTCACTTATTTTACAAAATAGACATAATTCAATTCAATAAAATGTGATATCATTAAATTTAATTAAAATGCAGCATTATGTTCATGTTGAGAGGGAAAAATTTATTAAAAATGTCCAAGTAATGAGTGCACAAAATTATAAAAAAAAATTGTATAAAAATATAAACCCAAAACTAGGTTAAATGAACACAGTTAAGAAAGTCAGTAAAAAGTATTGACTTTTATTTTAAGGGTAAAGGGGCAAAAATACCCATAAAATAGTCAACCACGGACACTCAGTATCCTAAAGTGATGAAAAGGGCAAAAATACCCATAACATTACATGGATGGATGCAAAAGTAATCAAACCGTTAACTTTAACCTAACATCATTAACTTTGACTGTTAAATGCTAACTGTGTATGCCATGTGTCTATCTTTACTAATGTGGACAAAAAAATGGGCAAAATGCCTATAATGTTATCAAAGTTGGTGCAAAAGTAACCAATCCATCCAATCCTTTAAATGTTGACTATTTAGCTGACACCTAAGCAAAATTAACTTTTTTTTCACTGATGTAGACAAAAAAATATTACTAGATGAAATTCTCTAGAAGTTAATTGGTTATTGTATAAATATCGTATGAGAAAATATCATTTTGACTGAATATCAAATTAAATTACTTGTTTCTTTGTAGCAATGGCAAAAATCATTTGAAAATTTTAAATCTATCGTGAATGCAATTGATTAAGGTTGTGACAATGTTTTTAAGCTAGACGTGCTCAGTCTTGATCTTTGATTTTGAACAACCTATCTCACTATATTAAATGTCAGATTTTGCAGACAAGAATAATGAGTGGAGAGGGAGAAAGGAAAGGGGGTGAGGTACATGGTGATGAAAAGAAACCATATGGCATTGATTTTGATAGATTGGCCACTATTGCACCTACTAAAATAACATTATAAGTACTCATACAATGATCGATCAATATTTATAAAAATTTCATCTTGCAATATTTTTTGTCTACATCAGCAAAAAAAAAATAGTTAACTTCTGCTTAGGTGTCAACTAAACGGTTAATATTTAAAAGGATTGGATATATTGGTCACTTTTACACCAACTCTGGTAACGTTATGGGTATTTTTGCTCCTGGTCAATGACTTCATGAGTACTTTTGCCCCTTCTTAGTCCATGTCAGCAAAGAATGACACATGGCATGCACACTCAACATTTAATAATTAAAGTTAACGATGTTAGGTCAAAGTTAATGATCTACTTACTTTTGCACCCATCCATGTAACGTTATAGATATTTTTATCCTTTTCATTACATTAAGATACTGGGTGCCTATAGATGACTACTTTATGAGTATTTTTACCTCTTTACCCTTATTTTAATTACTTCTAAATTAAAATAAATTTATAAAACTTAATTTGATCACTCTTCTTTTATATTTGAAATACATTTTGTCAATTTTTCTCATATATTTTCTTAAAAGTTTATTTTTAGATAAATTTTCAATTTTAATGCAATATATATGTACTTTAAGCTAATAATATATAATAAATGATTCTAATTAATATATAAAATTGTATAATAAATGAATTCTATCAATTTTCACATACTTATCTTTTATACTCATGGCAAAATCATGTGAAATGGACCCATAAAACAACAAATCAAATGAAAATCAAAATAAACATTCAAAATTGCCAACTCAAGAATCAATAACTCTTCACCTATTCACTATCAATTTAATTGCAATAAAGAAATAATTTAGTAGCTCATAAAAATTTGTTACATGATAGATCATAATGGTGTCGAACAATCCATGCAACTAACCTCACCTAGTGAAATAAGGCCTGTAATTGTTGTAGTATTAGAGAAAATAAAAAGTGAGAAACATGACAATTTCACACACCCTCACAAATATTCAATACTTACATTACTAAGTCACAATATCACTTATATCACACAAGTCAATATCACGACATTTAAACCAGTGCCTTTTATTCATCCTTGCTTTCTTCTTTTGGAAACATTTTTTTCATTTGCCTCACTAGGTACTTAATACATTATTTTACTCTTTATGCTGCCATGACACCACAAAAAGTAATTTATTTTTTCTCCATCCTCCAAGACAACCAACGCCATCTCCAATTCATGTGGATCCAATGCACATTTAACTTCCACTAGAATTTCATTCATGAATTCGTCCATCGAAAGTAACCGTTCCCTTTCCACCGTCAATTCAGAACGTTGTTGCTTCGTTTGCATTGGCCTTTGCTCCCATGCTGAGTCATATAAAGCAGAACCTATGATGCACGTTCCTAGAGATTGTAAAAAAGCAAGAAAGTTGTAGTTGTTATTAGTGCTTGGAGTATTGCACCAGCTTTTTGCTGAAATTAAATTGAAAGATTGAATGAGATTGAATCTATCTAGACAGGACAAGAAGGACAATGGTTTAGAGTGGTAGGTGATTTTTGGTGTGGCTTATTGGATTTTGTGGATGAAGGGAAATAGATGTATGTTTGGTGAAAGAAAGGTTGAAGGGGATGCATTTGATCTGAAATGATGCATTTGTGCTATAATTTTTTTGTAACATGGCGATAAGACACATTATTTATACACATTTATTAGCTTAAAGAAATCATTTTACACACCCAATAAGAGTTCATATGTATTCATATTATATTTTTAGTACAAATTTGCCTAAATGCCAAGTTTACATATATTAAGAGTATTTTAATCGTAAAATATACTTTTTTACCGAAGTGAGGTAAGTTTGAGAATTATGTCTTTTTATGAGTTAAGATTATTGATAAAATTAATTTTTATTGATTTAACCTAGGTTGGGAGTTATTATAGAAAAATATTTTAATGTTGCTTACGTAAAAAGTTTTCATTTAACCTCTAATTTTGGTTCAAGTGTGAATTTGTCTACTTTTGTGTCTTATTAGGCTTTTATATTCATTTTCTCTTTGTCATTTTATTATTTTGAATGAATTAAATATTATAATTTTATTCCAATTAAATAAACATCACACTATAATTATTTAATTATTTAATTTAATTGTGATTTATGTGAATTAATGTGATAATTGAATATCACAACTACTTTGCAAGTTTCCATCACTTTTATCTCATTTTTTTCTTGTCTAGTTTGTGCTCCTTACTCTCTCCCAACTTTGAAAGGTTTATACTTTCAAATGAAACTGTTGTTGGATTGTAAAGTAAGTACTTTAATAATTGTTTTGAAACCTTTTAAACTATAGTAGATTTTTTTATTTGTTTTTTTTTCTTCTTACTATAGTTAGTCTTTTAATAACTAGTTAAAATCTACAACCATAGTTTAGTAATCATATGAATTAATCCATACTTACTATGAAGGCATTGACTAAATAATAAGGTAATAAGGAGAACGTTACACCTTGCTACATTAGAGTGAGTCTAGTAATTATTTTGATAGGTACGTGATTAGCATAGTCACATGGTTGAGATAAAAGAGGAGGGTATTAAGAAAGTGATGAGTAAGAAGATTATTAGTGTGCTTAGATAGAGACCACCAACAGAAGGGCGAATCAAAAACAATTGTAATGGTGCAAGCAAAAAACTTACCTTCGGCAAGATATGGAGGAGTTTTGAGAGATTGCAACAAGAGTTAAATATTGGGGTTTGCAAGAAGACTCAATTTTTGCTTTACAGTGGAGATTAATTCGATGATAATGGTTGAGCAATTGACAACCATGAGCAGCAAATGTGTGATTCTAGTAGGTTGCTGTTGAAAGTAAGGAATTAGTAGAAGAAGGAATGGCAATTGGTTGTGAAGCATGTGGTGAGAAAAGGGAACCAGTGTGTTAATGCAATTGCCAATGTGTACGTCAATTTGGATGAGGTTCTACACATTTGGACTGAGATGACTGGTTTTGTTAAGCTCATTTATCTGCTGATAAATATATCTGTGGGTTTGATAGGGGATAGTTCATTGTTGGTTGTTCTATTTTCTGGTTTTGTTTTGTAGTTTTTCTTTGACGTCTGAGCTTATTCAGAAAGAGCAAAGGAAGGAAGTGGACAAGGAGGACAAGCTCCATAATGACATTTGTGAGGCTAGACAAGAATTATAAAATCATTCATGATAAGGGGAAGAAAGATGCAACATCCATTACTAAATAATTATTTTTACTAAAAATCTTATATCCATATATAATTTTTACTATGTATCCTACATAAATTATAGGTCCTGCAATCCTTTTTTTTTTCATTGGTAATTTCTTTGCATATCAAACGCATTATTTTTTTTATTAGAAATATTATGTTCACCACCAATTTTTACCATGGATTCTACATAATCTTTCAAAATATAAAAATTTTCATATTTTTTACACAATTGTCTAAATTTTTAACTTGTATAAATGTTGGCCCCACACCCATATTTTTTAATAGTAGATCACACATTCACTTTTTTACTAAATCCTACAACTATACTATTTATTTTTTTAACAAAATCATTCATTAACTAATCTTAAAAAATTATTTTTAAAAAAATAATTACTAATTTTATTTTATTAATTAAATTATAAGTCCCTCATTCACTTTTTTATCATTATAAATTTCTTTACATATCTAACACCTATTATGTTTACCATAATCTTTCAAAATATAAATGTCTAAATTTTTTAAATTTATAAATATATCACCCCACTTATATTTTTTAATGATAGGTCCACACATCACTTCTTCAAACCACGCTACTCTAATTTTTAAAAAAATCAAGTTTATTAAAATCTCATATTTTCTTCATTCTCATTAGATTCTCAATTGATTTTAAAATATATAAACATATAAAAAAATCAACAATTGATCCTAGCTCTTGCATCTCTGGCTCTCAAATTTATTTAGCTTGATCTAATTATCTCAAATTTTTAAAAATTATTTTTTTTTTATTTTTCTCTTTATTGAGCCCATAACTACGTTTTTGAAATTTTTTTGGCCAATTTATATATTAACTTTTTTAAAAAGTTACAAAATTAATTTTTTGATAATTTAAATAATTTTTAGACAATATTTATATTTAAATAGGAGCATTTTAGTTCAGCACATATGACTTAATAGTTAACTAATGGTTAGGTGGATAAAAATAAAATCTTAAAGATATAAGGGAGGCTTGTATTTTATAAATATCTATATTAGAAAAAAAATGTTCATATAGGTTTCAAAAAATAAAAGACATCATTAATTAAGATAAAACAAAAGGAATGTCAAAACATTTTACTCATTTTTAATTATGAGTTTCACATTAACAATTTAATTTTTTTATAGTTTCCACATATAAAAAATTTATAACTAAGCCTAACTCTTAATACCTTTAGCTTTCAGATTTATTTAAGCTAGCTTCATTACCACAAATTAGGCAATTTAAATAATTATTAGGCAACATCTATATTAAAATAGGGATATTTTAGTTTAATATATGTGACTTAACAGTCAACTAATAGTTAGGTAGATTAAAAATAAAATCTTAAAAATAAAAAGGAGGTTTGTATTTTATAATTATCTATACTAAAAAATATTCATATAAGTTTTAGAAAATAGAAGAGAAGTACCATTAATTAAGAAAAAATATATAAAATATTTTACTTATTTTTAATTATATATCCCACATGTATCTCTTTTACTACAAGACTGACCATTTTTTATTACTTTTTATTTATTATAAAATGTTAAAAAAATTAATAAATAATTTTTTTAAAAAAGGTGCATGGGTACTGTAGATCTACAATACCCATCCATAACAAATGAAAAAAGGGTCATGGATGGGTACTGATATACAGCACCCATCTAAAACAATAACCTAAAAATAATAATAGTAATAATAATAAGGCAATAACAAATGAGGAAAAAAAGTTAGATGGGTATTATAGATCTACAGCATCCATTTGACGGTATTTACATAATATTATAGATTATAGATATAAATAATAGGATGTTGGCCGATCATTGGTGACCTCTCTTCTCAAAAGGTTTTTAGGGAATCAATTTTCAAATACTTTATCTTTTCTAAAACTTCAACAACTTATTAACATAAAAATCAACATATAAGAGGGAAGCAAAGCATAAAAATCAAAATACAAGAGAGAAGCAAGGAACTGGTATCACATCATCATACATCAATACTTCAACAATCAATTACAGGTGATGCCTTCAAGAAAATCCTTGACACCTATGAAGCACCCATACTAGTATGTATGAGTATATTCAGTACGAAATATAATTAAATATTTAAATATACATATATTTTCAATACAACAAAAAGTTAAGTAATTAAGCAAAATATTAAACGACACAAAGTAATGCTTCTCATGTTGTTCACTAATAGTAAAGTTAAAAGAAATCAATCATCCAAGTGAATTTTTTTTTATGGTCGGGTTAACTTGTGTAATCATGAGAATAAAAAAGCTAAATTGCAATATTTTCTCGATTATGTTTTTTAGAAGTAATTTTTCCAGCTCCCACTATCCTTTATTAATATTAAAAAAAATTAAAGCACGACTATGCGTGAAGATAGCGACGGAACGGAAGATGTGAACGGAGGTGGACAATTTTATAACAGAAGAATTGACCAGAGAAGAAACGCCGAAGGCCGAAAAGATAGCACCGGAGAAGAACTGAACGGAAGAGCAACAGAACCAATTTTTGATATGAGGAGGCCAGAAAGAAGCAACAAAATATAGAGGTAAGGTCGGAAAGACGCTAAAATCGTGACTGAGGTGGCATCGGACTGATGATGCAATGGAGACTGTGGGTAGGAGAGATAGAGCAATGCTCACTCAACAGATTTTGTAGAATGAAAAGGGAAAGGATGGACTGGACAGAGCATATAGTGCTTCTGATTTTGGGAAAAATTAAAAAAAAAAGGCCAAAACATAGAATTTGCTATGAGTTTTTGAAACGAATGTCTACCAAGAGGCAAGAGAATTTATCTGCATAATGTCTTGAAGCAAGAGAAAGATTGCATGGGAATTAGAATCTGTGTCTTTTCATTAGTGCTTATGGATGATTGCATGATTTGAATCAGAATTAGAGGTACCTAGAGGCTGAAGCAAAGATTGGGTGACCGAGATCAACGAGCACCGTGAAATTGTGACCGTGAGTCAAAGAATGGTGAGCAAGCACCCAAGTGAGAATCGCGATAGCCAAGAGAGGAGCACTAGTCAGAGGAAGAAGATTGAGATGTGCCGGAGGAGGGAGAAGAAGAAGACGCAACCGTTGGTGAAGAGTAAGAGCGAAGTGGACTAGGATTTGGTAAGCTGGAGGACTGTTAGTTGTAACTGGTAAGGCTGCATAAAAAGATGAGAAGTAGGCTTGATTACATTACTCCATTTAGATTTCCATTAAAAATGAAGATCTTCTATCTGTGCCTGCAAATTTTCTTTTAAGAAACATGAAGTTATAATTACTTTAATTGAATTAATGCCTATATTTTTTTAAAATCATAAGGAGAAAGATTTGATTAATACATGGAGTGGTTTTCTAACAAGACACAAATTCAATTTTCATAAAATACACAAAATGCATAACATTGTAATGATGAAACATAGATATACTATTTTCTTGCCAAAATATATTATCATCTTCTTCTCGTGCTTCTCTCATTTCTTCTTTGTTGTTCTAAGTATTAATTACATCCAGTTAATATATCAAAAAGCACTCCCCTATGTAAAAGAGAATAAGCAGGATCATAACTATTATTATATAATAATCCTTTAAAATAGTGAAGATTTTCGTGGCCAAGAATGCATTGAACATATCAAAATTCATTATTATCAATCTCTCCACTGTGACGCATCTCAATTAGAAAAGCAACCAATTGTGCCAATGTTAAATATAGCAATGCTTGTTGTTGTTATTGCTGCTGCTTCTGCTGTGGTTGATATGCTATAGAAGCTTCTTATTGTTGTAGCTCGTTTTGAAATATTATTTCTAAAGCATTTATATACCATCCATGCAAACGGCCATCGTCCGCATCACTAATAACAGTTAAAAGAGAGGATACCTATATAAATTATAAAATAATAATTAATTATAAGTATTAAACTAATAAATATTAAGTTTATTAAAAAAACTCACATTTCCCGAATGAAGAGTATAAAATAAAAACTGAATTCTTCATCAAATCCTCCCTTGATCATATTCATTAGTATTGATTTTTATATTCCAATGCCAATCGAATGAGTTGCCTAGTTTGTTCAACTTCCCATAAAAAATGAGAAGACATGATGTAAACAATTGATGGTTTGTCCAACTCCGCATTGAAAATGAGAAGACATGATGTAAACAATAAAACTGCAAGGTAAAGAATGGATGAGTAAGAAAAAAAATAAACATAAAAATATAAAATTATTAAAATATTAAAAGGGAATATATAATCTAATATTACTCATTAAAATTCATAAAAAAAACAAACTCATCCAACATCTATAAAAAAATCCTTTCATATCTTGGCATACCTAAAAGGTTCAATTACAATCTTTCAAATTATTATGAAAAGTGAACAGTTAACATGTTCATCATATTATTATAAAAAGCGAACAACTCATCACAATATATCAAGCAATATTTAGATATAAAGGTTGCACTATCTTAAAAGTTTTCACTACTTAAAATCCCTCAAACTTCCTTCCTTCCTTTCCTCTAAGCTACTCCTCAAGACTCGAGCACTCTCTCTTCTTTCCTTTGTGTTATAGCCGAATGTGTGCATGTTTGTGCGGGAGGGGTGAATGTCCATTTATAGAGTGGAAGGAGTGGTCATGGTCTTCATAGTCAATCTAATCACATGTCGGCATTTATTTAGTAATATTAAGAGCTTCCTATTATGTTCTTATCTTTCTCATTTGCATGTCATTTTTTGTGTTTTAAGTTGGGAATGATATTTTATCATATAATTAGGATCTATGCCATTTGTTCCCTATTTAATCCTTATTTTATTTATCCCTTGAATTTTGACCATAATTCTTATTGTACTCATTATAATTCCCTCGTCACTCTATGCATTATTCATACTCTAATTTCTTGACCTAATTTAATTATAACTTATCATAATTTTTACACATTATTTAGTCAATTAATATTCTTTATTTGAGTGTTATCCAAACCAATCTTAAATTTTATATTCCTAATTTCTTGAAAACATACTCTTATTATAACCATCATCATCATTTTCTAAATTTCCATCTAAAATATAATTTGAAAATAATTTATCCTCATATGATCATTGAGGTAGCGCACTATTAATGATAGGGAGTATGTTAACATTATTTTAAGGTGTAACAATGATACTTTATATTATTTTAATTAGAAATAAAATATTATTTTATTGATATAAGTAAAAAAAATTATTATCTAAATAATTCTTTTTGTAAAACAAATTTAAGTTAAATTTTAAAAACTTATTAAAATTAAGGCATGCCTTTAAATTTAAAAAAAAGCTTATAAAAACATGAGACTAATAATTGAAAACTGTTGGGGTGAGAAATTAAAATAACAATTTTAGTGTCAAAGTCATACGCATCCTATCGTAATAATAATAAAATTAGTAAATTAAAATCATAACTTAAGCCAGTTTTAACCATTTTTATATTTTAGACACATATGACAAGAAATCTATAACCTATATCTATAATATATTATAAATATGGCACTGTACCTACTTTCTCATTATTTTTTATTTGCTATAAATGGATACGGTAAATCGGTGTTCATAAAATAAACATATAATATAAATTCAAATGAGGTGGACAAAAATATATAAAATATTTTACTTATTTTTAATTATATATCCCGCATGTAACTCTTCTTTTACTATAAGACTGACCATATTTTTTTACTTTTTTATTTATTATAAAATGTTAAAAAATTAATAAATAATAAAAAAAAGGTGCATGGGTAATATAGATCTACAATACCATCCACAACAAATGACAAAAGGATCATGGACGGGTACCGATATACGACACCCATCTGAAACAATAACTCAAAAAAAAATAATAATAATAATGAGGTAATAACAAATGGGAGAAAAAATTAGATGAGTATTACAGATCTACAACATCCATTCTACAATGTTTACATAATATTATAAATTATAGATATAAAAAATAGGATATTAACCGGTCATTAATGACCTCTCTTTGTAGAAGGTTTTCAGGAATTAATTTTAAATACTTTATCTTTTCTAAAATTTTAAAAACTTATTAACATAAAAATCAAAATACAAGAGGGAAGGAAAGCATAAAAATCAAAATACAAGAGAGAAGCAAGAAACTAGTATCACATCATCACACATCAACACTTCAACATTCAATTACAGGTGATGCCTTCCTTAACACCGATGAAGCACCCATACTCGTATGTATGAGTATATTCAGTACAAAACATAATTAAATATTTAAATATACATATATCTTCAATACAATAAATAGTTAAATAATTAAGCAAAATATTAAATGACACAAGGTAATGATTCTCATGTTGTTCATTAATAGTAAAGTTAAAAAAAATGCACCATCCAAGTGAAATTTTTTTTTTGTTGTGGGGCTAACTTGTGTAATCCTGAGAATTAAAAAGCTAAATTGTAATATTTTTTCGATTATATTTTTTGAGAAGTAATTTTTTCAGCTCCTACTGTCTTTTATTAATATTAAAAAAAACTTTAAAGCACGACTATGCGAGAAGTCAGCGACGGAACGGAAGATCTGAACGAAGGTGGACAATTTCAGAACAGAACTGACCAGAGAAGAAGCGCCGGAGGCGGGAAAGATAGCGCTGGAGAAGAACTGAACGGAAGAGCAACAGAACCAATTTCTAATATGAGGAGACCGGAAAGAAGCAACGGAATATAGAGGTAAGGCCGGAAAGACACTAAAACCATAACTGAGGTGGCGTCGGACTGATGATGCAACGTCGACCGTGGGTAGGAGAGACAGAGCAATGCTCACTCGAGAGATTTTGTAGAATGACGGGGGAAAGGATGGACTGGACGGAGCATAAAGTGCTTCTGATTTTGGGAAAAATTACAAAAAAAGCCTAAACGCAGAATTTGCTATGAGTTTTTAAAACGAATGTCTGCCAAGAGGCAAGAGAATTTATCTACATAATGTCTTGAAGCAAAAGAAAGATTGCATGGGAAATAGGATCTGTGTCTTTTCCTTAGTGCTTGTGGATGATTGCATGATTTGAATCAGAGAATTAGAAGTACCTGGAGGCTGAAGCAAAGATTGGGTGACCGAGATCAGCGAGCATCGTCAAATTGTGACCGTGAGTCAGAGAATGGCGAGCAAGCACCCAAGTGAGAATCGCGACAGTCAAGAGAGGAGCACTGGTCAGAGGAAGAAGATTGAGATGTGCCGGAGGAGGAAGAAGAAGAAGAAGACGCGGGTGAGGAGTGAGAGAGAAGCGGACCAGGATTAGGTACGCCGGAGACTGCTAGTTGTAACTGGTAAGGCTGAAAATGAGAAGTGGCTTTTATTATATTTTATTCCATTTAGATTTCGATTAAAAATAAAGATCTTCTATCCGTGCCTGTAAAGTTGCATTGTCTCTCTTTTATTGAATCATGCTACTAAATTGTGATGGGAAGGAAAAAGACAATCCCTCACATAATTTTTGTTAAATTATGATAACACATGCTCTGTTTCTTAAAAACTTTACTCATATTTTTAAGACTTGAACCCTGTAAAATATGCACAGCAATATTGAACAAATGGAAGAAAGAAAAAGTTGTAGCCTGTAGCAAATCCAAAAAGAGTTGCAATGTTCATGGTTTGTGACTAATGTAACTTTTTATATATTTAATATTTTATAATGGTATGGTTTGTCATCCATGACTAACCAACACTTTGATTAAGAGAAAGCCATCATCAATCAAAGACAAAAAGTTATATAAAATTTCAATCCAATAAAAGGAAAAAGGAACTGCACTTTGCTTACACGAAACAATGATACAAAATAAAGATGATAAGTAAAATAAAAGAATAAAAATGGCCTGCAAACCTACACATCTAGTATAGAAAAGTTAATGAACCTCTCAACATAGTACAATAGCAGTCTGACTTCACATGAGTAAAAGCCGTGTTCTTAGCTGAAATAATATTTCACCAAAAAAGAATTCGTTGGGAGAAGAGAATCACATGCCAAAAAAAAAAATGATTGTATCTGATGTTATGTTGGGAGGCGCGACATAATTTTGAACATTTTTATCAAAGATGAGGCAATAAGTCGAAACTCAAAATAGCAATTCTCAAAGCAAATCTTTATTTTTAATTCATATTTTTAAAATATAATTTATACATATGCAAATGGAATAAGCATTATGAAATAAAAAAATATAAAAAATATACATAAATTATGTATACATGTATATATTTTATAATTATATTTTACAGGGTTAACATTGTGAATTGCATCATAACAAAGATACTAAATGTTATATTTTAACCTCTCCCTTGCTTCCTATCACCAATAGTACAGCCTATTGCATTTTTAAAAAAAGTTTCTTTGCATATTTTGCATTACTAACGAAATAAAAACAAAGTAGATTGCTTAACTCAAAACTCGTATGAGCAAAAGGTATCCTGCTTTTCTTTCATTGGTTGGGGATTTCTTTGCAAGAAAATTAGAGAATCCACCTACATGTAATATGTAAGAGGCTTAACATTACAGATTCTACCTGTGTTGTATTTAAAGTTCTTGTAGCCCCGCGTTTGCAATCTACTTTTAAGGGAAATAGCATTTAAAATTTAGATGAGAACAGCCAAAGACATATCTCTGGAGTCTGAAGACATGTTCATCTCTGGATAAACCCATCTTATGTATTTAATCTTTTATATTGTTATGGTTAGTCATGGATGACTAACCCAACACTTTGATTAAGAGAAAACCATCGTCAATCAAAGACAAAAAGTTATATAAAATTTCAATCCAATAAAAGGAAAATGGAACTACACTTTTCTGACGCGAAACAATGAGACAAGACAAAGATAACAAGTAAAAGAAAAGAATAAGAATGGCCTGCAGACCTACACATCTAGTGTAGAAAAAAGTTAATGAACCTCTCAACATAGTACAATAGTAGTCTGACTTCACATGGGTAAAAGTCACGTTCCTAGCTGCAATAACATTTCACTAAAAGTATTAGTTGGGAGAAGAGAATCACATGCCAAAAAAAAAAAAAAAAAAAAGGATTGTATATGCTGTTGTGTCGGGAGGCATAGCATATTTTCAACATTTTTGTCAAAGATAAGGCAATAAGTCGAAACTCAAAATAGCGATCCTCAAAGCAAATATTTATTTTTAATTCATATTTTTAAAATATATTTTATATATTAATAAGTATTATAAAATGAAAAAATATAAGAAATATATATAAATTATATATATATATTTTTAAGTTATATTTTGATACTAAATGTTATATTTTAACTTATCCCTTGATTTCTATCACTAACAGTACAGCCTATTGCATTCTTTAAAAAAGTTTCTTTGCATATTCTGCATTACTAACAAAATGAAAACACAAGTAGATTGCTCAACTCAAAAAGGAGCCGTTTGAGTCTCATTTAAACCAATAGCCTCCGCATAATCACTCACCCTAGACCAAGTTGATGTCATAATTGCAGTGAAATGACAATCCCTTGAAAACCTGTAAACTCAGGTCACTTAAAAATGCAGCAAATACACGGGTAAGCAGAATCAAGATTTTATGGGATTCACTATAAGAATCCAAAACTTACATGATAAAATATAAAATAATAATTAATTAATATTTATCTAAAATAATATTATTATCCACTAATAGGAACATTTAAATAAAAATATTTATTTATTAAAATTAAAATATATTATTTATTTTATTTTTATTTTATATATCAATGTCTTTAAAATTATATGTAAATTTAAGATTTGACATTTAAATTTAAATTTTTATTATTTTATTATTTTTAGAACTCTATAAATAAAACTAAAATTTTTATTTATAATCAACTTTTAAATATTATTAAATAAAAATTTTGGAGAGTTTTGACATTTCCTCTCCTTTTCTCTTATCTCTCTTTCCTCCACCTTTTTCTTATCTCTCTTCCCTTTCTCTCCTTCCCAATTTACACCAATTTCATACTAAAGCCTGATTCTTACTTTCCTTCCTTGTGTTATTTTTTTTATTTAAAATCCATAAAATACTTAGACCGTCCTAGAAGCTGCAAATCATCACAAGAAAAATATTTAAGAGATAACTTTTATATTTATGTTTATGATTTTTTATATTTTGTTTTTGTAACTTCCCATGTAAGAAGTGTCGAAAGCATTATGACACCCCACTTCAACTTGTTCAGCATCCATAATATCATGAAGGCTACTGCAAAAAAACTATTAGATATCAATACAATTACTAGTATGCATAGAACCAAAGGAATAATTATAAAGCACATCCTAAAGACAGATATGAAAGGCAAATGTTTCAGGATGAGAGATTTGATGCTGAATTAGATAGAAGAATAGCTAAAATTAAATACCACAACATTGAATTGGAATGTCAAATTCAAGAAGACACACATCTAATTGAAAAAATAAGAGTTTTCAACAAATTATGGAATCATTAAATCAACAAAATAAGCAATGGAGTAGGAAGAAATCAAAATGCCTACCTTAAATTCAAGAATATATAATAACCATAAGAAGCCAGATCATGAAAGTCATCTATCCATTGCAGCACTTTTAGCAATAAAAACTACGTTAAAAACTCCAATAAAAGGTTATCTACTTTCCATACAAGTGGCACATTCCTAAATTGTGATTAGTTAGAATCAACCTCGCCTTATTACATATTCACATCATCCACAAGTTATATCTACCAAGAATACCCTATCACTTTACAGAAAGCTTTAACAATATCTTATCTGTTAGAAAGGTTTTTTAGAGATTTTGTTTAATCAACGTTGTCCTCCACATGATGCAATCTATCCCTACCTTACTTGCAAGAAGAGATTTTCATATATATACACATGAATGAAATTTTATCCCGCTCATCTGTCCTCAACTAATTGAAATTACTTGCTATTACTGGAATTGAAGAGATCCAGGAGGAAGGAGCTTTTATAGGAGGGTAAAAGATTGAACTCACTATAACAAGGTTAACTTGTTGATTCTTCTTGAGACGTGGGTTATCTGACAAGTTCTTCAAGTAGGGGATAAATGATGAAATATGAGATAATGGTTAATGATTAATTAGGTCAATTAGAATTTATTTAAGATATTAGAATTATACAATAAGGATATTTATTCATTAAATTAAGATTTATTTTTTATTTTATTATTATTTTATATATCAATATCTTTAAAATTGTATTTAGATTTAGGATTCATAATTTGAATTTAAATTTCTATTACTTTATGATTTTTTAACTTTTTAAATATAGTTAATTTTTTTATTTGTATAAGAGTTTACATAAGTTTTGGTGTTCATCCTCCCTCTTTCTCTCACTTCTCTCTCCTCCCACTTTCTCTTATCTCTCTTTCCCCTCTCCCCTTTCCATTTACATTAACACAAGTCAAAATAAACCAAACATCATAAGAGAAGTCAACCCAACCATTACACTCTTGCGATTCATCTTGAGAATCTAAAACAAAAAGCATGTTAGACTACCAAACATCACAAGAAAAGTAAGCTCTTATACAAATTTAAAAAGTTGAGAAACTAAAAGGAAAAACACATGAAACAGCATAATGACATGCTGGGCTTTAATAATTCTAAATTTTCAAGCTAACTATTGTTTAAGTGCTTCATATTGGATTATATTAAAAAATTTTATCCATTATATATTTTAGAAAATTTGAAGCAAACAAAACTTAAAACTGGATAAAATAATCTTTAATCTACATTGGAAATTATATAAATAATATGGTTGAATGTTAATTTTTATAATATAAATATTTTCATACAAATAACAATGTTATTAATGTCTATATAAAATTAACCATTTTTCTTTATGTTTTCATACGAATAAAAATAATAAATAAACAAATATGCCACATGAATGAAAAATTAAGCCTCATTAAAAAGATATTAGGCTCAATAGAATTTCATCTTCCAGAGTTAACTTGTTAGACTCGGTAGTTGAGAGTTATGATTGGTTGACGAATGGAGGCTCCCTAGGGCTCTGTTTAAGCTCTTATGCGTCTCCAACCTCTATGGTCGCTCTCCATCTCGTCTTATCCCCTAAAATTGAAAGATATTGAATTACTTTGCACCACATACAGGATATATATATATATATATATATATATTATACACGATCGCTCAAGGCAAAAAATCAATATAATTTACCTTGGAAAAAACAGATGCTTTGACATCCAAAGGAAACTAGCAAATTGTGCGACCATAGCCCAAACAAGCAATATACATATTTCTTTCCAAATTTTCCTGAAAGACGAGACCAATAAAAAAAAACAAATATTGGTGGTAAGAAAAAAAGCCATTTATCAATGAACTATACCTTCATATGTGTACGGGGAAACTCAGATGTTCGCAAAGATTCCTACGAAGTAACCTCCTCATATAGAATCTCCTTGGGGATGCTTAATACCACAGCAATTTCATCTTTTGTTGCAGCTACTGATGTTATCAAATAATATTTTTCCCACTGTATGTCGATGCCATCACTTGGATAGCAGAAATCATATTCAATCACCTACACTTACAAAGATGGATTAGATAATAAGAGAGCAAGTAAGAGAGTAATGGCTATAAAGAAACAACATAAAACAATTGCAACTCAAGAGGTATAGTATGTCACCGCCCTGTCTAAAAACTAACTCTTCATATATAGAGACAGCACTTAATTAATGTCAAAGGAAAATTATCCACTCATGGAATATGTTGAGAAATCAGCATCATGCACCCAGTACTTGTTTCCCAAGTTGCAACCAATTAACTTTGTGTTGGGTTATCTAGCCTTGGTGAATAAGATCTAAATATAAGCCCTATCACAAGATTTATGGATTTCTTCTATTTGGTGTTGCTTAATTTTCAATTGTTCTTTAATTTATATTCTGGTATGTATGCTAAATAAAAAACAATTGGGAGCAAACCTGATCATAAAATCCAGAATATCGTGACATAACAATAGCCCAGTGATTTCTAGCAGTAGCCATGGAGGTCACATGGAAACGTTGAGTCGACATCATGTCTATCCATTTGAAAGGAAAATAATCACACTTTGTATGACTGTGGACCATACCCTGTACCTACATACAAATAATTAGATTTACCACTTCTCTTACTCTACCTCAAGCTGGTTAGTCAATAACCTCTATAACAAGCTTGCAATGGTTCTAAAAATGTCAGTAGATAATCTAAGCCATGTATGATGATGAGCCAAAACAGGAAGGGCATCATAATCTAATATTTTTTTTTTCAGGTGAAAAATACTTGAAAATAAGATCCAATAACCTTTTGATGGAATATGGAATGATGACTAATTAAGATAATTAGGGTTTATTTAAGATATTGAGATTTTCCATTAGGTATATTTAAATAAAGATTTTATCCATTAGTATTAGAATTTTTTTTATTGTCATCCTAAATTTATCTCAATAAAATAGGATATTATTATCTTATCAATATCTTTAAATTAGATTTAGGATTTAAATTGATTATTTTATTAATCTTTTATATAAATATAGTTAAGGTTTTTATTTATATTTAGTTTTTTTATTAATATTTGATAGGATCCAAGATGGGTAAAAAGAAATAAAGAAAAGAAATCTCTATTAATATATAAAATCAAAATATAACTTTATAATATTAATAAGAGAATATAGAATTGATAGAAGAAAATAGAAAGAATAAATCTATTAAAATGATAGAAAATTAGAATCTCATTCTATATTTATCTCAAAAGCCACACTTAGAAGAATCTTCAAAGGATCAAAAGTCTCAAAAGTCTATTTTGTTCATGATATGCTTGCTTCTGAGTTGCTAAACATATTTATAATATTAAACACAATTTAAAATAATAAATAAAATCTAAATAACTAGATAATTAAACAAAAACTGAATAATATCTCCTAGAATCTATATCTAAAAAAAATGCTGAATAAAATATAAATAACTAGATAGCTAGATCAATATCTAGATATATAAATAAATATCTATATAAAATTTAGATAACTAAAAATCTAAAGAAAATCTAAAAAATATTATAAAAAATACCTAAAATAAGCTAAAAAAATATTTATTTCTAACATTTCTCTTACTTACCAAATTATCCATTATCCCACTAAAATTGATACCCTTATCAATATTGTATAGATTTTCTATGAAATTCGACCTTCCCCCACCTCTCTCCCTCCCATTTTCCTTTCTCTATCTCTCTCTTCTCCTTTTCCCTTCCCATTTTTTATCACCTTTTCAAGCAGAAAGCATACAAAAATTGCAACACCTAAAGAGATTTTCTTGATATATTGCATCATCAGAAATATGAAACTAAGCTCTTTTGTAAGATGTCATTTGACAAAGCAAGCAAACCTTTTGACATGACTACAACAGAACTCCCATCATCAGCCCCCGCAACAGAGGTAATGCAAAAACTATTTTCTCACTACTCCATGATCCATTGCTGTAAGGGTATGTAAGAATGAGATAAGGGACATTTAAGCACATAGAATATAAATTACAAGAAAGATGCAACAACAATTCCACCTCGGGTAAGAAGAAAGGTGAGACTTTGTAAATTTAACTTATAGAACCAGTACCAATATCCATAATAACTACCCAAAGATTGGAATGGGAGGCTATACAGCTGATATGGAAGCCATCCGTAATCCCTTTCTCCAAACATTGTGCTAATATCTCATTAGATACAGGATAATAAAACCTACAAAATATCCTCAACACAAATGTCACCATCAATATTTTTAACTCATTATTTCACTTATTTAGGTTCCACGCCACAATTCATTAGGAAATATTAAAAATAGTATGTCATTAGAGAGATTTTGGGATGATTTATAGATAATTTTCATGATCCATGACTTTTCACGAGGTTAAGGAGGTCCAGAACATTCCAGAACCCTTTAGAAGGCTCCCAGATAACCTTAGGAGTGCTACAGAGTGCAAGAACATTCTAGAAAAATCTACACAACTCTAGCCTCAATATTTAATATTGCCTCAATATTTAGATATTTGATGTAAATATTTAGGAGAGAATTCTAGAGAATCAATTATAACCATAAGATCGATTTAATTTTCACCATCCATTAAGGAGGTGGGAGTTTTTTAGATTCAAGGGGAGATCTCTAAATACCTCACCCCTCCTCATTTACAAACCATCTTGAATTTTCAAAGCAATACTACTCTCACATTCCCCAAACTCTCAACTATCTTTTGCCCTTAAGCTTTGCCTTTCCTTAACTTAGCCAAGCATCCTTCTCTTCTATAAATCAGGCTTACTTGGCATCTTCCAAGAAGAGTATCTAAGTGCCACACGGGTCGAAATACTAGCTTCGTGACATAATGCTATGGCCTATATAATTATAAATATATAGGCATTATAATTGCCAAGGCCCCAAACCAATTAGATGATATTTTTTGACAAAATACAGGTTGTGGTACAGAAGATAACAAAGAAAATACTTTATTCTCTAGTTAGAAAAGAAAAAAAAAAGAAAAAGTCAACGCAACTCTACCTTTGTTTTGTTGGTTTTCTTTCATTAAAAATTGAAATCCACTACGTCATAGGAAGACCTAACTGAACTGTCATTCTCCTCATTGGGCGCAAATCATCTCCCCAAAGATTCAATCTACTTTGATTTTGTTCAACCTAACAACATTTTGTATTGCAACAAAAACTAAAGATATGCATTGAAACATTAAATATCTACTAATTAATCAATTAATTAATTAAATTTAAGGGACTACCTTTTGTGCACCTTCAGTATTAACTAGTCCTAATCCAGGAATAGGTTCAATTATCCAGTCAAATAATAATCTTAACTTAGAATAATTAGGCTCTTCCATAAATTTCAAGTTCACAACAATCCTAAGAAATTTATTGAGAGGAGCAAAAGAGGACACTATAAGGGGAGGTGTTTTCATCTTCTCTTTGCAGACAATGGAAGATTCTTCAATATCCTAAGAGAAATGACAAATAATATTAAAACATACAGGAAGTAAATAAATTCAACTAATATTGAATCACTAGGTCAAAATATAAAATTAATATCATACTCGAAATTCTTACCATAGTAATTGACCTTCATGAAGAACTATGAGTGTATATGCAAGAGATTCAAGATCATCTCGTCTGCTAGGAGTTCTTCCCAAGTGTGCATGAACACTAGCATATCCAACGGTCCCCCTAAAACAATTCAAAGAAAAAATGTTTTTACCTCTATCAAATAAATCAAAAAAGAACATAGTAAACAAAACGATGAGATATTTTGAAGAGGAGACAAGACAATAGAAAAGGATAGGAAAATAACAATTCTAAAATTGATTACCTAAACCTAAGAGGGAATTGATTATATTTAGTATGCTTCCCATTAGAGTCTCTCCACTTGGTTGCTGCGATACATACGCTTGTATCAAAAAAATGATAGAGTAGGTAGGACATGTTAGAGAGCAACAGTGCATTTTAGAATATTCCAACCACTAACCGAATCCAAGGTCAACAAAAAATAATTTCTTCTCATCAAGAGAATTTGGCTTCCCAAGCAAAAGGTTTTCTGGCTTTATATCTCCATGCACATAACTAAATAAACAAGACAAATAAAACCATAACAGGTTGAAGTTGAGATTAGAATAGAAGATTAGTACATGACAAGTTAGCATGGGCTTAAGGTTAAAATTGCAAATAAAGTTGAGAAAGTTGGGCTTAGTATAAGAGATTAGCACATAACAAGTTAGCATTGGCTTGAGGTTAAAGTTTAAATTATCATGGCTTTAAAAGTTATTTAAATGATGTAATGCATGTAAATTAATATATAAGTCTTATGTGAGTTTTAGGAGGCCTATGGGTCATGTACTTGGCCAAGTGTATGGGGCCAAGTTTAAGATGTTTCTAGCATTGTATTTGTTAAAGAATGTATGTTGTTTAAATGTTATTAGAATATGGGTTGTTAATGAAAAATATCCTTTCAAACTCTGTAGACGTTAAAAATTATACCCAATCCAATCACAAAGCATGACAAGTTTGAAAGGTATACAAGAGAATGTTAAAAGGTTATGGATTGAAAAAAAATCTCTACTAAAACCACATGATACCGAATCAATTGCTATTCAAATAAATTTGTACCGTCATGGTTAATCTCGTAATATAGTTAGGTGTCCATATGCCACTGCAGGTCACCTAATTCAATCCCTAACTTCAGTCAAAGTTGACTAAGTGCATTATTTAATTATTAAAAAAGCTTTATTTTAGTATTAACAATAATATTTAATTTATACAATAGGATTGATGCTTGTGAATGTACCTCAAGGTCAAAGGTATAAGAGAAAGTAACTGAGACAAATAACAAACCATTACTAAAACTATTGTATTTGTTTTATGAGCTTTTTATAAGGTCATATGTGGGTCATGTATGATTATGAAATGTTTGTGATGATGATAATGTTTATGTTGAATTCCTTGGAAAATGTGATTTTCCCAACTATGTAATCTATTTGGCTTATGACTATTATGAAAATGTATTATGTTTCAAAAACTTGAGTAAAAGCATGTGCTAAGTTAAGAAAGGAAAAGACAATAAAGATGATGGGTACATAAATGCAATGGGGAACCCTACCCTAAAAGCTAACTGTTGAAGTGGGAGAGCCAACCCACTTATATACCCCATGGAGCATCTTATACTACTCAATGTGAGACTTGATATCCTATACTATAAAGTCTCCATCAAAAGATAAGAATTGAAGTCCTACTAAGGCCTGTAACATTCTGATTTTTCAATCTTGGAACTAGTTGTTAACTAGTAATTAGTGAATGATTAGAATTTTGAATAACAACTTGATATTTTGACTCAATGGAGTGTTAATTGAACAAATAAGGGTGGAGGAATCATGTTTTGAAATGAAGCATGTGTGCATGGTAAAGATTTTCCTCACTATGCCATAGAAAATGATTTGATAAGTACGAGATCAACTTGTAAAAACGAGAGAAAAAGGGAAAGGAAACATGAACAAAGAGGAGAAGGAGAGATATCTCTGCTAGGGTAAGGGTTCTTGGAACATTGAAAGTAGTGAATCAATAATGATGAACCTAGATTGACTAAGTAAAAATGAATAAATGGCTAAATGCAATTCTAGGCAATAAATAAGTATTTTTATTCAATTTTATTAATTAACTAATAGTGCCAATTATGTATAGATTAGCATAATACATGTGTAGAGTGAGAAAGGAAGCTTGTAAAGATGTGTTAGTGGTTATGAAATCCACAGATAACCTTTCTTGTGACAGAAAAATTAAGATAGTTAAATAATTTACTCTATTTGACTGTTTATTATAAACTATTTGAAAGTATTATAAATAATGCATGAAGTTATTTTAAACTAAGCATGTTTTGATATAATGCATGATTGTTACATGAAATGGATTTCAGATAAATGAATAGGTGAAAATATGTGATTATATATATATATATATATATGTATGTATGTATGTATGTATGTATGTATGTATGTATGTATGTATAAGCAATTTTAAATGTAAACCAGTGTTTGATGTGAAAGCATGATCCTAGGGAGTAAGAGTTCATCTAAAGGGAGGAGTAGAGAAAGCCTATATGGTATATTCTCCTTAGACCTTGTTAGGTATGCAAGCTTGAATTTGAAATGATTGGAAATAGGATTGGGATTGAGTGGGATTAAAGTTTTAAAATTATGTTAGGTATGTAGTAATAACGGGAAGGAATACTTTCCTTTATTTTATTTTATAATTAAACATAAATTATGAAAATACTATAATAACCTATATAATTAACAAGAAATTAACCAAAAGAGACAAAAACTCATCTTCCTTCAACTAGTTGCAAGCTCGCCACTGGTTTTATGCTACATACCTCACAGCTCACACATCTCTCAAAAATTTATCCATTCATGCCCTTCGATCACCAGATTTGATCTTGCGCTACTCACAACTTGCCTCCTTCCTCTACCTCACAACTTTACTCTTCCTACTCACTAGATCTGGACATGCGCCTTTGCACTTTATTGAGAAATTATCTTCATAACTTTAATCTCTCACTCTTGTTGTAATGTCTCTTCTCAAATCCAAGCTAAATCATCATGTGTCTTATATATATATATATATATATATATTTGTTCTGCACAACTTAGGGGAGCTTGAGTGAGACAGTGACAGTGGTGCCGAGAAAGGCAAGGATGACACCAGATAGAGAGAAGGGAAACTCATACGGCACTGTTAAGCTAGAATGAAAGCAGGGTCGAGGGAGAGGAGATTGGTTGATGGCTCGATGCTCGTAGAGGAAGAGACGATGAGGGAAGTGCAGGGTAATTTAGTCTTTAAAATTTCAAACCCAATATTGATTTTTCAAAATCATGGGGGTAGTGGTATTGAATAATCCTACTTATATGGGATTAGGACTGGCATTAATTTTTTCATTCCTTCATACCAAACATGAAAAAGTGGTATGGGCTAGTCTCGATTCCAGTCCCATTCCTTCAATCCCTTGTGCCAAATGGGGCCTTAATGTTTGATGAGATGCGATGTTGGAGAATTCTATTTCCTTAGTTGTAACATCCTAAAATCAATCCAGAAAAACTAGTTTATAATCAAGAGCAAATTAATAATTAGTGAATTGATTATGGTTTGAATGTCGAGTTGATATTGTGTTGGTTGACTATTATGTTGATAGAATTGAATGGCAAAATGACAGTCCGCGGCGTAACACACGAGCAGCCGTGAGAGTTTCCACACTATGCCATGCACTGCAGCACATTACACAAAAATTGCTTAAAGCTGACGTGATCAACTCATGAAAACAGAAGGGAAGAATTTAGAAAACATATTTGAAGAGGAGAGAAGACCTAGCTCTAGTAGGGCATTGATTTGTAAGAGCTCAAGAATCTGCTTTGGTTAGTGACTTGTTGGATAAATATTGTACAGCCCTAAGCTTCAGTTTTATCTTATTTTCATTAAATTTGACTGGTTGAAAAATCAAATTAGAAAGTTTTAAAGTGTTGAAATTTAAAAGAAAGGTTTAAAGAGGGCTATCGAATGCGGAACTAAGATTTTATAACTAGTCTAGAGTTAGTTTTGAGAATTTAGGCTCAATTAACCTAAAAAGTTAGGTTAAGATGGTGAAAATTTGGTTAAATAAATGAACGATGTTGTTATGGTCATTTGAATGGCCTATAAGGCTAATGACTCTAGATAGTGGAGTTATGAATTCAAAAGGTGTTAATTGAAACATTTTGTGTGTTAAGGGATTTGATTCAGCCAAATCAATACTTGTGTTAAATGTTAAGATTGACTAAGAGACTGCATTATATAGACTGAGCATCTATGACATTACTCGTAGGAATCTACACTCTTGGAAGTCCACTACGATTGGTAACCCTTAGTAATAAAGGAAAAAGGTAACTGGAGTAACCTTTTTACTTGTTCGTTTGTGAAATTATAAGTATTTTATATAATTATATGCATTGTGTTATAAATTGATAGAGTAGCAGTATTATGAAAGAATATGCATGCGAGTATGTGAGTCATGTATGAAATGAATGTGAGGAGACATGCATAGACATATACATTGCATCTACAAGTATACTCTAAATTAGGATAGGGGGTCGAGGCTCTACTCTATGTAAATCTAGAAAGTCTTGAAGTTCTTGAGCGTAAAGCTTAATTTTGTCAAGAAGGACGTAGGAGATCCAGAAAATCTCGAACATAAAGCTTCACTTCGCCACAAGAGATCAAAGATAATGATCCACAAGTGTACCCTAAATTAAGATAGGGGGTCAGGGTCCTACTCTATGTAAATCTAAGAAGTCTCAAAAGTCTCGAGCGTAAAGCTTGACTCTATCACAACTAGCCCAGGGGATCACCCATATGTGAAGAGGATACCTAGTTTGAATAGTGATATGGTAAGCCCTACTTCATGAAAGACTGAAAGTCTTGGTTCAAGCATGGATGTTGCTTCGTTAGGTGGAACCAAGAATGTATGAGCATGAGCATGATGAGATTGATGAGAATGAATTTTTATATATGCATATAATGTTGCTTTTACTGAAACACATATGACTTTTATCTCTTGTTTATGATTTTGCTTATTAACTAGTAATTGGAGTTATATTTAAGTTAGTTAGATGTAAGTCTCACTCTGTTACTTTTATATCTAGGTGAAGAGGACACAAGAAGGCTAAGAAAGGAAGCAAAGAAACTTGATAGTGGTATAACTACCAATTGTGTAGAATGAATTTATAAAATTGTATTTAAAATTTGAGTTGCCAACTAGAATACATAAGTGTATGTGAATATGAAAATATGAATGTTATGAATTATAATTGAAAACTTGCTTGTGTATATATATATATGATGTTGCATCTCGTCAAGGATGCCCTAGTGATGGGTACGTGGGTAGGCCTATATGCGATTCAAACAAGTACATGTTATTATGTAACTTGTACCACTCATGTATGTGTGTGTGTGAATTGAATGTGAAAATATTTGTACGTGTGAGAACTTGACACAAATGGTGAAATAGAGTCTCATTTAGAAAAGTCGAATATATTTGTGATTCCTAACCATATGATAAAGCGGAACCCCATATGTAAGTCGAATAGTTGAAAGTAGAAAAAGTCTATGTATATATGATTATTTGTGGACTTCTCATATATAAGCTTATAGTTGTGTAATGTGGCATTAAGAGATTAAAATGGGCAAATGATGTGATGTATGTGATTAAATATATCAATTAGCTGTATAAATCATTTCAAACTTGATTCAATACCCGAAACGGTCTAATGGGACAAGGAATGATAATTGAGTACTTAAGGTGTAAGTTTTGAGAGAAAAAGTAATTTTTTACACTCAGACATCTAATTTTAGATTGGACAGTTAGATTAAGTCTAAACTTATCTCATTAGATAGAATACATTATAACCTTCATGTGGGCGTTTGAATCACTCTAATCAGACAACGGATGTGGAAATGGCGCGTAACAAAAATTCATCTTCTAAGCTATCAAACGATAGCAAATTTTGCTATCATATATGCTGCGACGCATGGCATAGTAAAGAACAGAGCACATTGCTTTGCACCATATGCTACAATGCATGGTCGTGTGAGCCACGGCGTATGGTACTTTTCAAGGGGAATAACATTGTGTTTTATTGATCCTGATAATTGTGTTTGCACTTTCATTAGCCCTCTTATTTAAATACATTTTTAAGAAATCAGGATCTCACATTTTGAAAAGAATTCGAGAGCTATTACTTTATTATTATGTTAATGTTGTTTGATAATTATGTGATAGAAATGGTAAAGTCTGGATTAAGTAAGGGACTTTATATTAATGCCTATTGAGATGTGATGTTGGATATTATCTCCTTAATACCCTTGTAGGGTATGGTGTTAGAGATCTGAGGTCTTTCATATTTATATGATACAATGTTAGAGTAACAACACCCCAATTAATATAATAAGGGGAAATCATAATTTGAAAATAAAATAGAACATCTTTGGCAAGGTGATTTTATCATTACAAGTTTGCTCAGGTCAATGAGTGTATATTGATCTATTGAGAGCCTATGATTTCAAAGGGAGTGATTATAAGGTTCAAATGGGAGTATCATGCTAGTAATAGTGGTGATTTGTTATGAAAATAGTTTTGTGAAGTGATACTTATGTTGTATATATTATAATATGCAATACTTGCTTATAGTTTACTTGTAATAGTTTAGTAGCGAGTTATTCTATTACTGAAATCATTCTCACCCCATGGTTATTTTTTTATAAGTCAAAGAAGTGAGCCGAGCAAAGAAAAAGACTCAAAATTGACTTAGCGTGGATAAAGCTGTGCAAATTTAGAGTTTGTGTAATGAACCTATTCTCTTGAAAATATTGTAAATGAAAAGTAGCCATAGGGCTTGCCTGCACATTTTAAGTTGTAATTTGTAGTGACTTTTTGAGAAATCTTAGCCCAATGTATGTGAATGATATGATTGAGGGCTAAAATTTGTTTGTGAATATGTGGTAAATGTGTAGAGAAATGGTTTATAGTGCATAAAGAGGTGATATTGTGTAAAGTTTTCTGTTGTGTAAACAAGCTAGTGAATGGCCAAACTTTGATTTACGAATATATTTGCTCTGATTGTTGGCCAATTAGGTATGCTTAGTTGTAACACTTGCCCCGAGTGTTATTCAAAAATCACACAATTCAAATAAACTAAGTGTGGTTAAGGAATTAATCCTAAAACCAACTTAGGAAATAAACCATTTAAAGCCTTTAAAAAAAATTTATAGGTTCTACCTATAGCACGCGGAAGCAAGCTAGACGAAAGTGAAATAAAAAGATGCTGTCATGACAGCATTAAATTGCTATCATGACAGCCCTCCTGGGCCAACTTCCGGGAGGCACCATTTTGTCATTCGACCTCCGATCGAAGTGATTTTAAAGTTCACACGTCACATTCAAAGGGTACTATAAGTGTACCAAATTTTAAAAAGATCCAACAATCGGATTAAAAATTGGACATGTTACAAATTTGGTCAATTTTGCTATCATGATAGCTAAAAAGCTGTCATGACAGCACTTTCGGACCAACTTCCAGAGTGCACCATTTCATCAGCCGACCTCCGATTGGAGTGATTCCAAAGCCCACATGTCACTTTTTAAGAATACTATTAGCATACCAAATTTTGAAAAGATCCAACGGACGAATTGAATTTTGTGCAGGTTATAATATAACTACTGTAGCTGTCATGACAACAATGAAATGCTGTCATGACAGCACCTCCAGATCAAATTCTAGAGTGCGCCGTTTCTCCATCCGATATCTGATCGACATAATTCCAAATCCCACACGAAGCTTATAAAAGGTTTTACTTGTGACCCAAATTTTAGAGAAATCCAACAGTCGGATTAAGATTTGAACACCCGGATGCAAAAGTGCAGCTTTTTGGTAAAAACCATTTTCAAAATTGTCCAAATCTCATCCTAACGGTCACAAACCTGTGAAAACACTTTGGACACATCAAATAAGACTAAAAACGCCTGATAGAACATTCAAATGATGGAAAAACCCCATATATCAAAATTTGACCACCCGGGTGCCATTTTTCAAAATGGATCCTAAACCCCCAAAATGCACACATCATACAAGAGTGGTCACAAATCAATCTAAATACCATGTATTTATATAAATACATATGCTAAACATTTTCACTTGGCTCAGAGCTTCTTGTGGGGCTCACGCACCCACTCTCTCTATCCAAGGTGTATGTTTGCGCATAGCACATCATTTGCAATGCAACCACTTTGCATTTGCTTATAAAATCACATATATATCAAAATAAATATCTGCTTGTAATAGAAACTTGATTTACTAAGTAAATCCATCAAAACCACACACCATAACCAAGTTTCCTAGCCACAAGTCTGCAAACAGACAAAAATTCATATACAAGCACACAATCCACACATATTCACACACACATACATAATCATATCCTACTGGCACCCTAATCCTAAATACATTACAATATATTTGCTCAAAAAAAAAGAGGTTGCAGTTCTTTACAAATCACAAGCAAACCCCTAGCTTTGCTCCTTTCCCCGTCTACCACTGGATCCTTTCCCTGGACCTGGAAATATTGAAAAGAAAGGGGTGAGACAACCACAGTCTCAGTAACAGAGAAATCTACATTGATTATTACAAAGTAAGCCATAATTGAATAAACGAATAATAAATTCAACATAGTATATAATTTAGCCATTTAAAATGCATGAATGTATGACATAGGCTGGTATGGCCTTTCATGACCAATAGAATGCCCCCTGGCACTCTTTAACTCGCAGGTAAACCTTATACCTACTTGTACCTCCACAGGCACAAAACATAATCTAGGGCATGATCTAATCCACCGAACCGCCTATGCCCCTTCGACGTGAATCCTGAGCAGTCAAAGCTAACTCCCTCCCAGAGCCAGCCCGACTTACTCTCCATGTGAGGGCTACCTTGGCCTAAGCACTCAACCTCACACTTCATATGTTGGATTCCCTCCCCCACTGAAAGGTGTCAAACACTCAATACACTAACCACTTTAGTGCACTGAGCCCATAATACATAAGGCAACATTAAGGCAACACTGAGTACTGGTAGTATGCCATAGAATATCAAATTTTCACACCTTCTCATTGGTGAACTCCCACCGAGATCATGCTTTTTATTCATGTCTACCTTTCCCGAGTATTGACCACTTCAACACTCTAAGGTAGTATAACATTTATAAACCTCCCTTAAACAGTTCCTTAGCCTATCTAAGGTACCTTACTTAGTTACACTTTGTTAAGTGCAACTTCTATTCCTTATGATTAAAATACATGTAAACAAATCTCGTTTCCATAAAAAACATTGTTTTTAAACAATTAGAAAACATATTTGCACTATAATCAAAGTAGTACCCCATAACCCCTTATAAAGCACATTTAATCTTTTAAAACATGTAATGCATGATAGCTAATAATATTTATTCAAAAATAGCTAAAACAAAGTAATAAGACATATAAATTCCCCTGTTACCTCAACCCTTTGTTACCAAAAGGGTTCCTTTTGTACAAAATAGAACTTGACTTGTTCCTTAACTTCCGAACAAATTCCACCAACAATCCCTACAACATATAAGTGATCCACATCACTTATCATGTCAAATAGCATTAATGAAGACTATAACTCATACCACACAACTTGGGTCTATAAGCCATAATCCATCCCAATAGTTCATATATTAAACCAACCATTCACATAGTATCACTTAACCACCAAAACCATTTATTAGCCATCATTAGACTAATTTTCAATTTATATAATTTTTTATCAATTAAAAACCTTCACTTAGTGTCACCAACTTTCACCATTAGCCCTTATAATGAAAACCAAACCTTAATTTAAATCTTATTGGGCTCAAATAAAAAAATTATAACTAAATCAATAAGCTTAAACCATTGAAGAGCAAAAACCCAATTTCTCAGGATTTAATTTGTGCCCAAAACACCTCTTTTCATCCAATTATCCACTCAAAACATTAGATCACTATATAGAAACTCAAAACATGCTCCCTAAAATCCAAAGAAACAAAAGCTTACAAGAATAAAGCCTTTGAGATCAAAATCCAAAAATTTTCTCTTCCAAAAATTGAAAAAAATCAAGAGAGGGAAGAGGATTGAAATAGGAAGTTTACCTATCGTGTAGCCGAGCTCGCAACGGTCGCAAAGACTCCTAGATCCGAGCCTAACTCCCTCTCTTTCTCCTTTCTTCTTCCTCTCTCTCTCTCTCTCTCTCACGCGTTTCCTTTCCTTTCCTTGTTTTCTTTTCTACGTTTCTAGTCTGTTTTTCCTCTTACAAAAGCTGATCTAAAAGTTTGGAAAAAATTACAAGAAAGGGCCCAACATTTTTTATTATAGCACAAAAGCCCGGGTCAACTTTGATAATTTTTCCCATAGTTAAAAATCAAATAAAACCAAACTTTTGCTTAGTAAAATTCAAACTCTGGACCTCTATCAAATTATTCTAAATTTTAATTTAATTATAGATATTTTATTTTATTTTATTTTTATAAATCCGAGTCTTAAAATTTCGGGATGTTACATTAGTCCTTTTGGACTTAGTTCTAAGCCTTAAATGGCTTAATGAGACTGAGTATATGATTTGAACACTATGAAGCATGAAAATTTAATAAGTGACTTTTTATACTCGAGTGTCTAAATTTTGATCAAACCATCTACACACTTAGTGGCACCTAAATCACTCCGATCGGATATCATATGCAAAAATGACACATGTTAGAAGTTTGCCTTTACAAACTGATATTTGATAGTAAAAATTCTATCACGTGTGCCATGGCGCATGACACAAAAAGGAAAACTTGTGGCTCTATGGCATATATTGCGACGTATGTGGTGTACGCCGTAACGTACAACCCAATTTCCAACCTTGTTTCCATGATTTTAAATCATGACTTGGGTGTGATGAATACATGTGTTTATCTTTCATTGTGCATGTTTTGATATGTAGAGATCTTGATTATTTTAAAAAAGAAGTCTTGGATCCCAAGTACTTTCAAACAAATGAATCTTATTGATATATATTGGCATATGTGGTGATTTATGTTAATCCCTCCTTATATCAAATGGATATGGGGAGAGGTTACACGACCCAAATGACTTGATTGAGAAAACATTTAGTTTTGCACTCTTACATCAGTGTGCCATCTTTTGAAAGTTGAAAAGGGTTTTGATTCATCCATGATAAAAATGTATGGTATTAGATTGAAATTAAGCAAAAAGTATTTATGATGATCTTATAGTAAGCTCCTATTATTTAATAAACCATCAAAGGGAATAAAAAACTATCAAAGGGAATAAACCATGCCCATTTAGTGGCTTTTCTCTTGATGAATAAACTATCGGAATAGTTTTGAGCTTTGTTTCAAGCATTACCCTACGGAGTGCATCTCCTCCAAGATTGATAATGATTGAACCCCTATATTTGCAACCATTTCTGTAGAAATCCTATGGAAGAGGAGAAAAATAAATCAATCAACTAAACAAATATATTAAATCTCCAAAAGAAAATACGAACAACACCCAATCGGACAAACAGAAAGAGAAACGAGGATAGGTAGCACCTCTTGAAGCAAAGCGATGCTCATTCCCACATTCGAGCCATGCATAAAACATGATTAAATAGAAAGAAAATATAATTGTAAATCCTTGTACTATGATTTTCTTTCCTATATTTTTAGGAAGACTTAAATTATGTTGTTGTGCTAAGTAGGATATTGATCTAGGAAATAAATTTAGGGTTACAACAATTTAGGTGTTTAGGTCTTAAGAGTTTAATTGAGTTATTTTATTTTATTTTTTTGTTGGTATCACTAGGCGAATAACAACCTAGTAAAATGCAATCTATGATTAAAAAAAATATCAAACCACAAATCAAAACATTAACACAAGAATTATAACTTGTTAGATTAATGCCAAACTATGAGGACTTGCTTTTAGTTTGATTGAAACATGGTCTTTATGTTAAGCCCAACTTAAGACCACTCCAAGTCCTTATGTTAATGTGTTAAACTATAAAATCAAGCCAAACTCCTATCCTCCTGTTCCTTATGTTAAGGTTTTGATTAATGCTATGATCCTTTTTGAGGTTTTTTCAGTTCAACATAGACTCTTGCATGATAAGGTTTCATCCAAGCTTCCAAACAATCTTTAAAAATGCATTTATTGATAATTCCATGTATATATCAATAATCACACTCTTACCTTTCTTAGTTCCATCTCTTAACATATTTTAACTCTCTTGACTATAAATCTTCAATCAACAGATAATTCTTATATATTTTTTACTATAAATAATAGACCACATTAAGTGATTTTAACAACTGAAAGTGAGAGAGAGCATTCATTGATTTATTAAAAAGCTGATAGTTAAGAGATCATCTTTATTTTACATTATGGACCCATTAAAATAATGGGTTAAGATGCATTTTTATCCCTGAATATCTTTTCAAGGAGCTCTGAGTACCCTGCACTGATAAGTGAAGTAAATTGGAGCTAGATAGCACTTAAGGTAAGTGCATTAAGCTTCTCTCTTCCTTTTTTTTTTATTTTCTTGAAAGGTTAAGTTAAAGTATATGCTAGGATAATGACTGAGTCCGAACTCATTGATTTAAATGAAATTAATGAAAATTGTTTAAATTATTTATCCCTTAGTAAGTTTTGGCAGTCGAAAGGCCATTAATGACCAAAAATAGCCATAAATGAGGGTTGGCAGAGGTGTTTAATAGCCATTAATAGTAATTTAATGATTCATTAATATAATGTATGTTTTTTTTTACCAAAATAATAATGCATGTTAAAGAAAGTTAATAAACCTAATAGATATATTTAAAAGTGAAGGTTGTGATTTTGTGAGTTGGAAATGTCGAATTATGGTGTTAGAAATTATCCTAATGAGGACATAGATGGTTATTGATGAGATTAATTGTAAATTAATCACAAAATTGGCATCATTCAAGCTATTTTGAGCTTTAAAAGTATTGGTAATTGAAGGGTAAATCTTTGTCTCAAAAGTTTAAAGTATTATTTGAGGATGAAAATTAATTATATATTAAAAAGAATTATTTGAAACTCATTGATTTTTGTAAATTAGTTTGATACAAATTGTGGCAAGTTATGTGATGTATAAAAATTTTTGAAACAATGAAAATGATATGTATATTTATACATATATGATTAATGTTGTGAGTAATAAAATGAGATGAAATTGTGAATTGAGTCACATGTATTAAGCATGATATGAGGTCATTAATGTTAGTAGAATTGCATACTAAATGTTAATGTATGCATGGTATGATCATTTATAGTAAGAGTTCACCTAGAGAGAGGAATAATGATAAAATCCACATGATATTAGCGACTTACTGTCAGAATCAAAAACTAATCGAACTATCAATCGTTAAAATTGAGAGCTAGTCATTGTCTCATTATTATTGAGGGATTGTCTCACTTATTTTTTGCAGGACTTAAATCTAATTAATCTCTATTGGTTCCTAAGGATGTTAGATTAAGAATACGACACCTCATGGTTATTAGTATTACGACTCCATATGTATTAAGATATTTAATATCGATGTCAAATTATATATGTTTGTGCTTGGTTACAAAGTTGATAGTTTTGTGGTCATGGCAACGTTTTGAAAGGTAAATAGATTTTGTAAAATGATTGTAATTGCCATTTGTGTCTTAGAATTAATTGACATGTAATAGTATAAAGTTAACTAACCTTGATTATTGAGTGGTTGCACTCATCCCTCTTTCTTTAAAATTCTAGGGACTAGTTTATTGAACCAAAATCGAGAGAAACGACTAGAGGAATAGGATTTTGTTGAAGTATTACTCATAGGCCTCACAGTTTTATTCATGTGTATTTTGTGAATAATTTGCCAACTATGATATGTACTACTTTCACTAATTGAAAAATTAATTTTTATGTGTATTTTGTGTCATGAATTAGATATGTTGTGGCTGTAAAGTTTGTATAGAGCCAAAATACTAATGTAAATAAAATGCGTAGTTGTATAGATATCATGAATTATATGTTGATTTATAAGAATTTGACTCCCCCTCATGTTTTTGTAATGAAAAGATTGAACATTGAAAATGTAATATATGTGTGAATAATTGGCTGTGGTGTATTGTATGAATCTTGTATTGTTTATTGAGTGTGATCTAAGGGTTGGTATAAGCTTTTAAAACTTAGATCGAGTGTTAGATGTTCCCAACTAGAAAACATCACATTTTCACTTACTTGCACTATTTGATTATTAAGCTAAATTAGGTATTTTGTACCCTAGGTTATATATGCATTAATTAATTATGAAATTCATAACGAGCCAAAATATTAGTACAAGTAAAAAGTGAGTAAATATGTGATTGATGTTGCATGATGTGATAGTTTATGAATTTAAGGCTCTCTCTTCTATTTTTGATATTAAGGATTTAAACATTAGAAATGTGATGGATAGGTTATTTGTATGATTTAGTATGTTGTACAAATTTGTTTCAATCTAATGAGCATGGTTTGTAAAACTAGACCAAATCGACCAGTGAAACTAACAAACTGATAGTGCATCTTGTTCGATTTTTTATTTTATTTAGATACTAGTTAACCTATGTGACTTAGGATTAACCCGCCCAACACTAATGATTCAGCGGGTTGGGCAAGTTACAAGAAAATTTAATAAAAAATAAAAAAATAAATTTAATCTAAACAGTGCATATTTAGTGCTCTTCACCAAGTGATCAACACTAAAACTCATTTCGTCTACAATGAGGGACACGATGGCCTAACAAAACTTGGTGAAATAATGGAACTTTAAAGTTAGATTCAGAAAGTAGAGATCATGCTTGTGTTATAAAGTGGTAAAAATTGATATAAAGAGGTGAAATGAAAAATATTAATGTGATTTAAGTTAAACTTGTGATATATTTAATAGCATATACGCTTTACTTTTATATAATTGCATGTGATAGTCAATAGAAGTAAGTTATTCCATTATTAAAATTTTTCTCTTACCCCCATGATTACATTTTTACAAGACAAAGCAGTAATCAAAACAAAAGAAGAGAGTCTAGACCAGCATAGTGGTGCTGTAGTCATGTGAACTCAAAGTGTTGTATAATGAACAAATTTTAGTATGAATTTTGTATATATGAATTGTCATAGGAGATTGCATGCACATTTAAGTTGTTGAATGTGGAATTTGTGGTGCATGTCATAAGTTTTGATAAATCTTAATCCACGTGTGAAATTATGACGAAATGAGTAATTTCGAACTAAAATTGAGTTGTATTTATGTAATGAGTATGAATAGATGTAATTTTGGTGCGAAAAGAGCTAAGTGGACTAAGTTGTGCCAAATTGTAACAAGTTATGAAATGTTAAGAAATGTGAAAATTGGCCATTAAAGAGTCAAATTTCAATATAAGTGTATATGTATGATATATTGTGATTAATCAAGTGTAATAGGTCCTTTCAAACTTAGTTCAAGACCTTGTATGGTCTAATAAAAGAAAGAGATCAATTTGAACGCTTAGGTGCAAAAATTTTTTAAAAAATAACTTTATGCACCTAGGTGCCTAAATTTTTATCAGACCGTTAAATTGTGTTTAAACTCAATTCATTAGCTAACTCATGAGATAAGCTTCGTGTAGAAGCTTGAATTACTCCGATAGGATGTTATATGTGAAAACGATGCACGCCGAAAATTTATCATTTTTGTTGTCAAATGACAGCAAAAAATTCGCACTGGCACATCGCAGCACTTAACATAAATAGTCAAGCGTGTGGCTTTGTGCCACATGTTGCGGTGCACGTATTGCACACCACGACACATGACCCATTTTCTAGTTTAATTTTGTGGTTTTAGTGCATCCAAATTTAATATAGAAATGCTTATGGGTTGTATCCATTGCACATTATATAAATATATTGTAATTTTAATAATTTTGCAGAATGAGTCTTAAACCTAAGCTTATCAAACAAATTCTGAGTGCTAATTGTTTTGATTAATGTGGTGATTGGATTAACTTTATCTTGTATCAAGCGGATATAAGAGAAGGTTACACATACATCTTGGAAGCCAAACTCATATAAATCTTCAATGTTTAAGGAAGGAAGGAGTGTGAATATACTTACCTGTGACTTGAGGAATTCAAAAAATCTTTCAAGTTAGGTCCAAGCATGTCCATGACCTATATATACATAGAGAATAGTTAAATGGTCAATCATGGCCTATTGGCAATTGAGATAAAAGTCATAATTGTTTTATAGATCATACCATTACATGATAATCTCCTGCTCTTCCTTTATAATATACTTGAGGAATTCCATGACAACCACGAAGGATGCTTTTAACAAAAATTCAAATTCAAATTGTACACATTTCATGTCACACAAACCTTCAAGTTAACCAAATATGACAACTTGTAGGACAAATTAGCACCATTAATCAGTATCAGTAACTCGAATGATACCAACAAATGAGAACTTACTCATACACTTGCCACTCAAACAGTTCACGAGCTTTATTCCTACAGCCTTGACTCTTTTTATGCTCAAATTTTAGAGCCACTTGAATAATGAAAGTTGAAATTAATTATATTAGTCTCAAAAGTTTCACATCTCTTTAAATAAATAAACTGAGTAATAGCATAATCCAATCTCCATAGCACCACAACTTGTCGTTCCTTCATCACCACTAATTACAGGGACACCAGCAAAAACATGACCAAACCCCCTTTTACCCAACTTCCTGCATACTAGGTACGACGGTGATTCTCCTACCTGAACCTATGTTAAACATATTATTTTAGTATGTTGCACAAAGACAACATGAGAATAGTCAAATACATATTTAATGTATTTAGTTAAGACTGATTTACTCCTTGATCAAAAGGATATGATTACATGAGTTAATAGGTAGTTAATATATGATATTATTTCCATATACAAAGGATCCCATGTAACCTACATATATCATCAATTCAATAAATTAATAACGTGTCAATGAATTAATAACGTGTCTAGCATATTTTAAATATGAATTTCATATGAAGGATTGTATAGATGAACGAATCCTCTAAGTCATAATTAATATTTATTATTTTTTAGTATCATATTATTTCTAATATTTAGGAGATTTTCTATGGATTATTTTTTTCTATTTTTTGACATCTTTATCTCGATCAGATCCTAATTTTAACTATATGAAAAAAAAAATCCAATATAAAGTTTGAAATAAGATTTAAAAAAAGAACTAAAATAAACCCATAAAAGATTCCTACGATGAAGTACTTTATACAAATATACCCTTGAACCCAAAAAGAAGAGTAAATTTTAATAAAGGACCCTCAACCAAATATAATAAAAAAGAAGACCCCTGAATTTTTAAAATTTAACTGAAGGAATCGTACGGATTTTCATTTGAATTTATAACAAAAATGATAAAATTTCTCTCATTTAAATAAACAATATAAACGACTTGTTCATTCTCATACTATATATTATTCATTTACTTATAAAATGTTCATTTCTTTACTTTACTTGTTTATAATTTTAGTTTCACGTAATTTCATTTCAAGTTAATTTCATGATAAGACAACTTGTTCATTTTCATACTGTATGTTATTCAATTACTTATGAAATGCTATTCGCTTACCCATTTCACTCATTTACGGCCCTGAAATGAGATCAAATAAAGTAGACATATAAACAAGTAAAGTAAAAAAGCAAGTCGTTTATATTGTTTATTTAAACGAGGGCAATTTTATCATTTTCATCACAAATTTAAATGAAAATTCATACGATTTTTCAATAAAATTTTAAAAATTCAAAGGCTTTTGTATCCAAAAAAAAAACTTTCAAGGATCCTCTTTTTCATTCTATTTGGTCAAAAGCCCCTCATTAAAATTTCCCCAAAAATAACACTGGTAAACGTGCTATAGGCCAATCTGCAGGCTAGCCCCCACGGGTTGACATTTTTATGGGTTAGGTTGAGCCAGCCCGCCAGATAAAATAAGCTGAAAAACCCAACCCAACTAATTTTTTAGCGGGCTAGCTGCTGGCCCACAAAAAATTATCAAATTTTTTTAACAATTTAACATTTATATGATATAATATATATATATACATATATTTTACATTTTAAGATAAATTAGCAATTAAAGAACTTGTAAATAAATAAAATAAATATAAAATTCAACAAAGCAAATTCATTTTGCTAGATTTTTACTATTAATCATCTTTTTGTCTAAGTGTGTTATCTTTCTTACTGAGAAAGAAAATTTGAATATAAACCCATATCATTTTTCTCAATGAATTTATATTTATAATTTCAATCAATAAATCTTATGAGATTAACAAATAATATATATTCAAAATATTTCTATAAAAATTAATAAATCATCAATTTACAAACTATAACAAAAACTTCATTTGCAAATTATAAGAAAGATTTACATTATCTTTCAAATGTACAAAACATATTTAGGAGTCATAAATTATATATTTAAGAAATATTATCATCATTATTATAGATTTATAAAAAGATATATTGTGATTAAAAATAAAAAATTATTTTAAAAAAATATGCTAGCCTGCGAGTCAACCTGTTTATCTGACAAGCTAACCTACTTTAGCCTGCTAATTTTGTGGATTGGGCTAGCCTGACTCCTTTTTAAAAACGAGCTAATTTATTTAACACAACCTGCCAAATTTGGCAAGTTAAACAAGTTAGCCAGCAGACTCAATCCATTTTTCCGACTCTACCCAAAAAGAATCTAAATATTGCAAAAAAATAAATAAAATATCAATTATATTATTATGATTATTACCATTACTCATATCATATCATCAAAATCAAAATTTTTTTGAAATTATTTTTATGTTTTTCTTTTTAATTTAAATAATTTTAGAATATGTTGGCACTTTTAATTTAAAATTTTAAAATTTTTATTTTACGTGACATTTTTTTCTTAGATATATCACAATATATATATATATATATTATTATAAAACTCATGTCCTTTTCAACCCATATAAATCCTAAACATATTTTAAAATTATATCATTTAAACAAGTTTTTATTTTTCAAAAAACAAAATAAATAAAGAAATTTTGATTTGTCAAACTAATTTTTTGAAAAAATATCTTAACTTTAGCTTGCAAGCTTGCAAAATTTAGTTTGTGCAAGTTGTAATTTTATAAAAGTTAATATAAACAAGCCCTAAACATACTTTTAGACAAAGCTACCACTTTTGCATTTTTACATTTCCGCCTAAGAATTTTTGAAATCTAATCCACCAAAAATGACACACAATATTAAGATTTTTAATGTTTTCAAGAAAATATCAATTATAATGTAATTAAATATATGACATCTCATTATAAAATAAGTTAAAAGTTAAAAAATTAATTAATATTTAATATATATATTTTTTTAAAATCTACTCGGGTGAATTTTTTTCAACATAAAAATTATTCAATCTTTATTATAGCTCCACCCTAAATCTCTCACGCTTATTTAAGCTTGATCTAAATTATCGAACATAATTTTTCTTTTTTACCATTAATAAGAGGTAACCAAAAGTTACAAAGAAGTTTGCATGCTTAGAAACTTACATCAGCTGCTCAAAGAAACTAGCATAAAAAATACAAAAGCTCTTGCCACTACACCTGACAAATATTGCCTTGCTCAAAAAGTTTAAAACTTTTGCTTTGGACTTAACAATGGATTTAAACAGACTGAATAAACTAGTTTAACTTTTAAAATTGTAAGGATTCAATTCCAACCAATAGAAATCTGATTCCAATGTGATGCAAATTAGAAGGACCCTCAAAATAATTTTCGCAAATAAAAATAATAACAATAACATTTCATTGCACGTACCATCTCGGGAATAGTTTCTCCCTCGTCCTTCCAACTGTAATCAAAGGTTACATCACTATATAACTCCGAGCTATTATCACTATAACCAGACTCCATCTTCACTGTCTGGCTATTCTCTAAAACAGGGAAGATGAGGAGCGACGGATTGAGTACGACAGTGGAGGAGGATGGCGAATGGCGAAGGCACAAGTGAAGCTGAATGGCCAAGGATCGAACTCGTGGAGATCTTTAAAGAGGCGGAGCGTTGGTATGGGAAGAGGATGAAAGGAGGAATGGCATGGGGTAACACTAAAAAGAGAGGGAAAGAAATCAAGCAGCGGTGGCATGCTTACTACCTACGAGTTTTTGAAACGAAAGTCTGCCAAGAGGCAAGAGAATTTATCTGCATAATGTCTTGAAGCAGGAGAAAGATTCTATAAGAATTAGGATCTATCTTTTCATCAATGCTTGTGGACGATTGCATGATTTGAATCAGAGAATTAAAGGTGCCTGGAGGCTAAAGCAGAGGTTGAGTGACTGAGATCGGCGAGCACCATAAAGTTGTGACCATGAGTCAGAGAAAGGTAAGGAAGCACCCACTTGAGAATCGCAACAGTCTAGAGAGGAGCACTGATCAAAGGAAGAAGATTAAGATGTGTCGGGAGGGAGAAGAAGAAGATGCGGCTGTTAGTGAGGAGTGAGATGAGGAAGCAAACTAGGGTTTCTTGAGTCGGAGGACTGGCAGCTATAACTGGTAAGGCTGCATAAGAAAAAGCAGTAGGTTAATTAGTTGTAGGAACGTGGGCAAATGGGAAGCGGGCTTCGTTAAACAAGACATCTCTTAAACATGGCCCGATTGAAAATGGAAGCATAAACAGCCCAAATGATTGGGTGCATAGCCAATAAAAACACACATTGGATCTAAGAGCAACCTCATGTGGTACATAAGGCCTCAAATTGGACCAACAGGCTCTTCTTAAAAAAAATATTTTCTTCTCATCAACAACTTTGAAATGAAAAGCTCCTTTTGACCTTGAATGGCTATAATTCATGTCATCAGTAACCACAGATGCCTTATTATAGGGTTAAATTGTGCTTCATATTCCTTCTTCATAACTACAACAGTCATCATCCGCAGATGGCTATCCTACTTCAGGCCTACTATGAACCACTAGCCCAATGCACCCTACACTATATGCTTTATTTTTTTCCATTTTAGCTTCTTTTTTTTTCTAATTTCCATAAATGAGCCACATGTGAGATAATATCACATGATTGTGGTCACTTAATTGGCCACAATCATGTTATATTTAGATGTTAGGTTCACTTGATTGATGCTTGAGAAGGGTAAGTTGAGTGTAAAACTTAAGTAAAATAGTACAAAAACTTAATATTTGCACGTTGAATGAATAGTTTTACTAATAAGATAAAAATATATTTGCTAGCCTTACATAGCCACATTAGGTTGGGTATTTAAAATGAAGTTTTATTAATTGAAATAAAAGATTGGGCAACTAATTTAACTAAACACATGTTAATGACTTTAGAAAGCTTGTCCAAATATTTTTTAGAAATAAAGGTTAGCATTTATATTCATTAAAAGCATTTATGAGAGGAGGTAATTTGACAGTTGCAGTGCAATTACACGAACTTTGACATTAAATTTTACTGTTAATTTAACAGCTTTTAGGCAACTTCCAACGCACCCCAATTCTCCGTCCAATGTCCGATTGACATGAACTAGGTGTCTATGAAAGCTCTTTTCGAGCTCTAATTAATGGCTTTGGTTCCATAATCAAATTATTACTCAATCAAAATTTGCACACTCTTTTTAAAACTTGCACTTTTTCTATAAATTTCATAAAACTAAATATCCAAACCATTTACTATAAGCTTTTAGCCATTGACACCCATTTGACCACATGCAAAACATCAAAACTAACCAGTGTATTGCACCATAACATAGTAAACACTTATAGACCACTATTTCACTACAACCCCTTAACCTCAAAAACATACAAGGGAGAGTTTAAGCACATTTTCATCAAATAATCCATAATCAACACATGATATGCTATACTCTTACTTGCATTAATATTTTGACCCTATCATGTATATCATATGACATTAACTCGCTCTCTAAGGTCCAAAATACACTTACAACTCATAAACACATAATGCAAGTAAGAACCAAAAATAGATAAATCTTAATTGGCAATTTAAATTGTCAAATACATATAATAACTCAAAAATAGAGGCATACAAAATAGAATCACAATCCTAAGCCTCTACGAGTTTTCCTCTTTCCAATCTTTTAGAGGTATTTCCTGTAATATTGAAGATAGTGGGGTGTGTAACCTTCCCTATATATACACTCAATATAGGAAAAGATTACATTATTAGCACATCCCTCACAACAATCAAAACAAATGTTTTGTTTGAAAAAGCTTGGGCCCAAGACTCTTTTTATTTATATCCATCCAAAATCACAATCAAAGAAAATCACAGCGGAAGCAATATGCATACTAGTCTAACACGTAATAGACATAACCCCATTTCTATTGCATGCATTTTCATCACAAAATAAAGCTGAGATTTGGTTCGTGTGCTGCGACATGTAGCACGTGCACTGGGCACGTGGCACAAAGCCACACACTTAATTTTTTTTGTGTCGAGCGCCGCGGCATGTGACACTATGCTCTGCAACATGCCTGTCTAACTTTCTGCTGTTATTTCAACAACAAAAATGATAAACTTCTGGTGTGCACTATTTTCATATATGACATCTGATTGTCACTTGCTGAGGCCGAGACACAAAGAGTAGCTGAAGCAGAGATACACAAGGTCGATTTTCTTTTAAATTGGCTCCTACTGGTGGTGTATCCAAGAGAATGGGTTTTAGCTCTGGTTCTTCTTTTGGTGGCTCCTTTAAAGCTGGGTCTTCTTCTGCTTCTGGTAATTGGAATTTAAATAGGGGTTCAAGATTTCAAAATAATCGGGGTGGTAATATGAGATCTGGGGGTTCTTGTTTCTCTAGGAATGCTCCAATACATTCCTCACAGGCTAGTCAGGCCCCAATTCTGAGCACAGTGAGGTCACCTTGTGACAGGTGTGGTAGGGTTCATTTTGGTCGCTGCTTTGCTTACTATAAGTGTGGAAAGTTAGGCCATTTGATCCGTGACTGCCCTGATTTGCATGAGAGCTCAGACCGGTGGAATGTGATTCTCGATAGAGTGTATACGGTATCTCAGGAGGAGGCTAGGAAATTTTCAAATCTGATCACTAGTATGGTTTCTATCTGTAGCCTTGATTTAGAAGCTTTGTTTGATTGTGGTGTGATGCATTCTTTTATTTCTGCCGAGCGCTTAGATAGAATGGGTATGCCTATTGACCAGTTGCCATATGATATAGGAGTTTCCTCTACTTCTGGTTTGGTCAATTGATCCAATGTGATATGTAGGCCTAAGATGACTTTTAATGGGCGATCGACTTGGGTGAATGTGATCAAATTACCTATATAAGGGATTGATTTAATCATCGGTATGTATTAGCTAATAGCTCATGGTGCTGTCTCAGATTGTGTGGCTAAGACCGTGACTTTGGTAAAAGTACTAAAGGTGATTGAGGAATACCTTTGTCATTCTTGTTTTCTTTCTTCTTTGCAAGTTGAAAGGTTGATTGAACAAGGTTGTGAGGCTTACGTCGTAGTGCTCACTACCCAAGGGTTTGAGGTAGATAAAGTGGATGAAATTGAGGTTGTTAGGGAGTTTCCAGAGGTGTTTTCAAAGGATATGTCAGGATTACCTCCAGAGCGTGAGGTTAAATTCTCGAATGACCTGGTACCAGGGACACAGCCAATTTCAAAGGCTCCCTATAAGATCACTCCTTTAGAGTTAGTTACAAAGTTCACGAGAGTAAGTAACATCTAATATGGCAAGAAGTCACAAACAATAAATGCAAGCATAAAGCTTACGAATAACAGACGTGAATTATATCCACCAAACTAAATCATTTATTTCACATGTATTGGCCAACATATGGGGCTAGCACCTCCTATGCATCCTACTAGCTCGATATACCATGGCACGTCAAGAGCTAACAAAACTATCATTGGCAACCAATGATCTGAATCTAGTCCTACAAAACACTTATGGCATGCATGTAATCTAAAAGTCTTTATAGTTCAAACTATTCTTTTATTTGTAAGGTATAAATAATCTTTTCAAAGTGATTTGTCCAGTCCATGCACATATAATACTACTAGGAAATTAAAATACCATGGGAGAACAACACAAATCAATTTGTTTTATGAATAAACTATTTACATACTCTAAATGAACTTAACCATAAAGGTAGAGTAAGAAAATCTTCTCAAAATGAAAGAAAATGAGGTAAGTGAAAAACCATCATTTTCATTTATTGAGAAACCTTATCTACTTACCTTTCCTCCTTACAACTTTAACCAAGTTCCTCTTCTTCTAGGGACCTATCAAATATAATAAAGTTTCAATAGACTTCCCATAACTTTAAATACACTCTTCCCCAGAGTTATCACCATCTTCTATATCTCAAAGTTACTCTATTTGATTGCAGCTAGAGATAATTACCCAAATGGAATATGATTCCCTCTTAGGTCTTTTAACAAACATTTTGTATGCACAAATTTTAAAATCACTCAATTAAATTTTTGAACTTTCAATATCTTATCCAATAATTTTCAATCACCAATATTTGAATAACTATACTTCTCAAACAAACCTCTATCAAGAATCAATACAAATAATATATATAAACCCATACTTTCCCGTACAGCAACCAAAAATCTTAAGGCAACATGCATACCAAGAGTGAGCTTTAAAGCCTTCAATTTAGAATTATTTAACCAACAATCCCTCCCTTACACGCACAGCAACCAAATAAAAAAGAAGGGGAAAAAAATAATTCAGCATCTACCCTAAACTCAAAACCCACTCAGAACCGACACAGGGGGGAGAGGTTCAAGATTGGACTCACCCCGAAGCAAAAGACGAGAGGGATAAAAGGCTTCGAAATTCCCTCCCTCACCCAAATCAGTGACGACGCGAAACAAGAGAAGGAAAACGGAGAAGTACGCGCAACACGGAAAGAAGAAGAGGAACCCAGCGATGCGTTCAGAACTTGCAGCAGCAGCGATGAAGGAAGCTGCTTGCGCACCCACCCCGGCGACAAGTTAAAGGACGGAGGTGGAAGATCGACGGAAGAATGGACGGTGAGCTTCTCAGTCTCTCTCCCCGCTCTAAAAAAATCCTGCTGCTCAAATAGCAATCAGGGGATTTCAGTAATTTAAAGGGGCTGAAATAAGACAAAAATGCGTCTTTTAGACAAAGTTCCAATAATACAATTTAATAAATCTATTATAAAATATACATAAAAAAATTAGAATATATTTTAATACCTTATCATAAAATTTAATTTTACTTTAATTAATATTAATTTATTTATTATTATTTAATTTAATTTATACTTTTTCTCTCCCTTTTTTAACCTTAAAATTCCCAAATTATTACATATTAAGTCTTTTTAAAGTATTTGTTACCTTAATTTTGTCATGGTAAATTGTTTAATTTCTTCACTAAATTTTACTCTCTCCATTTAAAAATATAAAATATTTTTTAAAAAGTTGAATGTTAAAAAAATAAAAATATTTTTAATCTTTTAAAATATAATTATTTTTTTTCAAAAATACTTCTATTGATGAATGACTTTATATTTTATTATATAGTGTTTAATAAAAATTAAATTTAATTTAAAAATAAACAATTATTTAATTAGAAGTGAAATTCAGTTAAAAATATTTTATATTTTTTAACAGAAAAAGTAATATTTACTAGCCCGAAGTTTAATATTTTTATATGACTATCTTCTCGCTAGCTTGAAGTTTAATTTCTTCACTAAATTGTAATATATCATATTTAAATATTATATTGCTTGATTGAATTTGTAACATGTGATATGGTATGGGCTTTGTTTAAGCTCTTTTTATAAAATAATCAATCAATATTTTTAAAAAATATTTCACAAAATTTTATAATTTTTATTTAAATTTTTAAAAATAATCTGAATGAGGATTGATTTTGAATAGTTATTTAGAGTAAGTTTAAAAAATAATAAAGTAGATGATGGATAATGTCATATATATAAAAATATTGAAATATATCATAAAATTTTAAAATAATTAAATGATAATTATTTTTATAAAAAAAATCCACAAAGATATAATAAAATCCATAAGTCACTAAATAATAATTTTTTTATTATTATAATAAAAAAATATTTTTAAAATTTTTATAAAAATTATAAAAAATACTCCCTTCAAATTATAACATAAGGCATTTTCTAGAAGTCTTGCTTAGTCCAAAATATAAAACATTGAATATTTTTATAATTATTTTTTAACTATACCCCTACTTCATTTATTATTCTTTTTTTTTAAATCATGCATTAAAATTTTATTTATCATTATCAAAGTACTTATATAAAGTATTTAATGGAAATAAAATTGGACAAATGTAAATATTTTTAAAAAATTAAGGTTTCAACTAACATTCTTTTTAGAATCATAAATTAATTACCAATGACCTATATTTTTGGTTTGGAAGGAGCAGTCCTTTTTATAAAACCTATAATCAACCAGAGTTGAATCTAACAAAAAGGGATAATATCTCACAACTTAGCAAACTAGGATTTGAATTTTTTCTTAAAGAGATGCTCATATTTTGTGTCTAACTATACTTTAAATACGATTATCTCCAATAATCCAATAGCAAGATACATATGGGCAATAAAAAAAAAAACTCTTCAGGGTATATAAAAATTAATGTTTTGTTAAGTTCAAATAAACCTATTATATTTTTGTTATTGGCCTTTGGCAGCCGGGGGTGAGTTTAAAGTTTGAAATATAGGAATATTTATTAGGAACACTAGGAAGGGAGTATATTGTGATTAGGAACAATATAAATATTTATTAATTATTTATTAATACCCATAATATCTGCCTCATGCCAAAGCCCAAAACGTTGTCTCAATCTTGATGTTAATGGACTAGGCTGCACCTCAATTCAATCAACAATTGGATATTCTTGTAATCACATTAGGTGAAGGATTGCCTTTTTTGTTTCATTTTTATAATCAATTTTAAAAATAAAATTCTCATTATGAAATAGTTTTAAATTTTTCTTAACACGAGGAATGGCTTTTTTCCATTGGTCAATAATAGGAATGAATTTTATTATGTAATTTTCCTTGTAAGGATTCTAAATGCTTATATAAATTCACCTAAACTATTTAAGAATGATCTTCATTTAGAAATATTGATGTAATATCGGTTTGTTCTTGTAAACCCCATTGGACAACATTCAAGTTTTCTTCCCATACTCAAAGCATGATTTTTTAATTATTTAAAGGATGTTTCTGCTTTTTTTTAACAGTAAGGATGTTTCTATTTAATAAAGTTTCATAACTAATAATTAAAAAGTAGATTGAAAAATATATAAAATTTGAAATATATTTAATTTACGCATTTCAAATTCTATATATTCCTATTAATTTACTTATCAATTGATGTGTACAATAAAAATTCGGTCGTGGTCTAATTAGATGGCTGAAAATAATATAAAAAATTCAATAACAATTCAGCAATTGTTTTTTTTTAATATATACTTTTTCAATTAAAAATGTAAGGCATTTTTTTAAAAATGTTTTTTTCTAAATATTTTAAAAAGTTGAATGTTCAAAAAATATAAGATATTTTTAATATTTTAAAATGTAATTAATGTGTTTTTTTCAAAACTATATATGATAAATAAATCACTTTTTATTTATTTTAAATTAAAACACTTTATTAAATATGGGTGAATATGAAAAGTTAATGTTAGTTTAAAGATATAACTAAATGAGTAATATGTAATTAGGGAATATTTTGTACATCCTAATTTAATTTAGTGCTTGTTTGGGATTTTATTTAATTGACTTAAACTATAATTTGTAGGCTTAAAAGTTAGTTATGGATAACAAACTATGTTGGGTAAAAGCAGTTGACAAATTAAGGGAATATTTGAAATTGTTTTTGTTTTATTGTTCTGAAAATTAGTATTTTGTAAAACATATTTTGAGAATAAGAAAATAATAAAAATATATATTTTTTATTCTCCAAAATAATATTTTAATTTTTTTTAAAACATTTTTTAAAAATACGTTACTAAATAAATTTTTTTTATTCTTTTATTCTAGAAAATAAAAAATTATTTTTAAAACAGGTTGCCAAACAAGTCTTAGCTTTTCTTTGCCAAAGTTAGACCAAAAGCTAAATTTTGAAACTTTTATACTAGTTAAATTAAAATCTAAGTTAACACATTTAATGCATTTTAAATTTATTGAATAAATTTTTAATCTTTTCACACTTCCTTTTGAAATTTGATATTTTTATTATTTGTAATATATATATATTATTCTTTAAGTAGATCAAATTAAGTTTTTAAATATTTAGAAATATTTTCTATATTAATACATTAAATTTTTTATAATTATAATTTTAATATTTTTTAAAATTTATCAAATTGCATATTTATACATGTATGTATGGATGTGTGTGTGAGAGAGTGACATACATTTATATATGACAATATTTAAATATAAATCACGTTACAATAATTCAACCCAATTTTAATTTGTAAAATGCAGTTTATGTAATTGTAAACTGTAGGAAGGAATCAGGCCTGAAAAAAACTTGTAGGAATTTTTACTTACAGTTTGCTATTTCTGGTTCCCTACTTTCTTCTAACTTCGATCACGGTCACCACTAAGGAAGCTTCAACAATTTCTTGGCCAGAAAAACAGGAAACTTTATCCACTCTAAGCTTTCCACTTACTGAAGAGTTAACTGTTTTTTCGCGGCCAAGAGTGTCAGAAACGGCAAAACTGCAAGTTCAGATTTGTCTTCGTGAGTATATTTCTCAGATAGATTAAATATTTTGTAATATTTCTACCACATTACTTGCTTGATGCGCTCTGCTATTACAAACATGTAAGAACTGATGAGAGTGATCAAGTTTTTTCTTTTCTTTTTTTTTTTTTCTTTTTGGTGTGATCTTTGTGCAATTAGTTCTCTCGTCACTTTTGTTACGTGATCTTTTAGGTACATACCCAAATCGGGTTCTATGGACCTTTTCTCCTCGTTTCACGACAATGACATTGGCTTTTACCTTTGTTTTATTTCCGAATGAGTAGATTAAGGCAACGAGGAAGTTGCAAGAATAACAAGAGCTAATCGAATTGCTGAAGCTGGAATTTCAGGACAAAAGACAAGTTGCATGAGATGAGACACGTTCAGGAGATGGCTGTAGAGTTCATCAATGTCCTTAATGCTGCTGCTGCTGCTGCTGAGGCATTTCTTGGTGTTTATTTCATGAATATGTTCCTTATGATTACGTCAGTAGTTTTTAATTTTGATTTTGTTCCAAATTTAGATGGGATTTATTTGTAATTTGTGAAGAAATATGTATACGTGTTGATAATTGTATCTTGCTTTCCATTTGAATTTTATGTGATACTTCAACTCTGTCACTCCCTTATAGTTAGAGCTGTTGCTAACTTTACAGAGTGAATGTGCTAAATTGAGGAGGCTGCTGGAAGAAGAGAGAAAGCTTGTGCAAAGGCTTAAACAAGAAAAAGAAGATGAAGCACAAATGGCCAAGAGAAAATTTGAAAGGATGAGTCAACGATTAGCAGAGGCTCAAAAAGATGTTGAGTACACTACAACCAGAGCTGATGCTGCTGAGGTTTTGGCTTGTCTTGATCCCCCCTCCCCGCAATTATGCTTTAGACAATCTTACAAGGCATTGTATTACAGGATTCTTCATTTCTGATGTTAAAATTTTCACAATATTTAGACTAACAAGACTGTAAGACAAATTTATTTGTGCGCCACTCTTAAAATTTGAGAATTCCAAAATTAAAATTGGTTTTTTATCTGTCATTCAAATTTTACCCATAGATAATCTCCTCTCCAAATGATTCTATGTACTTTTGTGATCAGTTATAATAAGATACTACAAGCCCTTTGAAAATTATTTTGGATAGATTGAAGTATTTAAGTGGCTATTGATTGGTATCTTTTTATGTTTATGAAAATGAATAGGTTGAGTTGAAGAGAGAATTACAAGAAGCTCAAGAGCTTGTGCAAACGCTAAGGCCAGAAATTGGGGAGACAAAACAAATTGTACTGAGACAGGTTGACATCAAAGAGCTAGAGCTAGCCAATGCCCTTAATGCTGCTTCAATTGCTGAGAAATTTGTCGTTGCTTCAGCTATTTTCTCAAAATAATTTTTCTAGTGTGTTTCCTCCTTGAAAGATGTATTTTAATCCAGATAAACTTTTTGAAGTTGTTTTTCTTTTTCTTTTTTTAATTTAGTGATTGCTAAAACTCCAATAAAGAAGTAGTTAACGTCATGCCAGATTATCTTTCAAGTGCTCTTATGAATGATTAACATTTGATCAATGATTTCAAAAAGCACCTTTTTCTGTCAAATCTTAATAAAAGATGTACTTTTTTTTTTTGGCCAAGAAAAAAGACATACTTAAAAGAAGTATATGGTTGGATTTTATTTGTACTTTATATTTTTATGTTGTTGGAGATGTCTTTTTTCCTGTTTCTAATATTGCTTTAGACAGCTACATTGATTTTATGCTTCTCACAGAGCTGATAATTTTATCCATCTGTAAATTAAAAGCAAATGTATGCGTTTATGAACACACAGAGAATAAAATAAATAAATAAACAAATAAATGAGCATAACTATTTATTTCTTTCTCATGGTTGGGCTAACCATGATATAATTTTGTCGTGTGTGGTTTTATTAGGAGTGATGCTGCATTTGAAAATAATTTGAATTTAAGTTGGCTTTTGTTATATTAAAAACGACAAATTTTGATTTGACAAAATTTATGGAAAGATGAAAGTGATGTTACTCTGATATTAGTTCCTTTGATGCTTGTAAGTTGCGAAAACATGTACAGATGCATATTTGTTGATGAAATGATGATTGAGTTATTTTTCTTTTGTCCGCTTGAGTCAAATTTGATGATTTCCTGTGTCACTCCATTTCTGCTATGTTGAACCCATTGCTAATTTTACAGAGTGAATGTGACAAACTGAGCATAATTCTGAAAGAAGAGCAAAAACTTGTCCAAAGGCTTAAACTTGAGAAACATGATGAGGCACAACTAGCCAATAGACAAGTTGAAGAGATAGGTCAAGAATTAGCTCACGCATGAAAAAATGCTGCGTCTGCTACTACTAGAGCTGATGTTGCTGAGGTATGATCAGTGCTGATATCTTGTTTCATTTATTTTATAATAATTCATCTATCATTTTTTAGAAAAATAAACAAAGTGACCTAATTTACAAGGAGTTATGATCATTGCAAAAAGAAAAATACAGGATTCTTGTGATTTAAACATTTATACAAACCAATCTGAATGATGGAGAATTTCTATTTGTGCATAATAGGGTTGTGGTAGGAAGTCGGAGTTGTGATTTGATTCAATGGAAAGGTATTTTGCAGAATGGAGCGTCAAGGCAATTTGATTGTGTTTGGTTAGGTTGAGGTTTGAGCTTGCACAAGCTTGTTGCGGAAATCACCTTTCTGGACAGTGTTATTTTCCTATTAGAAGGGACCTGTAGTTCTTAGGAGGGATATGGATATTCTTGTTTTAATTGGGTGAAAAAAACAGTGGAGTTCCTTCCGGAATCAGGGGAAGAATAAGTTTCTCGTCCTTGCATTTTATCAATGCCTCTTCATAGTTAGATCCTTACAATTGCTGCTTTCATCAATTGTTTGGACAAAAGTAACAGAGATTTGGGATCTATCACTGGTAAGATCATTCAAATGAAGATATGAACCAGGATGAGTCAAAGATGTGGAGCATTAAGGCAATGTTACTAAAATTATAATTATTCTGCTGCAAGGTGTTTCCATCGCCAGTTCTCATGAGTCGGAATAGGCCATTTATTTTTACTTTTGATCTGGAATGAATTGACAATAAGTTGTTTTTATCCAAGTGAGCACTATTTTGTTTTTTGCTTTTGTGTTTGTTTTTGTTTTTGCAAGACATCCAAAGTTTAGCTTGAAATCCAAGATCTAACAGAAGAAATTACAAAGCAGAAGAGGGGGATAAAAAAGACAAAATGAGAGAAGGTGAGAAGAGACATGGGCATAAGAGCTGGAATAGAGAGAGAGGCTGAAATAGAGAGCAGAGAGAGATGACAGAGAAGAGATTAAGAGGGGAAAAATGTGAGAGGGAGATGCATTAGCTTCCTCTAAATATTGTAGCAGAAGAAAAGAGAGATGAAACCAAATATAAGGCAGAAACGGTATTGAACGGAAAAACACGGGATGTTCATTCACAAATAGCAGCTATGTGTTGGAAGACATTTATACTCTCTCCTGTTTGTTTTCCTTGTTACCAGATTGGTGTTTAATTTTTGGTATGGCAAGTTGATATTAAGTAACTTGGTGTTTACTCATTAAAGGTCTTTACTTGTTTCTTTATGATCCAGGGGGAAGGAATTTGTAGTGCCTGGTTTGGGTGGCAAGACATGGTTGTGCATGTCTTTCTTTTAATTTTGTTGAGTGTCTAGCTCAAAAATGAGGACAAGGTTGACTTTTTTTTTTTTTTTTGCAGCTAACAAACAAGGTTGATTTGTATGGGGGAATAATGATTGGAATATGATGGGAATGGTGATCACCCACATGTCAAAAAAATAAGAACATAATTGGGACCATGTGCTGGCAATGGTGATTAGCTTTCTGCTTTAATTTCATTTTTCTCTCTATCTCCTGCTTTCACCATATTCACTATATGAAAGTATTTTTACACCCTTTTCTCTGTTTCTCCTTCTGTGCATTTGGTTTGTGCTTCTTTCATAGACCTGTATCCTAGCATTGTTTTTATGCCTGTTATTTGAATTCTATTCATAACTAACTCTCGTCTCTTAATGATTCTATATATTGATGAGGCTCAATGACAATAATATATTTTGTGTACTTAAATAATAGTTTAGGATGCATTGAAACTCTTGAGTTGCTATTAATGGGTAACTTTAATGTTTAGAATGAATGGATCAAGGCAAATAAAGAATTGCAAGAGCAGAAAGAGCTTTTGCAATTGCTAAAGCCAGAATGTGATGAGACAAGAGAAGGAAGGAGAGTTAGTCAATGCCCTTCTTGCTTCTGAAATTGCGGAGGTATTTCTTCTTGTTTATTTATATATACCTTTAGGTTTGTCTACCTCTTTTAATATTGCATGTGATATGTAAAGAATAAAGAAATAAAGAATAAGCAGTTTAGTTAGTTTCTGTTAGAATGAATGGTATAGGAGCCTATACAAAGGGGTCCTAAGTGTGAATCAGGTGCTATTGCTTTTTCTCATAATAGAAAATACTATTCAGTTATAATAAAAAAGAAAAAAATCTTCTACTTTCTCTCCCATGTCTCTCTTCTCTTGCTCTTCTCTTCCTCTCCTCTGTTTCCCCTTCTTTCTCCCTCTTCCCTACTTTTCTATATGTCAGGATGTTATCGTATTCTGCATAGACTTTCAATTTATTGCTAATATTTCCAAAAGCTGTAACAAATAAGGAATTTGGTTTTTCATCAATATTAACATTTGTTCCATTTTTAAAATTTTTCAAACTTAAAGTCTTCGAAGGTCATTAAAACTCGTATACTTAAAAGAATAGTTGGACTATATATGTTCTTTTTCATTATACTTCTTCGTTAGCAAACTCTTACTTAATGCTTCCCTTATTCAGTGGGAAATTAGATCCTTCCATCATTTAAAGCAAATGTATGCCATTATCAAGTAGGCTACGCCTCAATCCAATCCACAATTGCACATTCTTATAATTACATTCGGTGAAGGACTCTCTATTTTATTTCATCTTTAGAATCATTTTTAAAAATAAAATTCTCATTATGAAATAGTTTTTAATTCTTCGTAACACGAGGAATGACTTTTTTTCCCCGTTGTTCAATAATAGGAATGATTTTGAGTGGCAGATAGTAGGAATGATTTTTTATTAAGTAATTTACCTTGTAAAAGGATTCTAAATGCTCATATAAATTCACCCAAACTATTCAAGAATAATCTTCATTTAGAAATACTAATATAATAGGAAGAGTGATAATTAGATCTCAAAAAATTAAATTAATTATAATTAAGTCCTCAAAAACTGAATTAATAATAATTATTTGACAATTTTTCTAAAAATAAATTTTATATATCAATTCAAACAATTATAAATAGAAATTTCTACTATAACCTAATAGTTATATTTGACACTTAAACATGCATTTTCAATTAAAACTTTTAAATTTACAATTATATTTTTCATATTTTTTCAATTATTTTTTTAAAAAATTATATTTGAAATTTAAATATCATTAATTTAAATTTTAAAATATAGATGTCATTCTCCTAATATAATATAATATTGATTTGTTTATTTGATCTCTATCCCCCTTTTTTAATTATACATTTGAGTTCTATCCCATTGGACAACATTAAATTTTCTCCCATGTTCAAAGCATGATTTTTTAATTGTTTAAAGGATAAGATTGAGTTTAATGAAAGGAAATTAATTTTTTACAATATGACAAATAAGATTTGAATATCCTGTTAGAAGAAATGCACATGTTTAATACCCAACAAAATATATATAAAATTTGAAATGTATAAATTAAAATGAATTAGATTATTTAATTAAATATATTTCAAATTTATACATTACTAGTAAGTTACTTTCTTATCAATTGATATTCTCTCTGTTTAAATATATAAAATATTTTTTAAAGAGTTGAACGGTAAAAAATATAAAATATTTTTAATTTTTTAAAGTGTAATTATTATTTTTTTTTAAAGCACCTTTATTAATAAAAGACTTATATTTATTATAGAGTATTTAATAAATATAAATATAAAAAATATAATTAATTTAAAAATAAATAATTATTTTATTAGTAAGTGAAATTTAAATAAAAATATTTTATATTTTTAAATAAAGAGAGTATGGACATAAAATTTTCGATCCCGGTTCAATTAGGTAGCTGAAATATAATATAAAAAATTCAATAACAATATCAGCATATTGTTTTTTTTTTAAATTATGTAATATATAATTAGGGAATCTTTCGTACAATATGATTTGATTTAATCCTGTAAGGAAATGAAGAGGTTCCTCCCTTGAAACGTCAACAGCAAGTCGTGGTCTTCTTTCCCCTCACTCCCTGCTTTTCCCTTTCTCCTTTGTCTTTGAATGTTTTACTTACAGTTTGCTATTTCCGATTCCCCTACTTTCTTCTGGCTTCGGTCAGGGTCACCACTAAGGAAGCTTCAACAATTTCTTGACCAGAAAAACAGGAAGCTTCATCCACTCTAAGCTTTCCACTTGCTGAACAGTTCTCAGTTTTTTCGCGGGCAAGAGTGTCAGAAACAGCAAAACTGCAAGTGCAGAGTTGTCTTCGTGAGCATATTTCTCATGTAGATTTAATATTTTGTGATATTTCTACCACATTACTTGCTTGATGCGCTCTGCAATTAGAAACCTGTAAGAACTGACGAGAGTGATCAATTTTTTTTTTTTGGGTGTTTGTGCAATTAGTTCTCTCACTCTTGTTACGTGATCTTTATGTAGATACCCAAATCGGGTTCTATGGATCTTTTCCCCTCATTTCACAACAATGATATTGGCTTTTATCTTTGTTTCGTTCCCGAATGAGTAGATTAAGGCAAAAAGGAAGTTGCAAGAATAGGAAGAGCTAATCGAATTGCTAAAGCTGGAATTTCAGGGGAAAAGATAAGTTGCATGAGATGAGACAAGTTCAGGAGATGGCTGTAGAGTTCGTCAATGCCCTTAATGCCGCCGCCGCCGCCGAGGTATTTCTGGGTGTTACTTTTATTTCATGTATATGTTCCATTCGGATTATGTCAATACTTTTTTATTTTGATTTTGTTCCAAAGTTTTTTTATTTATTTTTTTTTGGGGGGTGGGGGAGGTGATAGGACTGAGGGGATTTGTTTGTAATTTGTGAAGAAATATGTATATGTATTGATAATCGTGTCTTGCTTTTCCATTTGAATTGTATGTGATACTTCAACTCTATCACTCCCTTATAGTTGGAGCTGTTGCTAACTTTACAGAGTGAATGTGCTAAATTGAGGAGGCTGCTGGAAGAAGAGAGAAAGCTTGTGCAAAGGCTTAAACAAGAAAAAGAAGATGAAGCACAAATGGCCAAGAGAAAATTTGAAAGGATGAGTCAACGATTAGCAGAGGCTCAAAAAGATGTTGAGTACGCTGCAACCAGAGCTGATGTTGCTGAGGTTTTGGCTTGTCTTGAGCCCCCTCCCCACAGTTATATGTATATATATTATATCATATTTTAGACAAACTTACAAGGCATTGTATCACAGGATTCTTCATTTCTGATGCTAAAATTTTCACAATATTTAGACTAACAAGGCTGTGTGATATATTTATTTGTGCGCCACTCATAAATTTGAGAATTCTCAAATTAAAATTGGTTTTTTATCTGTCATTCAAATTTTACCCTTAGCTAATGTGCTCCCCAAATGATTCTTTGTATTTATGTGATCAGTTATGATAAGATATTACAAGCCCTTTGAAAATTATTTAGGATAGATTAAAGTATATAAGTGGCTATTGATTAGTATCTTTTTACGTTTATAAGAATGAATGGGTTAAGTTAAAGAGAGAATTACGAGAAGCTCAAGAGCTTGTGCGGTTGCCAAGGCCAGAAAGTGAGGAGACAAGGCAAATCGTCCTGAGACAGGTTGACAAAAAGAGCAAGAGCTAGCCAATGCCCTTAATGCTGCTTCAGTTGCTGAGGTATTTGTCGAATTGTCGTTGTCCCAGTTATTTTCTCAGAATATTTTTTTATAGTTTGTTTCCTGCTTTAAAGATGAATTTTAATCCTGATAAACCTTTTGAAGTTTTTTTTTTTTAAATTTAGTGTTTGCTAAAATCTACAATAAAGAAGCGGTTAGCATCCCACCAAATTTTCTTGCAGGTTCCTTTATCATTGATTAGCATTTGGTCGATCATTTTGAAAAGCACTGCTTTCTGTTAAATCTTAAAAAAAGACTTTTTTTTTTGGGACAAGAAAAAAGACATGTTTGAAAGAAGTATATGGTTGGCTTTTATTTGTATTTATGTGTTTATGTTGTTGAAAATGTCTTTTTTTCCTGTTTCTAGTTGCTTCTCGTAGGGCGGGTAATTTTATCCATCTGTAAATTAAAAGCAAATGCATGCATTTATGAAACACAGAGGTATGAAATAAATAATTTAACATAATTATTTATTTATTTCTCATAGTTGGGCTAACCATGATGCAATTTTGTTGCGTGTGGTTTTATAAAGTGTGATGATGCATTTGAAAATAATTTGAGTTTTAAGTTGGCTTTTGTTATGTTAAAAACTACAAATTTTGATTTGGCAAAATACATGAAAAGATGAAAGTGATGTTGCTCTAATATTAGTTCCTTTGATGCTTGTAAGTTGTGATTGTATGTACCGATGCATACTTGTTGATGATTGAGTTTTTTCCCCCCTTTTTCCATTTGAGTCAAATGTATTAATTCCTTGTATCACTCGATTACTTTTATGTTGGACAGAGTGAATGTGAGAAATTGAGGATAACGCTGGAAGAAGAGCAAAAACTTGTCCAAAGGCTTAAACTTGAGAAACATGATGAGGCACAACTAGCTAAGAGACAAATTGAAGGGATAGGTCAAGAATTAGCTGATATGCGAAAAAATGCTGAGTATGCTACTACTAGAGCTGATGTTGCTGAGGTACGATCTGTGTTGATATCTTGTTTCATTTATCTTATAATAATTTATCTATCATTTTTTAGACAAATAAACAAAGTGACCTAGGTTACAAGGAGTTATGATCATTGCAAAAAGAAAAATACAGGATTCTTGTGATTTAAAGATTTATACAAACCAATCTGAATGATGGAGAATTTCTATCTGTGCATAATTGGGGTTATGGTGGGAAGTAGGAATAATGATTTCGTTCAATGGAAAGGAATTTCGAAGAATGGAGAGTCAACACAATGTGATTGTGTTTGGTTAGGTTGAGGTTTGAGTTGCGCGGTGTTATGGAAGTCACTCTTAAGGAGGGATATGGATATTCTTGTTTTAATTGGGTGAAAAAGCCAGTGGAGTTCCTTCCGGATTCAGAGGAAGAATATGATTCTCTTTGCATTTTATCAGTGCCTCTTTGATAGGTTAGATCCTTACAATTTCTGCTTTCATCAATTGTCTGGACAAAATTGACGAAGATTTGGGATCCATCAATAGTGAGATCATTCAAATGAGGATTATTATGAATCAGGCTGGTCAAAGATGTAGAGCATTGAGGCAATGTTACTACAATTATGATTATTCTGCTGCAAGGTGTCTCCATTGCCAGTTTTCATGAGTCAAATTTGGTGAGGCCATTTATTTTTACTTTTGACCATGGATGAATTGACTGCTCTGATAATGAGGTGTTCGCTTCTCCAATGGTGCACCATTTTGTTTTTGCTTTGTTTTGTTTTTGTTTTTGTTTTTGCAAGACATCCAAAGTTTACCTTGAAATCCAAGATCTAACGGAAGAAATTACAGAGCTAAAGAGGGGGATAAAAAGGCAAATGACAGGTGAGAAGAGACATGGGCATGAGAGAATAGACTGATAGAGAGAGGAGCTGATATAGAGAGCAGAGAGAGATGACAGAGAAGAGATTAGAGGGAGGAAAATATAGAGGGAGACACAGAATCTTCTTCTTAATATTGTGGCAGAAGAAAAGAGAGAAGAAACCAAATATAAGGCAGAAAGGGTACTGAACAGAAAAACAAGGTATGTCCATTCACGCATAGCAGCTACGTGTTGGAAGACATTTCTATTGTCTCCTGTGTGTCTTCCTCGTTACCAGATTAGTATTTAATTTTTAGTATGGCAAGTTGATGTTAAGTAACTTAGTTTTTACTCATTAAAGATCTCTACTAGTTTCTCAATGATCCAGTGGAAAGGAATTTGCTGTGCCTGGTTTGGGTGGCAAGACATGGTTATGCATGTCTTTCGTTTAATGTTGTTCAGTGTCTAGCTCAACATTGAGGACAAGGTTGACTTTCTTTTTTAATCCAACAGACAAGGTTGATTTGTATCGGGGAATAATGATTGGAATATGGTAAGAATGGTGATAATCTCACATGTCAAGAATATAAGAAGAACGTAATTGGGACCGTGTGCTGGTTAGGTCAATGGTGATTTGCTTTCTGCTTTACTTTCATTTTTTTCTCCATCACCTTCTTTTGCCATATTTACTATGTGAAAGTATTTTATACCTCTTTCCCTGTTTCTACTTCTGTGCATTTGGCTTGTGCTTCTTTCATAGACTATATCCTAGCAGTTTTTTTTTTATGCCTGTTATTTAAATTCTACTCTGAACTAACTCTCCTCTCTATGGTTCTATATATTGATGAGGAGCATTGACAATGGTATATTTTGTGCACTTAAATAATAGTATAGGATGCATTGAAACTCTTAAGTGGCTATTAATGGGTAGCTTTAATGTTTAGAATGAATGGATTAAGGCAAAGAAAGAGTTGCAAGAGCAGAGACAGCTTTTGCAATTGCTAAAGCCAGAATGTGATGAGACAAGAAAAAGCGCCATGAGACAAGTTGAAGAGAAGGAACAAGAGTTAGCCAATGCCCTACTTGCTTCTGAAATTGCTGAGGTATTCCTTGTCGTTACTATTTATTTTAATTACCTTTGAGTTTGCCTACCTCTATTAATATTGCATGTTATCTTATTTGACATAAACTTTTAAAAGAATTTATTGCTAATATTTCCGAAAGCTGTGTAACAAATAAGGAATTTGGTTTTTCATCGAATATTAACATTTGTTTTCAATTTTAAAAAAATTTCAAACTTAAAGTCTTTGAAGCTTATTAAAAAAGAAGGGATAACCTGCGGGAAATAGCTGAAACATCTATACTTGAATAGTTGGATTATATCTGTACTTTTTCATAATGTTTCTTCGTTTAGCAAGCTCTTACTTAATGCTTCCCTTATTCAGTGGGAAATTAGATCCTTCCATCATTTTAAAGCAAATGTATGCCATTATCAAGTATCAATAAAAATTATTACTATTTCCTCTTATCTTTCTTTCTTAGGTGAAACATGTTGTAATCATGTGGTTAGTGACTTTATCGATTGAGGCAATATTTGAAAATGTGATTTTAATTTGGTTTTTCCCCACCAAAAAGAAGTAAAATTTATAAAAATATGAAAAATAATATTGCTCTTGTTATTTTCTTCATGTTTGTAACTGGTAAAGAAATTCGTATAATGGTTTTTTTTTTTTTTTTTTTAATTCAGGTTTGGTATGACAGTTTAACTGCATCACTTGCCTACTGTTATTAATTCATATGTGATCTTGCAGCGTGAATGTGCTAAACTAAAGAGAATGCTGGAAGAAGAGCAAAAACTTGTACAAAGGCTTAGACATGAGAAAGATGATGAGGTGCAGCTAGCAAGAGGCAAATTGAAGAGATTAATCAAGAATTAGCCCATGCTCAAAAGATGCCAAGTTAGCTCGAGAAGATGCTGATGCCGCTGAAGTACTCATTATGTTCATCTGCCTTACTTTTCTAATATTCATCTACCATATTTTAGATTAACATTATGAACCAACTTACATGCAACTGCAATCAGTTTGATAACAAAACATTAAGAGTCAAAGTGATAGAAATTCAGTTTGTGCACGGCTTCTTAATCTATGCTTTTCTGTCATTTGAATCTTTAAGTGATTAAATATTTTGGTGTGAGCAATTATAAAATATTATGTGCAAGAATTCTTTAGAGCTGATTGAAGCACTTAAATGGCTATTAATTGGAAATTTTTTTTTTTATGCAGAGTAAATGGACTAAGGTCAAGGGAGATGTGAAGAATATGGAAGAGCGTGTCAAATTGCTGGAATTTCAATGCCAAGAGATGAGAGAGAGTGTAAGTAGCCAAGATGAAGAGAAGGCACTGAAGTTGGCCAATGCTCTTAATCCTTCTGCGATTGCTGAGGTGAACTTTAGATAAATGCATTGCATTCTAGATAAATGTTTTAGAGAAATTTTTTTTGAAAAATATAACTTTGAATCCCTACACTTTGCTCGAATTTTGCTGTAAATTCCTACACTTTTTTTTTTTCGATATTCTAAATCCCTACACTCTTATTTTTTGTGTTTCAGATTTTACTATAGGTCTCTGCACTTTTTTACTATCCTCTACGTCTCTACAGTTTTGTTTTAATCTAGAACACTAAAAAAAATGCAGGGATTTATAATAAAACTCAAGCAAAGTGTAAGGATTCAAAGTTATGTTGTCACACTTGAATTTTTAAAGTGTGACTGGCTAGAATACAAAAAAACTCATATTCCATAAACTAAACCCATGTAATGTCTCACATTTTAATTACCCAATATTATCATATAATCATCATTTGTATTAAACAAATACCATCAGTCATAAAATATTCAAGCTTACTGTAGAAATTTCAGCAAGCCTCCCTGGTAAGTTAAACTACCCAAAATCTCTATAACTTGTCAAGAGAATAATATCCAAGCAGCATTTGGAGTTCTACTTCGATACAGTATATATACACATATAATCCAAAACACTTTAAACAAGGCTTCTACCTATAGGATTCGTAGAGCAACTCTAAAGCAAAAACAAACTACTTAAATAGTTACATTAATCCACAATGTGAATGGAGCAACAAAGTACTTCTTGTCTCAAGAAGTCACACAAGATCTATTGAAGAGTAGGTCTACTTTTACTGTTAGAATACCAAAATTTTTCTACAAATAACTTCCCTAAATAATAATAATAATAATAATAAAAGTAATAATAATAATAATAAATTAGATAATCATGAACATATAAAACAGGAAATAAGTAACTAATCTATTTATAGATGGTATTGGAAAATAATTGCACAATTTATCTTTAATAATTGAGTAATATAAATAAAAAAGAGGAAGTAAAGAATCATAATCAACAAATTAGGAATGTCTTTCATATAAAACAAATTATAAAAATACAATTTTTAAGAATGAAAATATAACTTGAAAAACTTGTTTTTGTTAGGACTTAAATAAATGAACAAGAGGTGTGGACATACAATCCACGAGGGTAAGTAACATCCAACGTGGTTAGAAACCATGAAAAACAGGCACAAATATAAAACTTACGAATAATACACATGGATTATATCCACAAAATTACATTCCTTCCTTTCCACATGTGTTGGGACACACGGCCTAGCACCTCCAATATACCTGCTAGCTAGGTGTGTCATAGTACGTCAAGAGCTAATAAAATTATCATTAGCAACCAACATTTTGTATTCAGTAGTATAAAACATTCTTGTCATGCATGGAGTCCAAAAATACTTATGATTCAAAATTTTTCTTTAACTTGTAAAGTACAAATAATGTTTTCATCTATTATTGATCCAATCCATGCATGTATAATATTTTTGATAAACATAATACCATGAGAATACCTACATAATGAAACTCAAATAATAAATAAGCTAATTACATACTTTAAAGGGAGAATAACAAATAAAGATCTTGTAACAATAGTAATGCCAAATTAAGAACTATAGTACTAAAACATGATAGAAAAAGTATTGAAATTTGAAAACATTAGTGTTAAAAAGTTCTAATTTGATATTAATATTTTTACAAGGTCCTTATTTCTCATTCTCTCTACTTTAAATCAGCTTAATCATAAAGCACAATAAAAAGATCTATTTATAACAATTAAAATAGATCAATAACTAAATAAATAAAATAAGAGAAATATCTTGACTTCTTGTTTTTTTTTAATTGAGAAATGTTATTTACTTACTTGACATATCATCGAGTTCTTAAAATTTTCTTTTTATAACTTCAGTCAAGCTTCTCTTCTTCTGAAGTCCTATTAGATATAATAAAATCTTCTGAAGTCCTATTAGATATAATAAAATTTTAATAAGTCTTTCAAAAAATTGAATCAATTTTCCATTTACCCTCATTTATGCCTCTAAATTTTTCATTTTATTCTTAGCCTAACTAACTGTATTGTTATAATATAATCCAAATCATACTTCTTAAACTGTCCTTTGCCAAGAATTAATGTCAATAATATGTATACATATGTCATGATCTCCCCGTACAACAACAGAAACTAAACCTTCAATTTAAAATTAATTAAGTAGCAATATTTACCTAAACATACAGCACTAATTCAAAAAAGAAAGAATTTAAAATTTAACCTCCATCAATGTGCAGCAACCACATAGCACACACATACTGACAGCACAAAGGAAAAAGATGAAGAAATCAAACTCACTTAATCAGCAACACTTGAAACAGAGGAAGGAAGAAGATGAAGTCGGCCATGTGCGCAGGGGAGTGAAGGAATTCAAATTCAGACGTCCGGTAACAGTATCCCGGTTACTCGACGTCCACGCACGGAAAGAAACAAGGAGGAAGAAGTCTCGAGTTCTCTCGGAACCCACTAGCGATCGACGACCCACCTGCACCCTCACTGGCGAACGAAAGAAAAAAACGAAAGGAAAGAACAGAGGCGGAGGAGGATTTGGCGAGAATAAGCTATAGAGAAGGAACAAAGAAAATGAAGAAGTAAAGGGGAAGAGAAGAAATATCTGATGATATTATCTGTGTTTTTTGTTTTTTTAAGGGCATTAAAGTAAATATACATAGTAAAAGAAAATGGGACTCTAATATATATACTGAGATATTACATATGTTTTCCCAAATTGTTTGATAAGTATTTACGAAATTGAATCATAAAGAAGTAGCTAGTGTTTGATTGATGCTTGTTTGATTGTTTTGTAAGTGCTTTTGTATTTTTAAATCACTATAAAAGACATGACAACTTATAGAAGTATATAATTGGATTATATTTGTACTTTTTTATTCTAGTTTATTCAGATGAATTTCTTCTCCATTTCTGATACTGGTTTATCGGATTATAAAAATGTTATTATTCACTCGCAATGGCAAATTTGATCCTAGTACAATTTAAAAGCAAATATTTTCCTTGATCAAACATGGATGGTTAAAATAAAAAGTAAACATTTTTTCTTGCCTTTAGTTGTTAAGATATGTAGCTAGAGATTTTATAGAGAGAATATGTTTGAAAGTAATGTGATACTCCTCTGGTCTTATTTATAAATCATTTTTAACATGTTTTATCAGTACCGAAAAAAATTTTAAAACTCATTGACTCTATTTTAAAATTGAATAAGTTTTTAACTTTGTCTTTATTAAATATACATATTTCAATAATATATTTTCTCTCTCCAACGTTTAATGGAAGGTAAAAGAAAAAATTTGTGGTGAAATTTTAATGACATGACTCATAAATAGAATTAAAAAAATTCTTCTCTCTTTACCCTATAAATAGGACCAAAGGTAGTAGTTATGTTTTCTTTTTTAATTTTAAATTTACAGATTTAAGTTTAAAAAATTGTGTGAGAAGATAAAAGTAATAAATCCTTTGTACTTAATTTGTGAAAAAATGCGCAACTATCTTTTCTGTTTCCCACTGAAGTTGAATTTGACACTTCAACGGTATCACTCCATTACCTTTCTGTTAAAGCTTTAGCCAATTTACAGAGTGAATGTGCTAGACTTAAAAGAATGCTGATAGAAGAAGGAAAAACTGTCCAAAGGCTTATAATTGAGAAAGATGATGAGGCAGAACTGGCCAAGAGACAAATTGAAAAGATAGATCATGAATTAGCCCATACTCGAAAAGAAGCTCAATATGCTCGTAAAGATACTGACATTGCTGACGTACTGATTCGGTTGATTTTTCCCCTATCAAATATTCCAGACCGATTGATTATACGAACTAATTACACAGAGTTGTATCAATGTGATAAGAAATTGTTAGTTTCTGTTCAGTTTCTTATTCTAGGATTTCCAAGATTCATGTTATATGTTACCTGGTATTTGAATTCTACTTGTAACTGAATTTTCTGAGTGATTGTATATATTGACGTGGTGAAATTGCATAAACAATTGTGTGTACTTTAAAGAATTGTTTAGGATGGGTATTAGTTTGATTACTTCTATGTTTAGAATGAATGGGCCAAGGTGAAGAGAGAGTTGAAGGAAAAAGAAGAGCTTGTCAAACTGCTGAAGTTGGAAATTATGGATATAAGACAAGTTACTATGATGCAAGTTGAAGAGATATGTCAAGAGTTAGAGGTTGCCCGAAAAGAAGCTGAGCATGCTCAAAATGATGCTGACATTGCCCAGGTAATGACTACTTTGGTCCCCCCACCCACCCAAAAATATATATATATATATATATATAATATTTTAGACAAGTTGACATTGTGAAGTCATTTACATTGAATTTGTAACTTTAAAATTGTGAAAATATTATCACTAAGCGGGATGGATGATAATAGATTTTGTTTTTGTACAGCTCTTAAATCTAAGATAGTCAAAATGTTTCTTCATATTTGGCTTTGAGAGAGGTTTGTCTCCTCACCTAATGATTTTTTGTTATTGATAGAGCAATTATAATAATATATTATGTGTACGTAAAGAATATTTTTGGATGGATTGAAGGATCTAATTTACCGTTAATTTGTAACATTTTTATTTTCAGAATGAATAGATTAAAGCGAAGAGTTGCAAGAAAAGCTTGAGCTCGTGCAGTTGCTAAAGGTGGAATGTCAGGAGACTAGTGGAAGTGCCATGAGACAAGTTGAAGAAAAAGAACTAAAGTTAGCTGATATCCTTAATGCTGCCAAAGCTGCATCATCGAGTTCTGCTGTTGCCGGGGTATTTAAATAAAAAAAATCTTAAACAGATTCTTTTTAGAAGAACAGGTTGAACTTATCATAAATTAGCATATAAGCATGCTAGTTAATTTTTTTCAATTCACGTGTCGTGCTTACATGTTTGTTCATGAGTAGGTTAATATACATATATTTTAAATTTAAATAGTGAATCTACCTAATAACTCATCACTTCTTATCCCAATGTACTCCTCATGCAAGACGCTCATATCTTGAGGAAACTAAATCTTCAGTGATTTTGAATATTTTGCCTCATTTGATTATTATTTCTTCCTCACTATGTGTGTACCTGGATTATTTACAAGTTTCCTGTTTCTTAATTGGAAGTCAAGGGAAGCATCTTCCTGACTGGCTTGAGGTAAATCGTACAACTTCTGCATGTAACATTTACAGCTCTTGAACAAAGATGAAATGTGAATTCAACATGCCACAGAGCAAAAATTGGATGTAATTTTAAAGTTTATACCCTTAGGTTCTTCATTAAAAATTTACAACTCAGCATCACATGATTCAGTTATCTAAAAATGGTCATGTACATGCTATATTTTTATTCAAAAACTTAATAGCAAACATTTGAAGAACTTGAGTTTTACCTATGCATCTGTTGACTAAAATGAATACTACGACCATGCAGGGATGATTTCATGATATGCATCCCGCTTTATGTTTGTAAATATTGTAGTAAGTAATTTTGGTAAGAGAGATTTGTTCATTCTTTTCCAAAGGACATTGTCATGTTAAGCTGATTAGTTTCTCCAGAGATTAGTCAAATAGTAAAAATTCATGGCAGTATTTCTTGTATGTGTAACAGTGCTAAACTTGAAATAAGAAAAACTGCATTTACAATGATGTGCAGGATTGTGTAATTTGTCTGACCAATGAAATAAATGGACATGGCCTTTGGATGCGGACAGATGGTAATAACTCTTACCCGAAAGACATGAGAATGATGATTATTATGTGACTCTTATACAGACTCGTGAAGAATGTGGGATGATGCTGTCTACGTGTCCTATGTGTCAGGAGGAGATGATCCATCGAATCAAACTGTTTCCTGGATGACAATGGGGTATTTTAGGTTCAAATCAAACCTCTCAGTCTCATTCATTCTCTTTAATTCTCCTGATTGTTTCATTCATTCTCTGCATATATCACTAATGTATAAGAAGTTTTTTTTCCAGTGTGCTTTGGAGATGATGCAATGTGGATGGACTGTGTTTTTCCTTCGGATCAGAAGGATACAAGCCAAAAGATGGTAAATGTAAATAATGGAATCCGAAAGAATGCAACCTAGCAAGACTTATTTTAGCTGTTAACAAACATGTCTCAAATGTGATCTCCTCATAAGACTTTTTTTCTGCTCCTCATGTGCCTGCAATCATTTGCTTCTTGAAGTCTTTGGGTGACCCCAAAGGAAAATGCATGCATTAATGTTATGTAATGGAATGTAGTGAGTAAAGAGAACTTTACTTTCCGAATTTTTCTTTGCAAATTTTGAAATGGTTAATTCAAGATGAGGTGGCATTAAGTGAAGGATATGTGGCAAATTGGGGAGGGATGGGAGAACCAAGTTTGGTGATGATGGTTTCTTTGATCATTTCATTTGAGCGAGTGTTTTATAACAGCGTAGCTTCTCAGAACTGCAAAGATAAGTTAATCTGGATATCTCAAAACTATTACAACGTTAAAAACAATTTGGGAAATTATTAGTATATGTATCTCTTAACACAATCGTATGCTCTTTTTTTATGATGTTTGGGATCATGTTCAAGATGATAGAATTAAATTGGTTTTTACAATTCATGCTACGGATTGTTTAATGAAAGTAATATTAATCATTTAATTATGATAGTTTTAATTAGATTATAATTTACTCCACTGGTCCAATTTATAAGGTAGAGAAAAAAAGAAAAAAATTAGTTCTATTTTTAAGGCACATGACAATTTTTAATGCTCTTATTTATGTTTTTGACTTTATTAAATGTTTTGAATGAAAATATTAATAATAAGATAAGATTTAAGAACATTTATTAAGAATAAAGGTAAAAACTTATTAAACATTAAAAATTTAATGAGATTTAAAATTTTTTTAATTCAAGTGAAACATGAAAGTAACTTATAGATAGAATTAGAGAGAGTAGTTTTTAAAGTTAAATTCATTTAACTAAATCTTATGAGTTTTTACATATTTAATAAATTGGTCCATACACTTCAGAAAAAATATCTAATTAATGAATACCTAGTTGTAATTGAGTTACAAAGTGTAGTGTAAGGACTAATAAAGTAAATGATTAAAATGTAAGGAATTGAGTTGTACCAAACTAAACTTTACAAGATTGAATTGTAATTGAATCAATATTATAAGGATTAAATGTTTAACGATTGAGGGAAATGTCAGTTATCATCAGCACGTGAAACCCAAAATGAACAATCTTGAACTGGACCGCCTTCTTCTGAACCGTGTACCAGAGTCAGTGAAAGGAACACTAGAAACACATCTCCATGATGTGTAAATTCTAGTAAAACGGTCACATTATAATGACGTGAAACTGGGAAGCGCATGAACGAATACCTGCTAGACATTAAATATGAATTTCGATCCCTGGAACAAGTTTTAGTTCAAGTTTAAAGAGAAAAATAGATTTAATCAGAGAATCTTTCTTTTAGCCTATTAAAATTCATTTCAGAAAATGCAAAGTTATATTACACAAGTGTACAGTGACCCTTTACAAAGTAGTATCATCACTTGCTCCATCTGACAACCCCACTGTATCATCCCACACATCTCTGTTTCAGAACTTGGAGTCCATTCATGTTAATAAACGGAGACAATGAAGGAAACAGTTTCAGAAAGATGCAGTAATGAGGGTTGACTTATTAGACATGAAACAGTTGGCATAACCATGTCTTATTGGAGGAGGTAAGATTTCCTGTCTCAGACAATAGAATTAAATAGATTCTGACAACTTGAGTCAAGCATGAATTTCCAAAATAAAAAAGCGGCCGAATTATGTCATGAAGATGATGAAATGTGGAGGAATTGTATTTTATTTCACGTCATTGCAAAAGGGAAAAACCAATGATAAGGCTGATTAAACCTCAAAATATCCCATAGCCTAGGAGAACTAGGTAATTCCACAGAACACACATGGAATCTACATAGGAAAAGTCCTGTCTAACTATTAATCATGCAAGTTCACCTACCAAGACCCCCTTCTGCAAATCAAAATCAAAATGTAAAGACTAGATACTAAACAGCATCAAGTTCCAGCTTAACTCTAAAAACCTGTGCCATCTTGACATACAGATATCTCATGCGTATTCACACCAAATGCCTATCAAACTTTATTTCTTCTGCTCCTTGTCAACACCAGTGTCCTTTTGCTTGGGAACAGGTTGAATTCTCACATACGGGTTTCTGGTTAAAGTCTCACCTTTTAGAGCAGCAACATATCGGTCATTTGTATCCTCCTTCCGCTGAAGCTCTCCAAGGAATTCAGCCAGTCTTTCTTTATTTACTTGTCCCATCATCTAATTAACCAAAGCAACCATATTGTCGAGATAAGATTTTTCACCAGAGGAAAGAATTCATTTTGACAAAAAAATAAATAAATAAATAAATCCTAAAACATCCAATGTTAGCAACTATTCATCTCATTTCCTTCAACCAAACAAAAGAGTTATTTAATCTCCGGATAGATTTATCTTACAAGGCAATCCAAATCCAATATGATAGACTACCAATGTAGTTATACAATATCCAGAGATCTATAGTGGAAAAAGAACTATTACAGAATAAGGACGGAAAAAGGTCACCAAATGGTCACCAGACTCAGTAGTGACAACTGACAGCAATATAAAAGATGTGATATTATGGGGGGAATCCAGAATGAATATATTGTTTTACAGAGTTTTGTTGTCTTATAGATGATATGTCAAGTGGGATCCAAAAACCACCCATGAATTTGTATATTGTTATCCTTGGCCTTATCCCAAAGACATTACTCTGAAGAAATTTTAAAAGCACTTCAATCTTCAACTTGGTTTGCTCTGGGGCAGAATGCTACTGCAAAAAATGTAAAGAACAACTGGAATAATCATGAAGTGAAATTACACTGATGTGCAAGGTTAATTTATCCTCAGGGTCACTGTAGCAAATATCCAGTGGCTTATCTGGACAATCTGAATAAAAGAAAAAAAAAAAAATCAATCTCACAGCTTGTTTCACATTCCTTTACCCTTTTAGGAAGATGAATCTGAGGCCTCATTTGTTGTATATAAGTAGAAGTTGATACAATCTTTTATATGTGGTACGGGGCATACAAAGGATTGTAGGAGCTTATATAATTAGGTATTTTTAAATTTTATACAAGTATTACCTAAGCCAGTGCAACCATATCAAATCAAACAGCCTAAATTACCGAGATAAACGAGAAGGTTCGTACCAAGATTAAATCCTAATCACCAGAACTCCATGAGGCGCATATTGGAGAATTTGTCAATTGATATTGATGTTATCCTTGGGTGCAGTTCCAGGTAACAATCATGTTTTACGAAGTACTCATTTGGGCCAGTTCCCTATAGTCTTTTCCCAAAGAGAACTTAAGGTACAACATTATTTATACACCTGACAATTCCATTACTAAAACATGTACAAGGTTACAGTTCAATAAGCTCATTTTCCCCTATAAAACAAACTCCCACTGTGTATTGCAATCTCCTTCGGGTCACTGCAGAAGATTTTCTGATAGACAGCTTATACATCAAAGCACTCATAAGCTCCAGTCACAGTAAAATTAACTACCCTCTACAAAAGCTAACCAGCTCCAGCATGCCTAAACAGAGCTAAATAATGGGAAAACTGGATCATTTCCAAATTTACAACAGTAAAGACTACTCTTGTGCCCACAAGTTAAACACATCTTTCCCATCAATAGTCTAAATACCCAAATCGCTGCCCCAACCATCGGATCAACAGATTACAACATCAGAAATCACAAAATAAGTAAAACAGCTGAAAGATTCTGCGGAAACAGACGAAACAAGGAGAAAGGGAGAGGAGGTACCATGGTTTCGGGGCGAGCATTTTTTCGAAGATGGGCCTCAAGTTGTTCGTTGCGGGTGTTGGTGAGCTGCATGACACCATAGCCAATGACTCCCGGAACGACGCCGCACACGGTGGCGAAAGCAAGGAAGAAGGGCTTGGAATCTCTGGTCCTCCGCACGAGCCACCGCCAACTCGCGCTCTTCTCCCACAGGATCGACATCTCTCGCTCAACCGCTCCGCCGCCTCCCTCCTCTCTTTCTCCTAGTCGCTAGATTTAATTCGATTGTTAATAATCTACTCAAAATTTTATTTTGATTTTCAATTTTATAAGGTATTTTTTCCATGCCTTAAATCTAGCGCGGCTAGTGAGGGCAGCATTTGTATTTAATATAAACTAGACAGTTTTGGGTGCGATGTATGAGTTGAATTAAAAAATTTAAAATAAATATTATTTATATTATTGATATCAACACATATGAAATGATTAAATTTTTAAAATTTTTTTATTTAATTATTTTTTTAAATATTTTATTTATACATATTTGTTTTTATTTTTTGAGTCTATGGTGAAAAACTTATAAAAAAAATACCTGTTTTTAAAGTACTTAAAAAATATTGGCAAAAAAAAAATCTTTCGTTAAAATTCTCAATAACCCTTTATTTTTTATTATGTAAAAAAATTAGATGTTAGTTTTTAAATTGTGACATAAATTATATTTCTATAAACATGGTATAAGAAAGAATTTAAAGAAATCCCTCTTTTTTTTAAATTTTATTATATTCTTTTAATTTTGGGTTCCTATTCTTCTTCTTTTTTATGTGCAAAACAAAAGAGCTATCAGAAAGATAATTTTATTATTTAAGTTTTGCTTGTTTAGAGTACTTAAGTAGTCGCTATATTATCTTGTCAGTGTAAATATATAGTAAAATACACAAAGTTTGAAGTGGCCAAGACCAGAGATAAGGATTGATAATCCAAATCAAGCTTAAAGTTCTTTTTATTTCCTTTTTTTTTTACAAATAATGTTTATGTATGATAGTTGATGAGAGTTGATTGATATTGAGTACAACAAATTAGGAAAATACATGGCAAATAAGAAAAGAAATTAAATCTCATTGATTATGAAATTTAAAAAAGCATGGAAAGTAGAGCAAATGCAAAAGTATAGTCGCATAGAGTTAATACTAACAACCAACAAAATTTAAAAATGGGACTGCTTTTCAATTAATACTCCTGTAAAAGTAGATTAAAAATATATAGAAAATAAAAAAATAAATTAAATCTCATTTATCAAGAAAAATGAAAAGGTACAAGAAAGTATAGCAAATGGAGAATGATAGCGGGATGGAGTTAATACTAATGACCAAAAAATTTAGAAATGGTATTACTCTTGAATCAACTCTCCCATGAAAATAGATTGAAAATATATGAAAAATAAAAAAAATAAGTTAAATCTCATTAATAAATTAAGAGAAATTTTCATATTAACATGAACATAAAAACATGAACATAAATTCTATTAACCAATAATAATATTTTTTTAAAAAAATGGGACTGCTCTTGAATCAATTCCTGTGAAAGTAAGCTAAAAATACATGAAAAATAAATTAAATCTTAGTGATCAAGAAAACTGACAAGGCATAAGAAAATACAATGAATGGAGAAGGATAGTAGGATGAAATTAATGCTAACGATCAGAAAAATTTAAAAATAAGACTGCTCTTGAATCAATGCTCTCGTGAAAGTAAACTAAACATACATGAAAAATAAAAAATAAATTAAATTTTATTAATAAATTAAGAAAAATTTTTATATTAATATTAACCTAAAATCTATTAACCAATGACAGTTAAATTTTGTTGACCAATTAGATTAAAGCTACAAGATTTGTGTGTGTGTATATATATATTGATATTGATATTGATATTTTAATAAAAATAATTATAAATATTTGTCAAATTAATATAACAATAAAATTTATTACAATTAAATGCTAAAAAATTATACAAAAATTTATAATTATAATAATTACATAAAAAGATTTAAAGGGTAAATGAGCAAATTACCCTTTAAATTTTAGGTTCAATAACATTATAGACCATAAACTTATTTATTGTGCATATTCCCTCAATTTTTGAATAATTTGACCAACGTAGTTAATATAAGTTAACTTTAATTATTAGTTAATCTTAAAAATTGCAGAAAATAACTAACAAATTGCAATAAAGAACCCAAAAATCAAACAATGAATCAAAAAAATTATAGAAAAGGAACAAAAAATAATTGTCGTCATTTTTTTTAATTTTTGATGTTCTTTTTTATTATTTTCTTGCCAATTAAAGATCAATATTAACTTTTATTAAAAGTGGGGGCCAAACTATATCGTTTTTTAAAAGTTAAGGGAGCAATTTATATAATAAACAAATTCAGGATTTATAGTATTATTGAACCTAAATTTAAGAGGTAATTTACTTATTTACCTTTATTTTTTTCATATGGTTGTGAAATTATTTTCATTTGTCTATGAAACTAAATAAATGATTAGTTCATATCCAATAATTCAAATGACAAGAAAGTGATACTAGCTTAAGCAATCCCATTTGTGGCAGAATTTTCATTCGACAGGTTCCTGAGTAAACACTACAAAAAAAAAAAAGGAGATTTGTTGGAAATTTTGTGATGACAAAAACGCGCTGCAAAAGTGTCACAAATCTCTCTCAAAATCTGTTCCAAATATTTACAATGTAATTTGGGATAGAATATTGCATCTCCTATATTTGTGACAGAATTTGAAACAGAATAATGCATCTTGAAGATTTGAAACGGAATTTGAGATAGAATATTGCATCTCAAAAAATTGCGACTGAATTTGGGACAAAATATTGAGTCTCTAAAATTTTGTCTCAAACGTTGCGATAACTAATGGTGTAGCAAATATTTGTGACAGAATTTAGGCCTAATATATTAAAATTAAAATTTACTTAAGATACAAATATTTTATGGCTTGTTTGTTTTAACATTTTTAATGAAAAAAATCACTTATTTTTTTCAAAAAATATATTTTATAAGTTTTATGATGTTTCTTTAAACTTTTTTAAAAAATCAGAATTTAAAAAAATAAATATATGATTATTTTAAGAAGCTGCTTTGGATAGTTTCCAAAAATAATTATACACAATAGATGAAAGAAAATGTTTTTAAAATGAGGGTTGCTTAAAGATATCATAAAATTTTAAAATAATTAAATAATAAATTATTTTATAAAAAATAAATCAAATCATAAAATTTTAAGATAACCAAATAATAATCACTTTTTATTAGTGTAATTAAACATAAAATAATATCTACTTTTTATAAAAAGCACTTATTTTTCAATCTAAAACAAATGAGTTCTTAATAATGATGATCTTGTTTGTACGATTCTTTGAAAGCATGCAAAATTTTTTGATATTGTATAATTAATTGCTTATTTTACGTTTTACTGGACTAAATACTCTATAGAAACTATTATGTGTTCTGTGTGATACACGGGTGTCAAATAATAAGTAACGATTTAAATAAATAAATAAATAATAAATATATAAGTTAAATTATAAACTTGCATTATTATTGTTTGCATGGTTTCAACTTTCAAGATTTGAGTGAGGTAGGTCGACATACCTCTTAGTAATTGCCAGGCATGTCAGAGAAGTAAATCTTCAAAGTGAGTATTGTGTCAAACGATTGTGAATTCTCGAAGTCATTTACCCAATTTCTTTAAAGTTTCAAAGCTAACTGAGAGATTTAGAATATGCGAGAACACATGTGAAATAAAATTGTATTACTGAGGATAATTACAATGGACACTCTGTCGGAAGGACAACTGACAAGAGTATGGAAATTGTAAAAAGAATATTGATACTTTACTCCATTGTATGTCACCTATGGAGGGTGAATATTAAGATAATGAAGATGATGAACCTTGTAAGCTCATCCTTACTAATTAATCTACTACAAACTCTCCACTCATCTTATATCTTAATATGATCCCATCATATTCCTTATTTGACAAACATGATAATAAATTCATCTTTTATTCAACTAACTAATCATAACCTTCATAGCTTGTACTCAAAGAGTTAACCAATTAAATCTATAAAAAACACATACTCATGACAGTCATGGTATTGAAAACTGTACTAGACCGGTCGGGTCAACCCGTAAACCGGTGACCCAGTCCTTGTCCGGTCTGGGTTTACCCTTAACCTGGTGAGGGAGTGAACTAGTGTAACCCGATCAACTCGGGTTCAACCCGGTATAACCCGGGTTGACCGGGTCAACCGGGTTATTATTTTTTTAAACTTTACTCCTAAAATGATGTCATTTTTTTTCATTTTTAATTTTTCAGAGCTCTGAGTTCGGAAATAAGATAACAAAAAAAGTGAAATTAAGTTAAAAAATGAAAAATTAGAGGCAAAGCATGCTAAGTCCAAAAATATAGTATTTTATTATTGTTAGACTTTTAAGTGGTTGGATTTGATTGAATGTTTTTATAATTAATGTCTTTTTATTTAAATTGTATTATTTTAATCATGACCGGTTTGCTACCGGTTCAACCCCGATTGAACCACTAACCCATGACCCAGTGCCATGATCTGTTTAATGACCGGTCCGGTTTTACATACATTGCTGACAGTATTAGTTGGTAATATATAAATATATACAATATAAATCCTCTACACATATACACTAAGGCATTAGTAGTAATTATTGATTATGTGCTTTTGATTTCTTTTTCCTTTGCACTTATGAAATATCACCTGTAAAAACATTAACAACGATGACTGAGATAAATATATCATTAATTAAGAAATTTCTAACTTCTAACATATATTCAAATAATATTTAAGATTGTGTAAGCATAACGGTTTCACACCCAAAATCACAAAATCACATATAATACCACATATTTTCATATAATACCAAATATTCACAAAATTAATATGCATGCATGATCATCTATTACCTTATAATTTCCGTATTCTTTCTAATTGAGTTCATGGGCTATCAAGTAATAAGATTGCAATTAGATATTTTGACTCACCCCAAGCTCTAGCCAAAGGTCACTGCTCCTTAAACTTGGATCATGGACTCCCTTACCCATATGGTATTTATATAATTGCTAATACACATTACTACTCTCAGAGTGAGTATCATTGGCTAAACAATTCTAGGCACTACTTAAATATTGTCCATACCATGTGGACCTAAATATACTCTCTCAGATCATAGGGTGAACTCCCTCCCATCTATGTCACACATGTACATCACATTTGTGATCATTCCAGTCTCATATTTTTAACATTTTTACCACATATGCAAATTATTTATTCTTCAAGAATTCATAATGCCACAACACCAATAATTCATGATTCCACAACAATTCATGATTCTATAATAATTCATAATACATTACATTCAAACTCCGGTGCATTACTCAAACTTGTAATACATAAATCACATACACATACATCTTTACACATTCTCATATGTGTATATATATATATATAGTTCATGCTTACACCTTTTTCCTCAAGAACAACATTTATAAAAAAAATCACAATAAATGCTAGAATTAATATATGAGAAAATTTAGGTTCTCGGTTACCTCCACCCTTAAATCAATCAAAAGGGCACTTAAAACATGTATCCATAAGGTCTCCAATCATACACAATAGCCACAAAATATTAATCCACAATTAACATGAGTTTATCATTATTGGGCGCATGTATATACCCAACACTACCTATGACCTAACACAACACTCTAAACTTATTCCGTTAATTAGTTTAGAGTTTTTATTAACTTTATTAAATTCATGAAACCCCCAAGAGCCTAACATCGAGTCTGCAATTAGATGGTACTGATATTGTCCATGCCACACTAAACCACCAAATTTGGAACAAATAGTTCATCTCAAAAAGTGTGTCCTAACTTGTGAATGGATTTTAGAATTTTGTGGCAAAAAATTTGCGATTAGCAAAATAGTGACGGAAGGCTACTGAAATTCCATCACAAAACTACGGCAAAATCCATCGCAAAGCAGGTCTTTTTTGGTAGTGAAACTCAATCCGAACTAGTCTGGACATTTGTTAAAGTTCTCATAGCTTGATATGAGATATATTCAGCACAGCGGATACTTTAAAAAAATGGAGAAGGGTCTACTTGGTCTCGGTGGGACCCAAAGGTGGTACTGATACAGAACAGTCCTTAAGCATCGAGGTTATGTTCAACTTCAAGTGCAGATCGACATCCATGGCCCTCTTTTCTTGAGTTGAGTTTATCTAGTGGTTTACGCATTCTAATTGGTATGGGGCTACCACTTTGAGCCACCACACAGAACACAGTTATATATTTTTAATCTGTGCTTACTTGGGGAAATATCGATATTCGTATCGTTTTGTTTAATATATTCTGGATAGTGAACACCACAGAAAGGAGAAACATTATATTATTGATCTTGACCAACATTATTAATTTGTGTGTAATACGAAGATACGTGCATGTTAATTATAACTATTTCACTATCCATGCCTTCACATGATTCAATAGTTTTGAAATCTCTTTCAAAAGCATCCATTATATATGTTAAAACAAGGAAAATGACCTAAAATGAAAGCTTTGCTAAAGTAATGAAGAAAGAAGAATGTGATCAATTTTTCTTTTGTTGCATGCACTAACTGATATGAAAATTCAACAGCGGCAGGCAATACAAGTTTGGGGAATCCGCTCGCCACTGATCCTCTTGATATCCTTTAGTTCAGTTTATATATATATATATAGAGAGAGAGAGAGATCAATGACTAGAGGTATAAAGAGATGTATGATAACTGGATCTGAATTATTCGAGAGTATGGATTCTGTACTATTTGATTATTCAAATGGATCAGTTTTGGAGTCTCCTTTACAATTCATCAACAGCTATTTCTCTCTGATTTCTCAAAGATATAATGTTAATTATGTGAATTGTTCCAACAGGAAATAAGAAAATCTTTCAGCAGAAGACTTCTTCCGCAAAACAAAACCCTTCTCTCTCCCTTTTGTCAATGAAAGTTAGTTTTTCACAACATACCTATATGTGTGTTAAGACAAAAATGATACACAGCCACAGACTCAGATATGTAGGTATTGGAAGTATAGCTCAGATATTCTTCACCCTCCCTTTTGTTTTATAGTTAAAAAAATTAAGGATTATCTTCAAATATTGTCAATTCAGATATATCAGTCAAATAATAATTTAAACCCACAACTCTTATTTCTAGCCAATTAACTAGCAGGTGCCTAAAACTACCATTTGCTAACAACAACAACAACAAGCCTTTATCCTACTAGGTGAGGTCGGCTATATGGATTGCAAGACACCATTGTGCTTTATCATTTATCAAGCTTTTAAGAATATTATTAATTAAGAGATCATGTTCAATAACTTTCAAGAATGTTCTCTTAAGCCTTCCTCTACCCTCTTAATCGGACTCAAAGTTACATATTCCACTCTTCTCACTGGTGTCTCTCGTGGTCTTCTTTGTACATGCCCAAATCATTTTAACCGATTTTCTACCATTTTTTCCTCAATAGGTGTTACCCTCACCTTTTTGTGTACATGCTCATTTCGAATTTTATCTTTACGTGTATGTCCGCACATCTATCGTAACATTCTCATTTCTGCTACTCCAACTACCACTTGCTAATTAATAACAAATTAAAGATCAGCAAGCTCCAAAGAGACAATAAAGATCAGATCTTTTTTAAAGATAGTTATTGAAAACCCGCTTATTTGTGTTTTACAACCACGTACCCAGATTGATCATGATCTGGCTTTTGTAGAAAAAAAATGCTCAAACTCTGATCAGAAACACTAACACAGATTGGTCAATTATCCCAACAACAGTATTAAAGATAGAAGCATGTAGACTACGCATCTAAATTGTAAGTGAAGTGGTTACATAAGAGTACGTTAGTGTGTGAGAGAGAGAGACCAGTCAAAGATTTTTGTTGCAGACATTAAAGTGCGTGAGAGTGTCTTTAGCCCAATGAAAATGATATTTTAAGGGCACCAATTAAGGGGAACAAAGGAAAACAGTAAAGAAAAAGTAGGTTTGGATGGCAAGAAAAAAGGAATAAAAGGGGGCCAGCAAGAAACATGGAAAGAAAAAGAAGACAGAGACTGTGTGTGTCTGTGTGCCACTGCCAGGCAGAATTTTTTAGATCGATGCTTGACGATGAATCTCTCTCCACCTCATCGCGACTCATTCATGATAAAAGGTTTTCTTTTTCCTTGAGGCTAAATGTTAAAGACAAACCTGAATCATCACATTATTGACCCCACAAAAATTAATCCGTAGTACATATATGCGTGTATGCATGCATGCATGCAAGACAAATACAGATAAAATTGGATGCAGATTAATTTAAATCTTCACTATATAGCCTCGTTAGTTTTGATCAAGTACTCTTTCATATGTATAATATAAATTACAACGAGTTATATATTAGTTGAAGTTCAATCTAGCTAGCTCCTTTAATTTCGGGTGAATATTAAATTCAAGAACGCTCCTATATATATATATATATATATATATTTTTCATGGTCATAAATATCAATCACCTGGTACGTATAGAGAACGTATATTACTTACTTGCACTGGATGTTATACTATACGTATAAGATTCTATACCTTTTTCTCCTTCGTAAGTATGGTGCTGAGAATATAAAAATGTATACGATATCTTCAACACCAAGGTATATCACACAAAACACGTTCATTCATGTCCTTAAACATATTTAGCATAATTATTAAAGATATATAGGCGTTATCTAGACATCCTATTGTTCTCTCATGTCCAAAATTTCATTTGTTGGATGAGATAAGACAGGAAAGCGAATTGTGTATTACATATCAAATGTGTTGATTAAAAAAAAAATGATGTTATAGGTCCTCAATTCGTTGGATCAAACCAACGGATCAGATTTCTTTTATAGGGAATAGACAACAAAATTTCAAGATTCACTTTTTCTGTTAATTGCGTGTTGTGCAGTATGAAAGGTTTTAGAGGCATATGCAGCCTCTTGTATAGGTTTTTTTTTAACACCTTTTCTAAGTGTGCGAATATCATATATGGTATTGAAAAATAGGTTAACCTAACCAGTTTAAAAAGCAAACCATTGAATCATTATTTTAATCAGTCTAATAAAATATTTTATTTTTAACTGGCAGTTTAAAAAAGAGAGCTTTCTTATATGTTTTTAAAAATTTTACTCTTAATCTAACCTTTGTTTGTATGAAAAGGAGATATACACATACAAATATGTCGATGTTGAATTTAAACCTAGAATCTCTTTTAAGAGAGAGAGAGAGGCGGTGTTGCTATTCGGATAATTTTACCATTTGATACAAATGGAATCTACTCGAAAGCCAAAGAGCCTCCCTTTTTCAAACTTTAGCCCCTTAATCTCCTATTAATTACAGAACAAACCACATCGCTATCCACTTTATTTAATGTAATTTCACAGGGCAAACGCCTGTATGTATATTGTTGGTTGTCGTGCAAGCCAGTTTGACTCACAATATATACTTCACACATAGTTCTCTCTCTTTCTCTTTATTGTTCATCCATCTCTTCTGATCTCTAAAATAGCAATAATATAATGGCTCCAATGAGTTTACCGCCTGGATTTCGGTTCCATCCAACAGATGAAGAACTTGTTTCTTACTACCTCGAAAGAAAACTAACAGGCCGCTCCATAGAGCTTGAGATAATCCCTGAAGTTGATCTCTACAAACATGAACCTTGGGATTTGCCAGGTACATACATGTCTGAATTCTTCTGAATTGTTTGTTCCATCTGATATGAGAAATAATTAATATAATGAAGATGCAGAAAAGTCATTGTTGCCAAGTAAAGATATGGAGTGGTACTTCTACAGTCCAAGGGATAGAAAGTATCCAAATGGGTCAAGAACTAATAGGGCAACAAGGGCTGGTTATTGGAAAGCTACAGGGAAAGACAGGCCAGTGAAGACTTCTGAAAAGCGACGTGTTGGGGTGAAGAAGACGTTGGTGTACTACAGGGGTAGAGCTCCTCGTGGCATAAGAACCAACTGGGTTATGCATGAGTATCGCCTCATTGATTCTGAACCTGCAAGTGTTTTCTCTTCTTTAAAGGTATGTATATATGTACTTTTGGTTGGATTCTTATAGAAAGCGTCTTAGAATCCAAGTCATTAAATCGATATTGGGTGTACAGTGACATCAAATCATGAAGAAACTTGTGTCAAACTAGAGTTTTTGGATAGAATTGAAGGAGTAAGTTATCAAAACTGTAATTGGTTGTGATGTTAGTATTTCGTAGGGGCTTTAGTTCCTGTGATTTCTGCTGCTGAAGTAGAGTTGATGATGATTGAAAGAAGAAGCCCTAAAAAGACACGAATATTTTAAAGTCTCCTCATGATCCTCACCATAAGTTCAGTATTTTGCTTTACAGTTTCATTTTTCCTCTTTTTAAAGACGGTGTCATTATAAGTGTAGTCCACATTCTACGTTCAGCTTAAATGTAGAATATCATAGACCATAGAGTATATATGTTCCGAACTACTGTGTTGCATAAAGATTGGTGCACAAGGATTTTACTTTTCTATGAATTATGATCAGTATAACAATGACTCTTTACTTTTTCACTCTCAGTACTCGTCCTAAAACCTGCTTTTTTCTGTTATGATACTTTTCTTGCTCCATTATGTTCAATCATAAATACTATATAAAACTTGTAATTATAACAGGAATCTTATTCATTGTGTCGCGTGTTCAAGAAGACGACGATCCAAACCTCGGAAGCACCTAAAGAAGAAGGAAAAAGTAATAAGGAAGCGAAGAAGGAATCAGTACCAGAAGAGGAAGATGATGAGAAAGTTGTAAATCATGATCATGACAATGAACCCCCTAATTGTGATGCTTCTTCTTCGGATCTCACTCAAGGAACACCCACTGAAACTGGTATGGAAGATGATTTTCAAGCACAGTTCGCTTGTGATGGAGCAAACACCGCAGCTAATACTTATTCTATGGGCAAAAAGGTGGACCCATCAAATCTGTTTCAGGTGCTTCGTTTAGTTTGAATTTCACTTTTTGTTAGTTATCTAATTAATCTCCATGAATATTCGAAATTTATGAGATGTGTGGGAGAGCATGAAAAAAAATTGATAAAACCAAGATCATATACAAGCAATCTAAATACAGAAAATCTTATAAAATCATTATACGATGAAATCTCATATCATTTGTTGAACATCAATTACTATTGAATAGGAGTTAATTAATTATTGCTGCTTAGTTGTCAATTGAATATCTCATTTACAACTATCCAACAATAATGGATAACTCCAATACAATTAACAAATTGCCAATTTCAGTAATAGTATTACTTTAGAGTAATTTTGTAGTCACATAAGACTTTTATATTTAGATTGTTTATATGAGACATACATGAGATGGGGTGAATTTTCCATTAGCCTAGCTAGGACTACAAAATTTAATATTTATATATACTTCATATGTAATGGCTAATATATATTGTTGTTTTATATTTATATAATCAGCTTAGCTTATGACTCAGCTACCAATTACCTTGGCTAACCCAAAAAAGTATAGAGTATAATCTCACAAAGGGTACGGTAGATCTTATATGTGTTTTATTACCTCTTACATTTCAATGAAAGTTTACCGTAGATTTAAGTGTTGTGATTGCTAATTAAGGGTCCGCATAATATGAGTTTGAGTTGGTTCTTTAATTTGATCTTAAAACTACGAAAGGTGGAAGTATCAATATGAAGTTCATATATCTTTTTGTAAAGCCCTTCTTCTTACTAAAAAATCAATTGGACTGACTCCAATATTGCATATGTATGCTCGTTGCTTTTTCTTCACCATCCCCAATAACTATACTTTTGACTTTTGACTGACTCACCAAAACGGTTCCAAAGTAAACACATCTTTTCCTCCCCCATTCTCCTCGTATAGTGCATCAACGTTATTTCACAATCCAGCCTATTTCTTTAATTACATTGGGTGAATAACAATTAGACCCCAAAATAATGAGCTAATTAATGATAGCTAAATTTTTTATTAATTATTTTTAAAAAATGATGAGTTGCAATTATCAATTCAAATAATTATAAACAAGAACCACATATACAATATTACATTTAAACTTTAAAAATCTTATCTAAACTCTTGAATTTGAAATTATATATCATCTAATAACATAACGATATATCAATATACATCTAATTAAACTGTTTATTTTTTCCCATAAAATAACCAATTTAGGTAAAATTCACTTGCTTATCATATTTTACATGGTATATATATTGGCAATAATTAATATAGCCTAATTAAGTACATATGTGCAGGATATAGAGGTACCTAAATATGGAAGCATGAACGAAGAATTTGCCGCACACACAGTACCTTTGGAGCATTTGGAGATGGAAGATTTGCCTCAAACAGATTTGGCAGAGACACAGCCATTGCTAATGAAGCCTGAAATGATGAGTAGCCATTGCATTATATATGATAAATACAATAAGGACTGTTCCTATGGAACTTTGGAAGAGGTTATTTCACGGCGTTTCTCTCATGATATACAATTTTAGTCCCTCTTTTATCGACAGTAATATATCCATTAATCTAACATCACATTATATATATATAACCACCAATGGGAAATTGTTTTCTTGAAAATTGTAGAATATCTTGATGAGCCAAGGGGGAATGTGGAGTACAATTAGTTTTGGGGTTTTCTTTATTATTATTTTATTTATTTCTTTATTTCTTTAATTTTAAGTACCCCCTAGAGTCCTTAACAAAGGGCAAACTTTGAAAATTTTTTAGTCCTTAATATAAGATAAAAGTTCAAGTAATTAATTTTTTTTCTAATTTTATCCTTGTTTATTTATTATGATTTGAATTCTTAGATTCTTAGACAACAATTTAATATAGTAATTAATTGTAAAGAAAGGAAAAATGGGAAGGTTACATTTTTTTTAACAATTATAAGTATATAATAACTACTATTTTTTAATAAGGGCGATGTTAGTTAAGTTTAGTTTATTTATTTATTTTTTATAAACGTTAAGTTTAGTTTATATTAAAGAGATGAGAAATATAGGCTTACAGTATTTGGAGTCATGATTTCGCTTGAGATTTGGGCTTTTTCTTTGGGCCTAAATTGGTCTTTCTGTGAAGATCCATGCTAGCTTACCCTAAATTTAATGTTGTTCCTTGGCCCAACCCCATGATTAGTTTTAGAAATGAGTGAAGAGCCCCTCATTATTCCATTACATAAACGTAAATTAGAGATAATTGACATTGCTTTACTCCCATGCTAATTATTTTAATCTTATCATCTTGAAAAAATTAACTCATATTTGTTTTGATTATTACTTGAATACATTTTTAGTTAAAGAATGCAAAATTGAAATATAGTATATATAATAAATTTTACATTTGAACTACTAGAGTATGTATTTGAAAATAGATTAGATAAATCACATCTATGTGCAATTTTAACAAAATAGAAATAAAGAAGATAATCTACTTTTTTTATGATGATGAGCACTAAATTGCCTCCTCTGGGCATGCAATTATAGATATAAAAAGATATACCATATTCATATAACTAGTCGAAGGTATCGAATTAACTTATCTTGGAATCTTAAATTTAAGTCATAAAAAATATAATCATGTTAAACAAAAATGTTAAAAGCTTCCTCGAGATACTTGCAAGGTTACTGTTGATAATGATAGTCTCATATAGTGGGGTTTCAAGTCAGTTTGAACCAGTGGTGGTAATACCCAAGTTTCTAGGATAACTTAAAAAAATAGAATTAAGAATTTTATTCCAACAGATCTTTCTAATGATATTATGCTGATACAATGGCCGGCAAGCAGAATCATTTATATAGCATTTAAAAGTTCCAGGCAAACTCATCCATAAAGCTGGGATCTTCAGACATGAATTCAGATGCAAGTATACTCTCCATCATGTAAAGATCAACGTTTGCCCCCTCAAGACAATCAATATTATTCACTTCAATAGCTCCCTTCTCTTGCTGAACCACGTGTCCTAATTCCACTGCTTTTTCCCATGGCTCAGCTCTAAAATTATCGGAAAGTGCAACCTCAGATGGGTTTATGCAAGAAGAAGAAACATTGCTGAGTGTGTTTTCCATTGATAATTCAGAAGGGCAAGCTGAGAATTGATGAGAGTGTTGATTACAGTCATAGTTATGATTAGAAATAATACTGGAAACAGCTTGCTCATTAAAAATTGGTAGAGGCTGAGCTTTAGGGACTAGTGAAGAACAAGGTACACTGCGTGCTTCCATGGGAATGAAACTGAAGGAATTGGGATTGTTCGAATGAATACCATATGAGACTGAGATATCGCATGATGCTGCAGAAGTTTCTGTTTTATGAAAAGCAGAAGCAGAAGAAGAAGAAGAAGAAGAAGAAGAGAGAAGAGTGTGAGTTTGAGTTTGAGGGTTCAAGCCATGAGATAGGAACTTCTTCTTGATGAAAGAGTTCCAGAAATTCTTGATCTCATTGTCAGTTCTTCCGGGAAGGTGCTTCGCTATTTGGGCCCATCTGCACATCAAGAATTCATTCATTTATTTATTTTTCCTTTCTTGTTTTTGTACAGACTCATATACATCAATAAATATATACATACACATACATATATATATATATAGCTTTCACAGCTGAGAAGAAAACCATCTGGTTGTTCTTGAATTATATATACCTGTTTCCCAGAATCCTATGAACATCGATGATAACCTGCTCTTCTTCTGAAGTAAAGGAGCTCTTCTTAAGGCCTGGTCTCAGATAATTCATCCATCTCAATCTGCAACTCTTTCCACATCTCTGCAAGCCTGCATAAATACATACATACATACATAAATACACACACACACATATAATTAAGAAAGATACAGTACACATAGAGAGACAGACAGAAATGTATGAACAAGAAAGAGTGAGTATGTAAGTGTGCCTGCAAGCGTAGGGACAGAACTCCAATTATTGTGACCATGGATGCTGATAAATCTGATAAGCTTCTCATCTTCTTCAGGAGACCACAGTCCTCTCTTCATCTTCTGTTTGCTGCAGCTAGCAATACCATGCATGGCCATGACCAATCTCAATTTCTCTCTCCCTTTTGAGCTGACATGAGAATTTGGTCTGACCTCTCTCTTTTTCTCTGCCATTTAGAACCTTACAGTATAGCTTATATATCTACAGAACAAATTAAAAGCAAACATATAGATTTAGATTTAAAACTAAAATATCACTCAGTGTACACACACACACACACAGACATACCTTGAGCATAACCATTAACCGCTATGATGGCGGAGACAAGAATCAAGATGATTATTTATAAGCCCTGGACTGATCATTGAGCAAGTCACGACTTTGATTTCAAAGTTAACTTTTGGACCACAATGCTAACAATTCTCTCATAATGGGCCTAAATGTCATTCTCTCTAATTTTTAACGCTTTAGAAATGGTGAAAGTAGGAACTGGGAAGGGTGGGAAGCCTTGTGGCACAAAATTTAATAAAATTTAGAAACTAACTACTGCAATAAAATTTAGAATTTATAATTGGTTTTGATTGTTTGATGAAGAATGCCACGTTTTTGTAATTAATTATATGAAATGAATAAATAAAATAAATAATTTTAATCCTATATATTATCAAGGGGCTATGGCATTTATAGCCCATATTAGAAGACAAAATTAAGCAAATAGCCCAATATTTATTGTATTTTATATTATAACCAGTTTATTATATTTGTTAATGATATATTGTTATATATTAATGACAAACTTTTATAAATTTTTATATTTTCATTGGTAAATGCCTTGTATATCAATGGCATGCCCCTTATAAATCTACGTAAACTGATTATACTTCTAAATTTTTAAAAATTTAGTCCATATTTTTTTGATACAAGTTTTTTAATTCTTGCTAGTGAGCCAATTTATCCTATTATCAATTATCATAATGTAAAGATTTTATTGGAGAGAAAAATGTTAGTATTTTTATAAGCATTTATTGAGTTGTAAAAGTTTATCCTAATAACATCGACTAATCCTTGATCTAATTCACTTGTATTTTTTGTATAATAGTAATAATGGCAAAGTGAAGGGGAAAGAGAAACAAGGGAAAAAATGGCTTTAAGTTGTGTACTTGTAATTATGATTGATATAATTTAATAATTAATTTTAAATTATTGTAATTTATGTGTTTGTATTGTTTTGATTTTAAATTTAATAAATTATATGATTTTAAATTTTAATAAATATTTTTATCCAAACCTTTTTTTAATATTGTTTGCTTTATTAGAACTGCTAGATGTCCCGATCTTGTTTTAATTCTGTCTTAATTTTTAATGGGATGAGACATGAGACATGAGTGTCTTGATCCCATTTTATCTCGTAAACACCCCAAGATAAAACGTGAGAAACCAAAAAATTTGTAGAAATACAATTATTAGTCCTTCCTATAATTTTAGCATATTTTGCTCTAAGTTTTATCAATCTCCAATCATAAATGTCATGTCTTATTTCTTGCTACTCATTTTTTATATAATAACCGAGCATAATTTTAACAAGCCAGTACAATATCAGTAACATTGTTTATATACATATTAGCCACCGTTTATTTCTTACATTCATATTTAAAAATATAAGGACAAAGATTGCATACATATAAAATTTAAAGAAGTTGGAGCAATGAAAATAAAAAGCATATGAACTAATAATATTAGAACATGATAAAATTAAAGTATAAGGATCAATAGTTATATCTTCCCACAAAGAAATTAAAGAAAAAAAATTGAGGAGCAAATAATTAAACATAGATAATAATTAATTACAATCAAAGAAGGGAAATGTGAATAATTACATATACAACACACACACACACACATAAATATTCTAGATTGTGAATGAATATGAGCTGGTATGTATCGACTCACTGGGAAACTGAACGTCAAACTCAAAGAATTCTAGGAGAAACTAGCTTGATATCCGAAAATCATGCTCGAATTATGCCAAAATTGAAGTACATGTCATCTCTGTTCGGAGAAATTCATGACAAATAATATTTTCAACAGTTTGAATAATTATTGTGTGTGTGTGTGTGTGTGTGTGTGTGTTGGGGGGAGGTGATGATTGCCTCCACTATCAGGTTTTTAATCTTTGAGATTAATGATCTTCTAGAATCATTATTTCATATACATATCTATTTTATGTAATTAATTATAACCGATTTACATTGTATTAATTAATTAATATATAGTTTCTCTGTTCATAATGACGTCAATAATATATTTTTGTTTTTCTTTACCTTTAGCTAGACATGTCTGTGTACAAAATTTGACAAACGAATCGTGCTATTCACAATTTTTGAAGAATGTGACCGAACTTATTTTATATGTGTGTGTGCATTGATTATAACACACACACACACACTGATGGAGAAAGCGTAACATTTATAAACCTTCTTCATCACTTTGCTTTTGTTTGTTTTAAAGTTAAAGTGAAAGCTAGTTTTCTGATTCGGCCTCCAAACAAAAACAAATTGTATGGCCAGATACAAAAGCATAAAAGAATATAATTAGTGGTGACATGATTTTGGTGAGAATTTAAGCAAAGAGTTTAATTTCTTCATTTCATTAAGAAACACGAGGGAAACGTGCCCCTATATATGTATAGTATAATTCTTGGACATGGTCATCATCATTCTCCTGCCACTATGATGTAATCAGGTTCATAATGAAATGGTCATAAATTACTGTCAATTTCCTAGTTTCTATATATATATATATATATATATATCCTAGGAAATTATACAGAGGTGATATAAGCTTTAATCTCTAATTTTTTAATAGTCATTTTAATCCTTAAATTTTGAGTTAATATAACTCAATTCTTGCAATTTATTAAAGTATAATGATGAACTTTAGAGATGGTCGGTCTAAAAAAAACTTTTGAGATGAAGTTCTATCAAGTCAAAAAAAAAAATTAAGTTGTTTTAAATAAAAAAAATATAAAGATTGAGTTATTTCGAATCAAAATTAAGTAAAAATTATATTTTCTCATTGGATTGCACTCTTGATAAATTGGGCTAGGTGAGTGGAAGCCCAAGTTAAATTGGCATGAGTGATTTGAGAAACATGTACGTTCAGTGGTGGATTTAAAACCTTTGGTTAGTAGGGGGCAAAAGGACAAACTATTAGAATTGATACTTAATGAGGTTAAAATATCAAAACTAGTGTAGTTAAAAAAGATAAATTTTACGTGCCTTGTATGTAATTTTTTGCCAAAGTTAATGGAAGCAAGTGCCAACTGTCACTACAATGGAAGTTTGTCACTGCCTACATTAGATAACTCTCTCCACCAAAAACTCTCTTTATCTCTTTCTCCCTCCATCTCTTAGTGTATTTACCGTGTAACTCATTTGAGGTTTATCATTGTAACCCGGTTCCCATGTGCGGTTATAAACAAATCACATTGTTGCCGGAGACATGTTTTCGGACTCCATTTTCTGACAACATTTATGTACTACAACGCATGCCGATCCAATATCAGCTCAAATTATAGTTCTGATCTTTTGACTTGGTTATTCATCTCTCGTCATGGTCATAATTCCACTAGCAACTATAATATATGGCCCCTCTCACGAATATTTTAATTATTCTTAAATTAACTTAACTAATCATTTGAAATTTGTCAGTTTTGTTTGCACATTAGTCCAACGGTTCCCTCCCAAGCGCCTGCATTTTGCACTAGTGTGCCTACAGATTCTCACATCCATCCATCTGTTCATGTTTTCATTGTCCGCCCTATTAATATTTGTTATCTTGTCATTATAAGTAGAGTTAGTAATTTGGGCAAAGCTAAACAGATCCACCTAAACTCGCCTGAAAAAGGTTATGGCCGAACTTAGTTATATGAGCTTTTTAAAGATGATAAGATACTTTAAACCCAATTCGAATAAGTCCAGCCCGAGTTGAGCACGACTTTTGAAATTTTCAATTCTATATATATATAGAGTAGGTAATTTTGGCTAAACTCAATCGGCCAACCTAAACCAAGCTGAAAACAGTTAGAGTTGGGTTCGGCTATATGGACTTTTTTAAGGTAAGATACCTCAAGCCTAACTCGAATTGAGCCCGATCTAATAAGCCCGGCCCGCTCGAATTATCAACTCTAATTACAAGATGATTTTGTTTCATTTCCTATAAAGCAATACTAAAGTTTAATTTAAAATAATAATATTTAGAATCCAAATTAAATTTGGTCAAAATCATCAATTATTATTGAATTTTTTTCATAGAAAATTCATGGCCTATCAATAGTTACAAAATTTTTAAAATATACATTTTATTGATAACTATAAATTATCTAGTTAATAAGTCAGACACCTGCACAATATTTATATATAATATCCTATGATGCAAAAGAAAAATGCCTCACTTTATAACGCTCGAAAGAAAAACGTCTCGAGATAGTTGAAATGATTAGATGACTTTTTTTCCCCCATTAATCATGTTCAATCTCAATTATAAAACTTCAATTTCTAAACTATATATACCATGCTTACTAGCAAAAGCTCTCACTTTGAAATTAAAATTAGTCATGTTCATATATGCCTATGAATTGTCTCAATAACCGTTGATTTTTTTTTTTTTTGAAGTCACCTTACTCTCTTTTTTTCTGTCGAAGTCACATTTCTTTTTTCTACCTGTAGGCCTGTAGTAGGGATTGGCGTGAGGGAAGCACTGCAGGATAAATTTCGGCCCATGATTGTTTTGTTCCATAAGAAATGTTTATTTTAAGCCCACACTAAAAATGCTTGAGTTAAAAAAGCCCATAAATTACATTCAATAATGGTCAACCTTGTAGAGCTCGTTTGGTTTTTACTTTTGCCTGTCAAAAAGTGCTTTTGAATTGTGATTTAAACTCAAATGCACTTTTGCCCGACGTTATTTTTAACTGAACATTAATAAATGAGTTAAAACATATTATCTTCTCATGATACTTGTTTGAATGGGGTTGTTCACGCTTGTTTCCATCCCAATCGACTTGATCATGTCAGGATGGCTCTATTTTGGCCCAAAAATAAAAAGAATTTGGGACAGTATAAAAAAATTTGTATAATAAAATTACAAATCATAAAAATTAATATTTTTTTTAGTAATTATCCATTCACTTTCTATTATATGTAATTCAAATAATTTTTAATTTATCAAATTGACTTTTAAACTAAATTATCTAAACACAAATTTTGCTATAATAGCTTACTTTTACCAAAATGAATTTTTGATAAACTGACTTTTGGCCAATCAATTTTAAAGGCCAAAACCATAATTTTATAAAAATATATCCAAACTTTTTTATTACATGTCAAAATCAATTATGGACTCAAAATCATGATTTTCTTAAAAGTATCTTAACACTTAAATAAAGGCCAAAACTATATTATCTAAACAATCATGTAAGGTCAATTTTATCCATGCACTTATGTTCAAGAAGTGCTAAGCATTCTGTACTCTTAAGTGGAGAAATTCCTCTAAGCTATTTTTTTAGAAGCAAAAACACCTTTCTATTAGAGTGTCATAAAGTCTTTCATTATCTGGTGATTTGTCATTGCTGTGAAGTATGATCATTTCAAACACAATGGGTTTCATTTTCTTTGTTGTCAGCAAAGCTGAGAAGCTTGGGGGCTTGTGGCTTTTAAAGCTTGGTGCTGGAGATGGACGATGGTTTCAACAAGGGTTTCACTGACTTAGTTGTTAAGATCATATAGTTATCGGTACCCTAATTGTCTCTAGCATGTTCGACTACTTATGGAGGCTCTGTTCGACTACTACTAGTATGTTGTTATCTTCTTCTAATTTCAATTTCTCCAAATCACATATTTGTAAAGTCCAAGCTTATATGACCCTTCTCTTCTCCTCTTAGAAATTGCGTATCATGCAAGTCTCCCTCAAGTTCTCTTCTCTTCTCCTCTTCGAAGTGCTTTCATAACTCTAACCTTGCTTTAAACAAAAATCATGATGCAGTAGCTAAACATTACAAATACTTTTGATAGTTCTAACAAAGGTCTAGGAAAGAAAGGAAACTTAAGGGATCTAACATTGAAGTCCTTGATATTAGAATGGCCCCCCAGAATCACAAAAATCTTGTAGGGTTTGGGAATTGATTTTTAAGTCATCTATGTTTTGTTGATAGTTGTTAACTTCTAAAATTTATGTCATTTCATCATATTTTCTTAGATTCTAGTATATTTTATCTCAATTGTATATATTTTGATTGTCCAAATTAAAAAATTATGCATCTTGTTTTTTGTTTCCATGCTTGGCCTTAATTTCATATTTAGCGCCTAATTTTGTTATTTTTTGGACCTTTGTTGTGTTTTTTTTAAAGACTTTTGGATGAAGAAATCAAATACATAAAGGCTAAATTCCGTTAACAGTAAAAACAATGCAAAATTACCAAATTCGTCCCAAAATGGCGACTTTTGTCACTGTAAGCAAAATGTTCCATTTTATTTATCTAAAAATACTTGGGTAGGATGCGTATATATTGTGAACTCAACCCAAAACATATTCTACACACTTGAAGACACTTTGAGAGCTTTTTTGTATTAGGATTTGAGCTTTGGATGAGTTGGGTCCAAGAGTTAAAGCTTTAATGATATTTGAAGCTCTATTTCTTTATTTCCATTGTTTCTTCTCCATTTCTCTCCTTGTAATCTGATATGGTTATGAATATTTTGTGTGTTTTAGCTTTTTGATGTTTATGAGTAGCTACATTCTTTTCTCTAAGATTATTTTAAACTCTTGTATGGATTGACACTAAATTCCTCCTCTCTTTTTTGTAATTAATGATATAGTTGTATTTATTTTACTCTTTTCTTAATACTTTTAAATATTTAGCCACCATTTAAATGTTGGGTTCACTTAATTGATGCTTAAGAGGGCTAGATTGAGTATAAAACTTAGGTAAAATAGTGCAAGAACCTGATATTTGTATGTTAAATGGATAGTTTTACTAGTAAGATATAAATATACTTACTAGCCTTGCATAGCCACATTAAAGTTGGTATTTAAAATTGAGTTTTATTAATTGTAACAAGAAATTGGATAATTAATTTAGATAAACACTTGTTCGTAACTTGAGAGAGCTTGTTCAAGTATTTTTAGTGCCCTAGGTTAGCACTTATCTTCATTAAAAGTATTTACAAGAGGAGGTAATTTTGGTATTATGAGATACAAGAGGGATAAATAATCCTAGGTTTAAATTTGTGCTTGAAGTTTGTGAATCATTTTTTTAAGTGTTAGTTTAGTTTACAAAATCATCTTCACCTAATTATGTTGTTGTAATATCTCTTTTATTTAATCACAATTAACTCCAAAATAAAACGTAATCAAGAGATTAATTCTTAAAGAGATTGGCAAGTTTGTAATTTGAAATAATGAGATCCTAAGTTTTCATAATTCAAAAATGAGTCAAACACATTCATTAAATCTTTAATTAGAGTGAAATGGTGTTATGAAAGCATAAGATACCTCAAAGGAGTGTAAAGGAGTAAAAAATAGTTGAAAAATCCCAAAATGTTGAAAAAAGTATAGTGCGCCGCAACTTGTGCACATTGTGTTGTGACTTGTCACTCTTTGTGTGACGCACCATGGCATGTTACATACTCATAACAACAAATTCTGTTATTATTTAATGGCAAAGATAGGGCAACTGTTGACATGTCCCATTCCTTCATCCGACATCTGAATAAGATGATTTAGGTGTCTATGAAAAGATCTTTATGTAAATTAGCTAATAGCATGTGTTTTACTTCTAATACATAGAAAGTTGAATACCCAAACATATTTTCACCACTTTTCTCAACTTTCATAACAAAAAGAGTGTCCAAAACCCTATACAAGTGCTAAAAGCCATTCCTAATACCCAGACTATATTCACTGGACCTAGGACTACTCATACAACACACTACATGTGTAACATCCTAAGTTTTCAAATTAAAAATTTTTAGTGTTTTCAAGGATATTTTGGTCAATTTAGATAAATTATTGATTTATGAGATTTATAAGAGACTAATATAGTTTTTGAATCCTTAGACAATCTTAGAAGGGCTAGGATGAGGTTTGATTGGGCCATAGCATGGAAGGAATTTTAATTTTAATGGGATTTTCTGTGCCATGCACCGCGTTACACATGCAAAATTTGCACTTGTAATTTTTGCAAAAAATAGATCAAAATCAAAAAAAGAAAGAAAGAAAAATGTGAGAGTGACAGAGAGAGCTTATGTACTACTATGGCATGACCCATAGGTCACATTAAAAGCATTTGAAACTTGAATCATTATTAGGTAAGTTCCACATTCCCTCTTCTCCCTCTTTATATAAAATTTTTGATTTATGAGAATTTAGGATATGTGTGTGTATCTTAGTCTATGGTTGATGTCATTGTAATTAAACGAGTGTGTTTGGTCAGGATACAATTATAAGTGATATATTTGAAGTGATTTATGTGTCAAATTGATACGTGTGTTAAGTTTTATCCACCCCTTTATATTGTTGTGATTTGGAGATTTGGTGGTTATTTTGAGTATGAATACTTATTTATGTGATATAATTGATTTGTCATGTTGTGTATGGTCCATTTGATGTGGTCAAAGCATTATCGGGACTAATGGCATTTAACATTGTGAATTGAACACCTTTGTGCATGTTTTGAGGTAAAAACAAACTATTTTGGGTTTGAGTATCCATCTTTTTAATGGATGATTATTTAAGTGTGTGGTCGGTGCCATTAGCTAATGGGCTCAAAGAGCTTCATGTGAACACTTGAATCGATTAAATTGAATGTTGGATAGCGAAACGACACACTCCAAAAGTTGGAGTGCTGTCTGTTGTTGTAACAGTAGGTGCGTGCTGCGGCTTATGTTCGTTGCGCCATGGCACAAGTGCCTGCTGAGGGATTCATCCCTCTATGCCATCCGCAGCGACAGACATGGTTTGCACTGTAGCGAATAAACTAGACTTTTGAAAAGTGACTTGTTTCATCTCGTTTCAAAGTGATGTTGATTTTCATGCTTTCGTATTTATATTTAATTGATTTTTAACCATGATTTGAGCTTAAACAATATTTTAAAAGGGGTTTTCTTGGGATCCCATTATTTTAACCCATTATCTTTTAAACCCTTGAGTTGTGATAACTTTTACTTAGTATTTTTTCTAATTCAGTTATCATAATAATGTATAAGAGTGTTCTTCTAGTAATGTCAAGGTGGACATTACAACACGCACACATACACTATTATACCATAATTTTACTCCTCAACCCCTTTAATACCAAAAACAAAAGGAAGAGGTTTTAGTATTGCATTTCAAAATAATATTCACCATTGTAATCAAATGAACATTCATGCACTTACATTAATATTTTAGCCCTATCAACTTTTGTAATTTATCATAAATAACATCTCAAAGCCCAAAATACAAACTAGACATCATAAAAAATTATATAGTGTAAGTGTAAATAAAATACATCCTATATTAGCAATACTAAGTCTATTATACAAAATAAATAATTCATAGAGGCATCACACTAGCAATATTTAGATTCTTAAGCCTCTAGAGCTTTCTCCCTCTCTGTACCAAAGCTAAAGCCTAAAAAATGTTAAAGAAGAGGAGTGAGTCTAGCTACTCAATAACCAAAGTAAACCTATTGTAACATCTCAATTTAAATTTTAATAGTTAATTTAGGTTAATAGAAATTTTAAAAAATATTTAGAGGTAAACACATTAGTAAGAGATGATTATTAAATCTAACTTAGAATATAATTCTAAATTAAAATAATAAAAAATTAATTAAAAATTAATTAATTAAAAAAATATTAAATTATTATTATTATTTAAAAAGAGGAAGAAAAGGTATGAGAAAGAGGAAGGAAAGAAAGAAGAAAACGTGAGCAGCTTTCGGTGCAATGATTATGTATATAATAATAATAAAAAAGGGAGAGAGAGGAAAGAAGAAATAATAAAAAATGTGAGACCCACTAAATTTTTATAAAAATTCACCTGTTTTCTTTGTTTTTTCATTCTTTCCTTTGTGCGCGAGCTGAGGCAGAGTAAGCGTGAGTCGCCGGTGCAGGAGATCTGAGTTTTTAATAAGATATTTAGGGTGTGATTTCAAGTTTTTCAAGACTAAGTAAGTGTTTTAAAAAATTTTCTTAATCATCCTTCCTCTTTGGTTTCTGATTTTTGTGGTGGTAGAAAATTTAGGATCTGGAAGAGGGATGAATCTATGTTGAATAAATATGATTTATGAGGTTGTTAATAGTATAATAAATGTTCTAGAGTATAAATTTATTAATGATCTTTGAATTTATGGCTTATGGATCAAATTCTAAACTAGATCTGAAAATATATGTTGATTTATTGAGGTTTAGATGATTATTTGGGATGAGAAATGAATTATTATGGCTATAGGATTATGATTCTAAGCTAGAGACTCAATTTTTAATTTTTGGGTATTTTAGGTGCGAATTTATAAAATAAAAAAATTTTAATAATAGAAATTAGTTTAGAAGTTGATTTTTAAATTATTAATGTTTATTGATGACTAAGAGAGGAGTTAAAAATTTTACTTAATAGTATTGACTCTAGATTTGTATTAAAATTGAGATTAGGAATTATGTTATATTTTTAATTCTATTATTAGAATTATTTTATTAGTTTCAAAAATTGAAACTAATATTTATAAATAATATGTTATTTGTAGATTGTATTATTGGTGAAGATTGTGGTGGGAGAGAAATTTGTAAGGAATAATTTATTGAAAAAGCCACGAGGTAACCATGCTTTTAATTTGTGGTTAGTGTTACTTCATGTTAATTGGGTGATTATTAAGAAAATTATGAATTTTTGTAATATTGTATATTGTGCAATATTATTATGAATTTGTTTGATTATTGTGGGAGCTGTTGGGAGACTTGTTATTGTTGTTGTATTTATGTGCCACGTGGTACGCCCCTATTGGAGCTCAATAAGTGGCTTGTAAGGGCTCGGGCTAATCTACCTTTGGCTGGGTAATTTAGCACCGAGTGAGGATTACGGTTCGAGGTTAATGGGGGGATATAAGGATGGTTGTTTGTGTGTATTGTAATATTTCTTATATTTGTTAGAATTATATTATTTTTAATTCTCACTTAATAAGCACACACTTAACTGTTTGTATACACTATCATAAATTGGCTTTGGTTACTGGGACTTTTAAGTCTCATTATGTGGTTAACAATTTTCAGGAGAAGAGCCATGAGTGACACGTGGAGGAGTCCCAGAGGCTTAGTGGCATAGGTCCACTGTCTCTTTTGGGTATTTGATTTATGATTTATAATGTGTTATATTGCCAATATTAGGGCTTTTTATTTATTGACAATTATATGAATATATAAATGTAATCATGCCTTTCAAACTATTTCTATTTTTGATATACTTTAGGTGACTGTAATTTTAATATTTGGTTTACTCTGAATTGGTTAAAATGGCATGATTATAAGGCCAAATAACTGACTTGTGTTGAAAATTGACTAAATTACTTATTTTACTTGTTGGGAGTATAAGGATGGACCAATGTAATTTAGCCTAATGGCATGTGGGAGGTAAAAATTTATTTGAAATGTTATATTGTGTGAGTTGAAGCCAATTATAAAATATTTTATATTGAAATTATTGATATAAAAAATGTGTTGGGTGGTTGTAACCCAACTATGGTTGAGTTAAATTATTTAAAAAAAAATTTTGGTGTGTTATAAATCTTGGTATCAGAGCTACATGTTTTAAATTCTTATAAATTATGAAATTGTTATACATTAACCTAGTTTATTGGCAATATACATTATTAAATCATAATGCTTCTCCATTATTTTTCTTGTCTTGAGATTAGTGTTGACTTAATTATGTGACTTCCATCCTTTAGGAGGGGAGAGATGGTGTCCAAAACTAGAAGAGGTGGCGAAATTACTAGTGATTCTATAGAGCCAATAGGAAATGACATACCTTTACTGCCATAATCAGAGCCCACACAGCAACAAATGGGGCAGGGCGAGCCCATATAGCCACAACCAAGGCAGGGTGAGCCAACCATGAGGCAAATGATGGATCTACTACAGAATCTTAATGACCACATGAAGAGGCAAGAAGAAGAGTTGGCCACTTTAAGACAATATAAGGAGAATGCCAACCGAGAGGGAAATGGCCAACAAGAAGGAAGCCATACCAAGTTATACAATGTGAGCCAATCTGCAGATGAAGATTCACCTTCCTATTCTCACCATGAGACTAGTTCGAAGAATGTGAGTATCCACTCTAAGCAACAAACATCCACGATCACAAAGATCTGGAGTACTTTTCGTAAGTTTAATCCCCCTACGTTCGATGGAAATCTTAAGTCAGTGGTGGTTGAAGAATGGATAGATCAATTGGAGAGTATTTTTCATATGGTTGTGTGCACTTCTAATCAGAAGGTGCAACTGGCAATATTCCTACTACAGAAGAGTGCTAAGAAGTGGTGGGAAATATCAGGACCGAAGGATGATTCCTCTCTTACTTGGGAAGATTTTAAAGCCATATTGTTCGAGAATTATTTTCCTACTGCACTGAGAGCAGAAAAGGAGGCTGAGTTTCATGCATTCCGCCAGGGTGATCTAGATGAGGATAAATTTATTGAACAATTCTCAGAATTATCTAAATACTCAACTTACCTTCAGAAACATGAAGATACAAAGTGGATGGCTGAACGATTGCTAGAGAAGGCGAGGCCTGATCTAAGGGAACAGTTAGCCCCTTTTGAGATCAAAACATTTAGTGAAATGTGCAATAAGCTTCGAATAGTCTCCCAGAGGAAGAGAGAAGCTAGATTAGAAGCTGATAGAGAGAAGAGGAAAGAATCTCATGGGAAGTCCCCTATCCACCCTAGACCCATTGGTGGAGTAGGGAAGAGGAACAGCCAAGTTTTTGGAGGCTTTGGAAATCAAAAGAAGAAGGGCCACTACCATAAGGGCCAGAGCTACAGAGGGAATCAGAGTGGGAGTCAGGGGTCCTATAGAAGCCCAGCAACCTCTACTCCTACTTCTGGTGCTGCTAGTAATCAAGCATGCAGTAAGTGTGGAAAGTTTCATTCTGGTGATTGTTGGGTTTGTTACATCTGCCAGAAGCCTGGTCATATTGCTCGATTCTACTATCAAAATTAGAATAGGGGTAATGATCAAAGACCTAAAGTGCCAGCACGAGTGTATGCCCTCTCTGGGCCGGAGGCTACTAACAATCTTAATGCTATCCGAGGTATAATCCGAATCCTTGATAATGATGTTTATGCTTTATTTGATTCGGGTGCTACACACTCCTTTGTGCCTGATGAATGTATGAAAAGATGTAAATTGCCTGTGTGTACCTTACCTTTTGATGTGAAGATTTCTACTCCTGCTGGTTTGACTGTAAGGACTGCTAAGGCATGTCTAAATGTAGAGGTTGAGTATGTGGGTCGAAAGACCACCATAGACCTCATTTGTTTGTCTTTGTCTGGGATTGATATTATTGCGAGGATAGATTGGTTGTCTGCAAATGGAGCTGTACTTAATTGTTAGAAAAAGAGTGTGTCACTCTCAGCTCTTACTGTAACCCCTGTAGAGTCCCAAAGTCCTATGTTGTTGTCTGCCGCTCAAGTAGAATAATGTATAAAAAAAGGGCTGTCAAGCTTTTATAGTTTTCTTCTCAATCAAGGCAGAGATTGAAGAAGGTGTAGATCAGATTCTAGTAGTGAGAGAATTCCCTAACATCTTTCCTACTGAAGTGATTAGTTTGCCTCCAGAACGAGAGGTTGAGTTCTCGATTGAGCTCGTACCTAGTACGGGGCCTATTTTTAAGGCACCCTATAGGATGTCTCCATCGGAGTTAGCTGAGTTGAAGAGACAAATTGAAGAGTTGTTAGAGAAGGGGTTTATCAGACCGAATGTATCGCCATGGGGGTCACCGGTACTGTTTGTGAAAAAGAAAGATGGAAGCCTTAGATTGTGTATTGATTATAGACAATTGAATAAGGTAACCATCAAGAACAAGTACCCCTTACCTCGAATTGATGATTTATTAGACCAATTAGTCAATTCAGCGGTATTTTCTAAGATTGATCTAAGATCAGGGTATCATTAACTGAGGGTTAGAGCAGAGGATATCCTTAAAACTGCTTTTAGGACTAGATATGGGCACTATGAGTTCCTGGTGATGCCGTTCGGGTTAACAAATGCCCCAGTTGTCTTCATGGATTATATGAATCGAATCTTCAGGCCTTATCTTGATAAATTTATTGTTATCTTTATTGATGACATACTTATTTATTCTCAGGATAAGGTGGACCATGCTAGACATCTTAAAATTATTTTGGAGATATTAAGAGAGCACAAGCTCTATGCCAAGCTGAGCAAATGTGATTTTTGGCTTAAAGAAGTTAAATTCTTAGGCCATGTTGTTTCAGAAGAAGGGGCAGCGGTGGACCCTAGTAAGATAGATGTAGTGATGAAATGGGAACAACCTCAAAGTGTGACAGAAATTAGGAGTTTCTTAGGTCTTGCAGACTACTATCGTCGCTTCATTAAGGGTTTTTCACAAATTACAATGCCCTTGACTAAGTTGACCAGGAAAAATGCTCTATTTATTTAGACGAACGAATGTGAAGTTGCCTTCCAGGAGCTAAAAAAGAGGTTGACCACTACACCGGTGCTCACCTTACCTGTTCCAACTACTCCTTATACCTTGTATACTGATGCTTCTAAGAAAGGTTTAGGTTGTGTATTGATGCAGGAGGATCGAGTAGTAGCTTATGCCTCTCAATAGTTGAGGCCTCATAAGGAAATTACCCTACTTATGACTTGGAGCTTGCTGCTGTGGTGTTTGCCTTGAAGATTTGGAGGCACTATCTTTATGGTTCTTCCTTTGAAGTCTTCAGTGATCATAAAAGTTTAAAATATTTGTTTGATCAAAAGGAACTCAACATGAGACAGCATAGATGGATTGAGTTTTTGAAGGATTATGACTTTGAGTTGAAGTATCATCCAGGGAAAGCTAACGTAGTCGCCGACACTCTGAGCAGGAAACTTGTACATACTGCTCACATGATGGTCAGAGAATATGAATTATGGAGTAGTTTCCATGCAGTAAATGTAGAAGTAGTCGAGAATTATTTGGCTGCTCTATACATTACTGAATTTGAGGATAATTTTTAGGAAGAAATTAAAATTGCGCAACAGAAGGAAGATCATTTAAATAAGATTAGGGTAAAGATTGGGGCTGGAAAGGCTGAACATTTTGATGTGACCGATGATGATGTCGTAAGATATAAAGGTAGAGTGTGTGTGCCTAATGATGCTCGATTGGAAAATATCCTACTTGAGGAGGCTCATCAGAGTAGATATACCATTCACCCAGGAGCAACTAAAATGTATCATGACTTAAGACGTGGTTGGTGGTGGCCAAGGATGAAGAGAGATGTAACTGAACATGTAACTCGTTGTTTGACTTGTCAGAAAGTCAAAATTGAGCATCAAAAACCAGTTGGAATGCTACAGTCTCTTGATATTCCAAAGTGAAAATGGGACAGCATTTCTATGGACTTCATTACAGGATTTCCTAGAACATCTTCTGGTCATGATACTATATGGGTAATCGTAGATCGACTCACCAAATCAGCTCATTTTCTTGCTACCAATATCACGTATTCTCTTAAAAAATTAACTAAAATCTGCATAAGAGAAGTGGTGAGATTGCATGGAGTGCCGATAAATATTGTATCTGATCGTGATTTGAGGTTCACATTAAACTTTTGGAAGTCATTACAGGAAGCCATGGGTACTCGTTTGAGTTTTAGCATCGCTTACCACCCCCATACCGATGGTCAGACAGAACGAACCATACAGACTCTTGAAGATATGTTGAGGGCTTGTGCCATTGAGCTTAAAGGTAATTGGGATAGTCACTTGCCATTAGCTGAATTTGCCTACAATAATAGTTTTCATGCTAGCATTCAGATAGCACCTTATAAGGCATTGTATGGGCCGGACATTGTTGATGAGACTACCCAAAAGATTGCTTTAATCAAGCAAAAATTACTCACAGCTCAAAGTAGACAAAAGAGTTATGCAGATAATAGGAGAAGACCGCTTGAGTTTGAAGTAGGTGACCATGTATTTTTGAAAATCTCTCCGGTAACTAGTGTTGGAAGAGCTATTAAGGCTAAGAAGTTGACACCAAGGTTTAGGGGCCTTTTGAGATCTTAAAACGAGTTGGACCAGTAGTGTACCAAGTAGCATTACCACCCCAAATTGCTGGTATACACAATGTATTCCATATGTCGCAACTGAAGAAGTATCAACCAAATCCTTCCCATATAATTGAACCCGAGGAGATTGAACTCAGGGAGAATTTGACCTTCAAAGCTGAACCAGAAGAGATTGTGGATTACAAGGACAAGCAATTAAGAAACAAGACCATTAGATTAGTTAAAGTAATTTGGAAGGGCACGACTTTAGGTGATGCTACGTGGGAGACCAAGGACAATATGCGACGTGATTATCCTCATCTTTTTGATTAAGTAAGTAGTTAATAGTTATTAACTTCAAATTTTGAGGACAAAATTTTTAAAAGGAGGGGAGAATTGTAACATCCCAATTTAAATTTTAATAATTAATTTAGGTTAATAGAAATTTTAAAAAATATTTAGAGGTAAACAAATTAGTAGGAGATGATTATTAAATCTAACTTAGGATATAATTCTAAATTAAAATAATAAAAAATTAATTAATTAATTAATTAAAAAATATTAAATTATTATTATTATTAAAAAAAAGGAAGAAAAGGTATGAGAAAGAGGAAGGAAAGAAAGAAGAAAACGTGAGCGGCTTTCGGTGCAATGATTATGTATATAATAATAATAAAAAAAGGGAGAGAGAGGAAAGAAGAAATAATAAAAAAAATGTGAGACCCACTGAATTTTTATAAAAACTCACCTGTTTTCTTTGTTTTTTCATTCTTTCCTTCGTGCGTGAGCTGAGGCAGAGTGAGCGTGAGTCGCCGGTGCGGGAGATCTGAGTTTTTAATAAGATATTTAGGGTGTGATTTCAAGTTTTTCAAGACTAAGTAAGTGTTTTAAAAAATTTTCTTAATCATCCTTCCTCTTTGGTTTCTGATTTTTGTGGTGGTAGAAAATTTAGGATCTGGAAGAGGGATGAATCTATGTTGAATAAATATGATTTATGAGGTTGTTAATAGTATAATAAATGTTCTAGAGTATAAATTTATTGATGATCTTTGAATTTGTGGCTTATGGATCAAATTCTAAACTAGATCTGAAAATATATGTTGATTTATTGAGGTTTAGATGATTATTTGGGATGAGAAATGAATTATTATGGCTATAGGATTATGATTCTAAGCTAGAGACTCAATTTTTAATTTTTGGGTATTTTAGGTGCGAATTTATAAAATAAAAAAAATTTTAATAATAGAAATTAGTTTAGAAGTTGATTTTTAAATTATTAATATTTATTGATGACTAAGAGAGGAGTTAAAAATTTTACTTAATAGTATTGACTCTAGATTTGTATTAAGATTGAGATTAGGAATTATGATATTTTTAATTCTATTATTAGAATTATTTTATTAGTTTCAAAAATTGAAACTAATATTTATAAATAATATGTTATTTGTAGATTGTATTATTAGTGAAGATTGTGGTGGGAGAGAAATTTGTAAGGAATAATTTATTGAAAAAACCACGAGGTAACTATACTTTTAATTTGTGATTAGTGTTACTTCATGTTAATTGGGTGATTATTGAGAAAATTATAAATTTTTATAATATTGTATATTGTGCAATATTATTATGAATTTGTTTGATTATTGTGGGAGATGTTGGGAGACTTGCTATTGTTGTTGTGTTTATGTGCCACGTGATACGCCCCTATTGGAGCTCAATAGGTGACTTGTAAGGGCTCGGGCTAATCTACCTTTGGCCGGGTAATTTAGCACCGAGTGAGGATTACGGTTCGAGGTTAATGGGGGGATATAAGGATGGTTGTTTGTGTGTATTGTAATATTTCTTATATTTGTTAGAATTATATTATTTTTAATTCTCACTTAATAAGCACACACTTAACTGTTTGTATACACTATCATAAATTGGCTTTGGTTACTGGGACTTTTAAGTCTCATTATGTGGTTAACAATTTTCAGGAGAAGAGCCACGAGTGACACGTGGAGGAGTCCCAGAGGCTTAGTGGCATAGGTCCACTGTCTCTTTTGGGTATTTGATTTATGATTTATAATGTGTTATATTGCCAATATTAGGGCTTTTTGTTTATTGACAATTATATGAATATATAAATGTAATCATGCCTTTCAAACTATTTCTATTTTTGGTATACTTTGGGTGACTGTAATTTTAATATTTGGTTTACTCTGAATTGGTTAAAATGGCATGATTATAAGGCCAAATAACTGACTTGTGTTGAAAATTGACTAAATTGCTTATTTTACTTGTTGGGAGTATAAGGATGGACAAATGTGATTTAGTTTACTTGTTGGGAGTATAAGGATGGACCAATGTGATTTAGCCTAATGGCATGTGAGAGGTAAAAATTTATCTGAAATGTTATATTGTGTGAGTTGAAGCCAATTATAAAATATTTTATATTGAAATTATTGATATAAAAAATATGTTGGGTGGCTGTAACCCAACTATGGTTGAGTTAAATTATTTTAAAAAAAATTTAGTGTGTTACATCTATCCTATACAGTTGTATATTAATTGAATAAACATGAGTTTAAAATTGATTTTTTTAAATCACGCATTAACACATAAAGCACAAATTATCATTTCTCAATTCAGTTATTTTCATTTCAATCACAAGATACATTGCCACAAGACATACAGATATATGACAATGACTCGATATATTAACATGACTTGCCATACTTTAACAACTATGGGACATGTCATATAATCATATATGCATGATCATAACATCTTTATACCCTCCTTATTTTCTCCAACTGAAATTATGGGCTATATATTGAATAGAGCTCTGTCCATGTGATTGGACTACCTAAGTTCACCAATTGTGAGGTATGACCCAGCCAAAGATCACATGACCCACTCTCAGACCATGACTTTTCCCACTCTCAAATCTCTAAGGTGTCATATACCCTAGGCTAACCTTCTTTATAAATTGACGGAGATAGCTAGGTTTTAGTTTCTCGACAAACTATAGTATAAGGCTACACCCTCATGCATTAGAAGGTAGCGAAAAATACCATATGGATTTTAACTACCCCTCTCCATAGGCGAACTCTGACTAACTGATCATGTAATGCATGATGCCCACTCATTTTATATAATTTTATTTTAAGAAATCAACATATTAGGCTCACGATCATGCACTACCTGAGTAAGCATCAAATCTCATTTTCACATATATCGCAATTATCTATCATTCTCAATCTCAACATAGTCAACTTCATCTCATTATACTAATTCACAAGTCAAGTTTATCACAACAATCATCAACTACTCATTTCCATACCATATTGCAATTTGTAATTTATTTCAAAATCACTTTTATATCTTTATTTCAAATTAAGCAAATATACTATTACAAGTTCAAAACATGTGTGCTCATATGCAAATCACAATTTTACATGTCAAAACACACATTTCATATTATAATGCAATTAATAAACAACTACCTAGGTTAGGGTTCTCCTGATTACCTCAAATCTTTAAGAGCTCAAAGATTTGCCCTTTAATATTTTAGCTTCCAAGCTTGATTTCCCAAGCCTATCTAAAGCCCAAATGCTCAATCTACAATTAACCAATTCTAAACTTAATCAACAATGTCAAACACTCATTTTCACTCTTATACTTTTACTTTTATAACACTCAACATCCTTAATTTTTACCTTTGGACTTATCCATTAGGTTTATAAACTCTCATTAGCATTATTTAACTTCATTAACTACCAATATTGCTATTAATGCCGCAACCACCTTTATAATTTTGCATTTAATGTCCATTTTTGGACATTAATGACATTTACCAATTAGAAGTGTCAAAACCTAAAATCTCTATGTTTAAATACTTCAAACAACTCTCATTAACTTCATTTGAGTCAATGAGTTCAGACTCATAACCTATATGGATCAAAAATCATCATCCCAATTCAAACCTAACCTCTAATCTCCATTAAAATGAAAGAGAGAGGAAAGAATGGAGTATAAGATAGTTACCTTAGAAATATGAACCTTAGCAAAGCTTCTTGCTTGCTCTTCGTTTTCTCCCTTTTCTCTCATTCTATTTTTTGTCTGTTCGCAACTACATTCTGCAGAAAAGGGTTGTGTGCCATGTTGCATGGCACAGAGAGGTCCTCCTACTTCAGTAGTCATTTATGCTCCACAGGGGACGTGCTACACTTTATAGTATGTGTCATAGAGACATCCCTTCAAGTTTTTCTCCTCCTTTTGATACTTAAGTGACCTATCTTCATTTCAAACCTAAAACTAGGACTGAAAGCACAATCGAATATTTAGATCTCCCTAGCCACATATAACGTCATACCCAACATTACTAAGTACACAGAACACCAAACACGAAACAATGTTATGATAACCAAAAATAATTAAATCTCTTAAAATGGTTATCATAACACAAGAGTTATAAAAAGGTTTAAGAAATTAGAATTCTAAGAAAACCCTTTTTAAAAAATGTTTAAGCTCAAACCATAGTTAAAAAATAAATTACACAAGATAATAGAAGCATAAGAACCCATAACAATCATAAGAAATGCGAAAGAAATAATTTAGAAAATTCCAAATCTAGTATAGTGTCTATGGTGTAGGTCGTACCCTACTATAGTAGACAACACAGAAGGAATGTGTTTCCTTTTTGTGTCTCGCATCACGACACACCTGGCAATGTGCCACAGCACCCATCTGCTATCATGACAGTAGATAGTTGTCACGATAACACTCCATGCCAACCTCCAAAGCATGCCAAAAAGCTCTTTGACAGTTGATTTGAACAATTCAAGCATCCACACATAGCTCCTAGAGTCACCTAGCTATTGGCACCAGTCATGCACCCAAACACTAAACCAATTGAAAGTTGAACACTAAACCCCAAAATGGTATTTTTTCTTTCCAAAACAATAACCAAGGTTCCCAAGCTTACAAATTAAGTGCCAATAACTATGGAAAAACTTGACCCAACATAAATGGACTACAACTAACTTGTTTATGCAATCAAACCATAACAACAAACATTGCAAATACAAATTGACTATTTAAACCCCAATTTAATATAAATCCCATAAAGGGAAATAACTACTCAATAACCTTCCTGTAACCATTCCATTAACTTGTCTTGGTCGTTTAGAAATATTGTGTAAGAGAGGATCAATAAGGGAATTCTAATAACCCACGTTAGTAGGTAATATTAGACCAATACACTTCTCAAACCAATCAAATGACTAGCCAGAGATGATCTTATTAAAATCATACCCAGCATAGCACATCAACCTCGAGCTTGAGAAGTTTTAACGAATGTGTCTTGTTGGACCTGATGCCATCTTAGGCAAATCTAATGAAGCTAATGTGAATTAGGAGCTGGAGCCTCCACTGGTAGATGATGCCACCTAAAGAAGGGAGCTTGCTGAGTGCTTATAGATGGTCTTATAAGGGGAAATATACAATCAAAACCTAGACTCTATTGTCACAACTCAGCTTCAAATCAAGAAACATATTGAGTCCAAATGGCCAAATCAACACATAAATCAACATAAAATAATACTTGCACTAGTATCTCGACCTCTCGTAGCCATTACATCACAAATGCAATTTTTCAAGTCAAGATATCCACAATTACACGAGTTCATGCAAGTGACAACACAATGACTTAATGATCCTAAGTTGGCATATGCATATATCATTCATTACAAACACTAGCTAGTCCTCTTGATATTCAATCACACTTTCTTTCTCTTTACCTCTATCAAAGCCTTCACTTGAAATATGTAACCATTAGGTGAGTTGAGGACTCAATAACCAAATAGTCTAATCAAACTACTCATGTGTGAGAATAGATAGTGCGTATGTGAAGTGGCATTTAAAACACATAATAAGTTACATATATATATATATATATATATATAGTTATAAAATGATATGCATGATCGACACGCCACCTTATACCCTCCTTATATCTTTCGACCGAATCTATGGGTTGACAACTCAATAACACTAAGTCAGTATGACTGGACTGGCCCAAGCTCACCAATAGTAAGAGTCAGCCCCGGCTAAGAGTGCCTTCACCCACTATGAAACACAGGTTCTCCCTGTCCACGAATACTAGAAGTATTGATGCCTAATCTATCCCACATAGCACTAGGACTTCCAAACAATATAAAACCGTTCACTGAGGCCTCCATAATGCCAGTGTACCATATGAATTTTCAAACAATATTCCCAACACCACATTAAGGTGAACTCCCACCCTCTCACAATGATCATGCCAACATATGCTCAATGATTCAATACATCGTGATAACATATAATTTCCACTAAAAGATCACTTTCACTTAAACCATAGAGTTTTGCAAATACTTATACTTAAAAATAGAATTTAGCCTTCAAAACCACAACATTAAAAACATAACTTTCCATTCCATTTCACATAATTTCTAAACCATAATCATTTCATATTTATGCTATATTTATACAAAACCAAGGTATTAACCTTAATATCTATCGCACAACTATCCAAATACACAAAAAAAGAGTTTAGATAATTCAATTATTTCAACTCTTTTGTCACTGAAAAGGTTACCATGGTCAAACAATGACTCCACGTATGTCCACTAACACCACAATGCTTGATCAATAATTAATTTACAAGATTAAACTCTTGAGTATATATGTATTTAATTTTTTTGGGAAATGGGATCTAAGCCTGGGGATTGGAGTATTTGCTTCTTGTTAGTTCAGATCTATTATCTTCTTTAGGGTTGGATTCCATTTTGTAAAGTTTGTTGGGCTTCATGCCAAATTAAATTACTAGATAATGGGTAATTTTGCTCTTCAAAAAATAATTTAGGAAAAAATTGGCTTCACTTAAGAGTACATGATTAATTTTACCTTTGTACTTCTTGAAAATAAGTATAAAGGTAAAATTGAATCTTAATCGAAAATTAAAAAAATTACACACGTATGATAAAGGTTCGTTAATGAAATTAATATAACTCATATCTTACAAAAATATAATTAAATTTGAAACCTTCTACTAATGTTAGAACTCTTGTAAGCCTTTGGGATATATATATATATATATATATCTTCGCCAAAAATGAATTATTGAGATCCAAGCCTGATTAAGGATAGGTCTCTCCACGTGATAAAAATATGGACGAATTAACCAATGGAGGTTAGTGCACATATATAATTGAAATTTTTAATATGTATGATCAATATCAATTATATATATATATATATATATATAGAAAATTGAGCTAGCCTTGAGATTGTGGAAAAAAGGACTTGATATTTGTGACATCTTCAATATGAAAGAGTTTGTGAACTCACACTTGAAGAGGAGATTAGTAAGCTGTCCAATTATGAGTAGAATAAAAGCCGATACAAGAGTCTAACATATCGAATAAAGTTGTATTTAATAACTAATATATATTAAAAGAGAAGAACTATAAATTAAACTTGAGTCTTAAGGTCTTGAGTTAAGATATGATGTCCTTTTGCTACTTTTGCCCACTTGTTCTCTCCCTCATTTTCAAGCCATTGTTGCTCTTCATTCTTAACAATATACTTCCTCCGTTAAAAAATATAAGGTATTTTTAATCAAATCTCACATCTCAATAAAGTAATTAATTGTCTTCAAACTAACCTTACTTTTTTATATTTACCCCTATTTAATTGGGTGCCTCACCCTAAAAAATATAGAATGGTTTATTCAATAAGGATTTTTTTTTTAAAAAAAATAATAATTATTCTTTAAAAGACTAAAAATACATTGCATTCTTTAACATGCAACCTCTAAAAAATTGTCTCAGCTGAGGGAGTATATAAGTAATATATAAATTTATAGAAAGTGAATATAATTTATTCCTCAGACTCTAGTTTAATGTTAGGTATACATAGGAGTAATGAATATAGGTAGAGACTTGGGGGATGTGGATTTGTGAACAAAAATGAAAAAGAAAGGATACAAGTTGGATGTAGTTATGGATGTAGATTCTTCAACCAAATGAAAGACACTCTTCATCTTTCTTTTTTTGCCAAGAAGACTTCTTAGCGTTCAAGATCTCCTTCACACTTCGCTGCTTTATTACGTCCCACTTACTTATTTTTTTAAAAATGACGAAAAGAAAAATTTACATTCGGCCACCTAATCGGTCTTGGTCTCTATTGTTACTGTGACATTCTTCTTAATATTCCCAATAAGACAAGATGTTGTAGATGAGTCAACTCAAACTGATTAAGTGACAGTCGTCGACAGATTACAAACGGATGGGGTCAATATTAATGATTTGTTAACGTTGTAGAAACATTGACAAAAAAAAAAAAGGTTGGAGAAACACAAGGCCAAAATTAATTAGGATGATATGTAATTTTTTTTTATTGAATTTCCACGCTCGCTTTTACGCTTGTAACTAACATAATACCTGCATTCTTTTGACCAAAAAAAACGTAATACATGCATATTGAAATATATTTACTGTTCTTTTTTGGGAAAATTATTACATTTACATGCATACAAAACAGACCGTATTTCCCACATGCACAACGTTATACTTATAGCATATCACTGAGATAAATATAATTCAAATCATTGATATATATATATATATATATATATATAAAATATGTTGTGGAACACAGTTACATTTTTTTTATCCAGCATATCACTCTCTTTTTGGATGTACGTATACATAAATATAAAAATCCAATTTGCAACATAATGGACAAATAAAAATAGGGTGAAAAATAAATTAAAATCTTGGTTATCGATATGCAATTTATAATTAAAAATTGCGAGCCATGCATCAGTTAACAATTTACCCTATTGGTTAGGTAAGGAAACTAGTTTTATCGAAAGAAAATAGAATAGGAAACTAGTAGCAAAGAATACTTCCTCCGTTATTAAACAAATTTTACCCTCAATAAAATAATTATCTACTTTTAAAATAACCTTATCTTTTCATATTTATTCCTATTAAACACCCTACAATAAATAAAAAGTCATCATTAATAGGGACACTTTTGAAAAAAAGGCAATAATTATACCTTGAAAGATTAAAAATACCTTACATTTTTTAGTATTCAATTTCTCAAAAAATGCCTTACATTTTTTGCTGGAGGGAGTATACCTTTGCAAGTCTTTGATTATTGGATGATTCTTAATTTAGGTAAAACATTGTATTAACAAAAAATATGCCCTCCGATTTTATATATACAACCCTTTCAAGTAATTTACTTTGATCCTTTGTACAAGGTCTCGTAAGTTTAAGTAAACTCTTAACAATAATGTAAACTTGGATTGCAAATTTAGATTGTAAACTCATAAAAATTTGTTTCTATCAATAAACAGCTATTAAAATATATTATTAAATAATAAAAATATAAAACATAACCATAATTTAGTTTAAATATATTTCAAATATAAGTAATTGAAATTAAATCATATTGATAGATTATCATAGAAAATATAGAAATTTTAAAATAGAACAACTTATTTTTGGTATTTTTTTATTAATATTAGTTTTTGCTTTTTAAGTTTTTTTTTCTTTGAACCATGTCCTATCACTTCACTTAATCAAGTGTTACATGGTACACACTTAATTTGCTCATCTCGATAAAAATTGAGTTTAACAAGTTTAACTAAGTTTATATCTAGTTTGAATTTATGAATTCACTACTAGAAAAATAGAATTTAGCGAGAGACAAATCCCTCCCTAAATGCCATTTTTTCTAGCTAAATTATTTTTAGCAAGGAATTTTATACCTCAATAAATTTATAACTAAAAAAAGGCTCGTTAAATTTAGCCAAAAATTAGCAAGGGATTCAGTTCCTTGTTAATTTTAGTGAAGGACTGAATTTCTCGCTAATACTATTCAAAATTCGATAACTTTAGCAAGGGATTAGTCCCTCACTAATCCCTCGCTAAATATGCCTAGATTTAAAAATAGTAATGCCATGTCACTTGTCATATATTATCAACTTGTGACATGTTATCAACAATCTCATGCCTCATCAACCTCCATGTCATCTACCATCTCATGCCCTATCACCTACTACATGTGTGACAACTCATAAATTTAATCAAATTTTTATCTAATTTGAGTTTATGAGTGAGTTGACACAATTTTGTGAGCCAAAAACATAAAAACATTAAATTTAGAAAGTTAACTCAAGAGTTTAACAACCATGCTTTACACTTAAAAATTCATACTCCCTCCTATGTTACATTTTTAACCGAATAACATTTTTAATGAGTTAGTTAATTGTCTTTAAAATTACATACTCTTTATAAATACTCCTATTTGATAATGTGTTTTAATTATGGAAAACCTTACTAACTACATTCCTAATTAATAGTATTTTTTATTTGAAAAAACCTCACTAATTGTACCCTGAAAGATCCAAAATGCCTTATATTTTTTAACATATAAATAATTTTTGAAAAATACATTATATTTTTGAATGGCGGTATACATTTTATATATTGCATGAATTGTTTTTACAAAATTCTCTTTAGTAATGGTCAAATTTAAATATATTAAAAAATCTTTAATTAAGATGACTCATTAAATCAATGGTAGGAGTAAATTTTAAAGAATGGCACTAATTATTGATTATTCCCTTCATTCAAAAAATGTAAGAAATTTTTGATCGAATCTCACTCTCAATAAAATAGTTAACTATCTTAAAACTAACACTATATTTTCATATTTATCCTTATTTAATAAGGTGTTTCACTTTAAAATAAATATAAAATAATTTATTTATCATGAACACTTTTGAAAAAAAATACATTAATTATACATCCAAATACTAAAATGTCTTAACATTTTTAACTGAGGGAGTATTTATTATACATAATTACCTTAATCATTTTTCTTAAATTTTGAAAATTAATTAAAAGAATCACATAGAATTGGAGGGGAGGAGTAGTAGTAGCAGCAGTAGTAGTAGCAGCAGTAGTAGTAGCAGTAGCAGTAGTGGTAGTAGTGGTAGTGGTGGTGGTAGTAGTGATAGTAGTGGTGGTGGTGGTAGTGGTGGTGGTGGTGGTAGGAGCAGCAGTAGCAGGAGTAGTAGTGGTAGTAGTGGTAGTGGTAGTAGTGGTGGTGGTGGTAGTAGTAGTGGTGGTGGTAGTATTAGTAGTGGTGGTGGTAGTAGTGGTGGTAGTGTAGTGGTGGTCGTAGCAGCAGCAGCAGTAGTAGCAGTTGTAATAGCAGTAGCAGTAGTAGAAATAGCAGCAGCAGCAGTGGTGGTGGTGGTGGTGGTGGTGGCAGTAGTCGCAGCAGTAGTAGCAACGGCAGCAATAGTAGTAGCAGCAGTAGTAGCAGCAGTAGCAGCAGCAACAGCAGTGGTGGTGGTGGTGGTGGTGGTGGTGGTAGTAAGAGCAGTAGTAGCAGCAGCAGCAGTAGTAGCAGTAGCAGCAGCAGTAACAGTAGGAGTAGCAGTAGCAGCAGCAATAGTAGCAGCAGCAATAGCAGTAATAGCAGTAGTAGTAGCAGCAGCAGCAGCAGTAGCAGTACTCACTCCAAGTCCAAAATAGAAGCAATTTTTGAAAAAAAAAATTCACATACTAATAAAGTCCCCATTCTCATAAATAAATATACATTATTTTTTTTATTTTTAATTTCAATTATCAATGCACGCTATAATGATTAAGAGATATATTTATATAAATATTTAAATCAAAAATATAAGAAGTAAAATGGAGAAATTTTTTTTATAGACTAAATTGCTTATATTTTAAACTAAGATTAATATAAAAAATGCTTATATTTTAAATCGATAAAAGAATATTATTAATATCATTATTATTTGAAAGATCCAAAAAATGAATGAGGAATACCCAAGATGAAGGGAAGGTAGTGGTGTAATGATGATGCAAAGGACAATATTGGTTGGGATTTGAGAAAAGATTCAAAAAAAAATATCCAAGCGACATTGGATGAGATCAATACATTATAGTACATTATTTTTTTTTTTATCTTAAAAGAAGATATGCAGATTTGTCCTATATATTCCTTTGGGATAGGATCCATCACTGCAGGTGCACTCTATGCCCTAGATTTAATTTATACTCTCCCCCGATTTGTTTGATTTAAACTAATGATCCATCATCTCCACATCTCAAAAAGCTTCATCTTTAGCCACGTGATTGTTTGTGTAAATCATGCTCCATCTTTCTTTTTAGTTTACTATTTTATTCTATCTTTATAAATTAAATCACGCACGCTCGCAATATTTATTATATTCATTAATTGTTATTGATTTTTTGAAATAATTTATAGATGTTGCTATATTTAAACATAGATTTTCACTTAATTTTTTTAGTTAGGCTCATTGAAAATGAGAATGGCAAGAAGTAGAGGCAATTAGAGATATTTCGATAAAAGGAAGATGAACAAGATTAAAACATTAAGACAATGTGTATTATACTATTTAATTACGAACTATACGAGGATAGCTAGCTTGCATGTTGTGGATTGCAGTGGCAAAAAAAAAAAAAAGGTGAAACGCATGGTTCTCTTTTCCATAATGGAATATGTCTTTTAAGAAAAGTGAATTAATCATGATTTTCATCCATCTTCAGTTGACAATCATATTACTATTATTTTCAGTTAAGTTATGTTATTCATATAGTAACGCTACTTATGAGTTTGACAACACAATCACAATTAATTAATATTTGAATTTAAACAATTTATTGATTATAAGCTGGCAATTGTATCTAGTTTGGTGAAACTTAAGATCATGACATCATGCGTTTTCATATTTAATTTGGATTATCTTGAAGAACCAATAGAGAATTTAAGGCTGGTAATGAGGCACTTTACAATTAACAATAACTACGTCAACTTACTTAACAAACAAGTTCGGCTATTTATATTTAAACAAAGTATATACGAATAATTATTCATTCCATTATGTTCATATACAAACCTCCCATTTTGTTAACATTTGCCTTAGTCTTATAAAATTGCAAATACAACAATAACAAGCCTCATTTTCATTAAATGAGATTAGCTATATGAATTGCGTGATATCATTATATTATTTCAACAATCAAATCTATAAATATATTGTTCACAAAAAGGCTACGTTCAATAATTTCATTAAGTGCTTTCTTGATCACTTGCTACCTCTCTTAACATAATTCAAGATAATATGTTCCACATTCTTCATTGACCCTTTCCATGTCCTTCTTCAAAACAAATAAAGCATAGTATATTTTATTATCTATAAAAAATAAAAAAAAAAACAGCTCATCACAAACCATCAAAATATCGCAAACCATATATATGTGTAATGTTTGTGCAAATTAAAAATAATCCATGTTTTAGAAGTCACGTCATTAAGATTGACTATTTGTTTATGTCTTATTCATAAGTAATACTACAAAATATATATTTTATGTCTCTCAATTTACATCACTTTTGTAAAAATGACAAAAAAATAAAAGTGATGGTAATTTTATAAATAAGTGTTGAATATGTGAGATCATCAATATTGCTTAATCCACATCGGTTTTTTAAAAAAGCAAAGTGAATTGTAGAAAATAAGTTATTTTAAATTATTAATTTATGGACTTTTTCACATCACTTACCTAAAAAGCAATGTAAATAAATTATCCACATCACTTTTTTAAAAAAGCAAAGTTAAAAATAAATTATTAATTTTTAGATATTTTTCATGTCGCTTTCTAAAAAAGCGACGTGGATTTTAGTAAGCTTTTTTTAAATCAGATCGAGCTCCTCCCTTGCTCCATCATTCTGTGTTTTGAAACCCAACTCTTCTCCTTCTTTTCCTTCAATGGCAACACATTTTTCTTCTCCTCCCCACTGCAGATCTTTCCTCTACTCCACACAAGAACTCTCTCTTCTCTTTCTTACTGGATCAAGACCTACAGCATCGACATCGATGACCGGTAGACTAATTCGAGACTTAAGGCCAGCATTCAACGGTGAGCATTTGACATACATCTCTCTCTTATCCTCTCATCCTCCTCTTTGCCCCATTCGATGGACAACTTCGAGACCCATAACCGAGATCCACGGCTTCTCCTCCTCTTTCCCCTAAGCGAGCAATAGTTGGTTAGTGTCACTTTTACCCACAAATCTTTTTTTTTTGTAGATATTTTTGACCTCTACTTGAGCCTTCTCCATTATCTTTGGTTGCTTCATCAATTTTAATATGATTTTATTTTTCTTTTATTTTATTTTTTTGGTCTGTGAAATTCATAGCTAGCTAGAATGATAAAATTAAAATGGAAGATATTTAAATTTAAATTATTTAATATCTTGTTTTAGGAGAAACCATGTTGCTTTTTGTAAACAAAAAATGTGAAACCACATTGCTTTTAAGAAAAGGGCGTGTCTTATAAAAGTAACGTGGATATATTAACTTTATATGTCGTCCAAATCTATATTTACTATGATAGGGACATGAAATGCTCTAAAAACTCGACATGATGAAAAGCTTTTTTTGGAGTAGTGACATCACCCTTAAATTGTTTTATTGGAACAAAAAAAATTTAAATTTTATTAACTTTGTCTAAAAAGCTAATAAATTTTCAATTTTATCCATGTTAATTATATATACTTTAAAATAAAATACTTCAGTATTTAATTTTTCTATTATTCTAATAGGGATAAAAGAGTAAAGATAGACAAAAATCAAAGAGATGCCAATGGGACTAAAAACCCTCTCTCTTTATTCTATAAATAGAACTAAAATATAAATTAGGCTAAAGTAAGTCGCATTACTAATAGGATCAGCAATATTGAGTACATGAACATGATTAATCAAAACAAAACAGACAAACATGAAATATACACAAAAAATACTAGGATTTATTGTTTAGATCCCGTATAATGTAACCGACACACTCAGATACTTAAATAAAAAGAATATACGACGATGAAGTATAAATTTGAAAGCCAAAAAAGAAGCGTAATTTTGTGGAGAAAGTGGAGAGTGATGGTAAGAGATCAAAAGGGTGGGGCTCAAGAGAGAATAAAAGAGAAATAACGACAAAGCTCTCGTCCCAAAGCAAGCGAGTGAGAGCGAATAAAGCAAATCGACAGCCCAACATGCGAGTTTGTTTTGTTGTTAATCACTACGAGAGCATGTACTATCATTGCTTTAATCCCCTCTCTCTCTCTCTCTCTACAGATCATCTGTCCCTTTTGTCTCTCCTTTTTTATACTCCTCCTCCCTCCATCATCTCCACTCTGATACCCTCTTCTTCTTCTTTCTGGTTTCATATACCAGAAGTTTCTTCTTCTTCTTCTTCTTCTTCTTCTTCTTCTTCTTCTGTCAGCTGGTTTCAAATATATAGCAGAGAAGCAGTGAAGTATGGGTTCGAAGGGAAGGTGGAGGCAGAGTTGGGCTCCGCAGCCATTGACGCCATTAATGGAAGGACCAGACCCTGAGATGCAAGAAGAAGGAGGCAAGAAAGAGAGGTCATGGGAGGTGATAAGAGAATGGTTCAGAGCCCAGAAGATATCGCCTTCTGGAAACTTGGCAAACTCTTTCTATGGCACAATCCAAGCCAAGACACAAGATTTAAGGCTCATTCTTGGTGTCTTAGGTTGTCCCTTGTCTCCTATTCCCTTAGCCCATGATCCTACTCACACCATTAATCGCATCAAAGATGCCCCTTTTGTAAGTTTTCCTTCTCTTCTCCTGTCTTTTTTCTTTAATCCCCCCCTCTCTACCAAGCACTACATTACAGATTTAAAAATACGCCCCTATTCAGGTCTTTTCTTCTTTTTACTTTGGGCACTCCCTAATATGCTTGAACAATGAAATTGAAATATATGAATGAATACTTTTTATTTTTGGATTAAATTACAATAAATTATAACTAAAGGTAATTGAGTGTAGTGAAAAGGGCACTCCTTCACAACATAGTGAATCAAGAATTGAATTACCGCTACAAGAAGTGTCCACATTTAAAGTCCAATCATGCCTCAAATAAAATTTCCTTTATTAGGAGAATACACCATACAAAAATTAAAATAACTAAAAAATTAGACAATCATTTTCTGAATTTCTGTATAAATTTGTGCATAATTTCAGCAAATTTTCGGTAAAATGTCTGCAATGTAATTTTTTCAGAGGAATGTGTATAAATTTTTTAAGAGAATAATTAAAGCAAAGCATTGGGATAAAAAATAGAATTACAATATCTTTGAAAATAAAAATAAAATTTAGATATTTAAAAAAATAATAATATTTTTCAAAGATTTTCCTGTTAATATTATATCTAAAGATTTGGTGGTTAATAGAGTATAATAATGTGATTTAATTCATACAGCCGATTTCCTTTAGTAAGATTATAAAACTATTTGTTTTCGTCATTTAAAAAATAATATATATGATAAAATCTGTAGTGCTGGATAATATACGGACATAGATAGTGATGAGCGATTCAACAATAATGCACACAGTAATCGGAATACATGATGACGACACTATTGAAATGTGGGTATCACTGATTGATAACTCAGCCACACATGCACACATATGTAAGTATGTATGTATTAGCAAGTAATTAAAATTGAAACAAACTGAAACAGGAAACATCGATAGCCAAGTATATAATCCAGCAGTACTTGGCGGCGACGGGTTGCCTGAAGCAGCAGAAGGAGACGAGGAACATGTACGCCAGCGGCGCCGTCAAGATGATATGCTGCGAGACGGAGATCTCCTCCGGCAAGAACGTCAAGTGCATCGGAAACAGGAGCAGCGACAACGGCTGCTTCGTTCTCTGGCAGATGCTCCCCGGAATGTGGTCCCTAGAGCTCGTCGTCGCCGGCCACAAGGTCATCGCCGGCAGCAACGGCAAGATCGCCTGGCGCCACACGCCTTGGCTCGGCACCCACGCCGCCAAAGGCCCCCAACGGCCCCTCCGTCGTATCATTCAGGTATCTCTGTCTTCTATCTTCACAAATAATATTCTGAACCTCCGTACCTTTCTTGATTATTTTATTTAATTTAACTATTTGTTTCGATTGGGCAGTGTTTATTTAGGCACAAACTAATTAATAATGCTTGACAAAGTTTAAAACTTTAGTATGGATCCCTAAATAATGAATATAATAATAAGATGTGGATATTATACAACATATATTCATTTTTTCCCCTGAAAAAAAATATTAAATTAATATATGAATGTAAGGGGAAAAATCTAACTTATTTAGAAAAAATTCTCAAGATAGACCAGGAAAATTAAAAGTTAATACCATATTTTTATCGATTATCTAATAATATAGAAGGGGACCCATGTTTAACTTCTTAGAGGGAAGTGCCTGACAATTTTTAACCACACGACAAATTTAGTGTGTGGAACTGTGTAGATATGTAAATGGATATGGTATCTATCATATTTTAATCTAAAATCTTAAACCTGTAAATTCAAAAAAAAAAAAGCTAATTCCATTTTCTCTTCCTATCGTCAAATTAAATCTACTCATAGTGAATAGTCAAACAGTCTAAAATTTATGAACAAATTGAATTGTGTCGTTTTAAGTGAAAAAAAGGGTTGCTAATACTTGGTACCAGTGAATAAGATTTAAATGATAATGAATGTTGAGTAAAATAATGAAAATCACATTCAAAAACATGATAAAAAGCTTATTCACGGCTAAGAACAAATTTTATTTTTTAAAAAATAAGTTTATATTTTTTTAACAATAATTTATTTTGCATTAATCTTTATCCACAAATAAATTTTGCGTCAGATAATTTTTTTACCAAATTTAATACTCCCAAAAATTAATGGGGTAGTGTGCAATGAAGAGAGAGAAAAACAAAAGAGCATGGTTAGTTAGAGGGTGAAAGAAGGGGAAGGGGTTTCAAATTTAAGACACGTTGTACCAAACAAAGACAGAGAAAGGACAACAACAAAGAATGAAATTGCAAGGAAAGAAATGTCTGATTGGGGTGTGACAGAAATGATGGCGGAGTGTCCTTTTCTTTGCCCAACATTCACAGAGTCACCAACCAGGGCTTTTTACGACACTTCCGTTCCACGTCACTCTCCTGCTGACGTCACCCCTCTTACTGCTTCCTTCATCCTCCCTCTCGGGATTTCCGCCGCCTCATGTTTGTTATTCTCCCCACCCCCAACTTTTTTGCTTTTGCTTTTGCTTTTTCTTTTTTTTTTTCCCCCATTCCCTTACCTTTCCCTCCCTCTTCCATTATTCATCCCTATTTTATAAGTAAAAAATAAATGGAGTTGGTAATTTAAATGAATCACGTTCGAACTAGCTTTTTCCTATTTTTTTCTCTCTTCACTTCCTCTTCACTTGCCATCTCAACCGTTAGATTTATTTTTGAACGGTTAAAATTTGATGTTTCATAAAATTATTATTAAAATCTAAAATTTTATAAAAAAATAAATATAATAATAATTTTATGAAACATCAAATCTCAACCGTTCAAAAATGAATCTGATAGTTGAGATAAAAAGTGGAGAGGAAGTGGAGAGAGAAAAAAATGGAGAGAAGTTGGGTCTATCACGTTCATTCGAACTACACTCATTTCAAGTTCGCTTATTTAAATTGAATTTAAAGAATTTTATTCTTTAAAAAAAAGTCCATATAATAAAATTTAATCATAACCTTTTTAGATGAGTTTGAGTTAGATTTATCTTGTACTACCAACTCTATATGCATATAAAGCTAGCAATTCTAGAGATTAAGTTTATTTAAATTGAGTTTAAAGTATTATATCTTTTTTAAAAAAATCTTATACAACTAAGCCTGACCTTAATTTTTTTCAAGTGAGTTTGAGCTGATTTATTTAACTTGGTTCAAATTATCAACTCTAAAATTAAGTACTTCTACTCCCTTAACATTTACAAAGTTTTATTTTCATGTTTTAATTTTTTAAGATATCTTTTCAATCTTTTAATCTTAACATTATTAATTCATCAATAAAAAATTTTTACATTGAACTTTTAACTATTAACAAAATATTGTCAAATGTTAATATATTAAATTTATTTTTTTAAAATAATAATTACTGGCACAAAGAATAATGATTTAGAAGCTATGTTAGGGTTAGAAGATTGAAAAAATACTTTATAAAATTAAAATATTAAACTAAAATATTATATAAAGTTAGATGATCAAATGTATATTTTAGCCTAAAAATATTCTCTTTAGATTATGGTATAGGCCATTGATAATTATTTATATAAAATTAGGTGTTTTCAAAATTTTCTTCTCTTCAATTATACTCTCATTAGATATTATATATAAGTATTTTAATAATAATAATTGAAATTTCTATATATCATTGTTTAAAAAAGTAATAAATATAATAAGAGTATAGTTAAAAAATAATTAATGAAATATCAAATTTTGATATTTTGGATTAGGTAAGACTTTTAAAAAATAATAGATTATGGCACAAAACGAGTATATTGGTTATGTTAATTTTTTTAAAATTTGGTAAAAAAAACATAATATTTAAAAAGTATGCTTTATTAAAATTTTTAACTTCCACTTTAAATTCATGTATACTTTCATCGTTTGGCTGTTTATATTAGTCACATCCTTAACACATTTTCTATCCTAACTATATATTAGCCATTTTACAATATATTTTAAAACATTAATTCTTTATTTTCTTCACATATGACATTGGTTTATTTGCTTCTTCAATTAAGATGTGCCATTTTTTCATACATAAACCGAATTTGAATTAGGGAGGATGGATATTAAAATTTAAGATAGTTTTATATGCCAATTTTTAACATGATTGTTTAAAATTTTAGATAGTTTTACACAGTGATTAACAGGAATGTTTAAATATTTAATATGAAAAATTTTAGTTGAATATATTTAATATAGGGAAGGTTGGAAACTCTTGATTTGTTCACAAATGTAAGAATGTAACCAACTTTTAACTCTTCTTCTTTTAATGTGTCAGATAATTTAAAATAATATATATATATATATATATCAAAATATATATCAAGGTTGAAGAGAGTATTTCTTTTAAGGAAGAAAGAAAGGGTTATAATTATGAATGACATGTTAAAAAAAATAAATAAATGCTTCATATATTTTCTAAAAGGCTCTTATGAACTAAATAAAAACTTCCAAAATGGATCTCATAGATAAGACAGAATATATGAATAGTGAAATTTATTTACGTAATAACCTTTTGTTAAGGATATTTAATTGCCTACAAAATTGATCTTAACTGATAGTAATTTTCTTATCACAGGGATTGGATCCAAAGGCGCAGCCAGCTTGTTCGCCAATGCACAATGCTTGGGCGAAAATAGAATCGGAGACGTTGATTGCTTTGTCTTAAAAGTATCCGCTGATCGTGCGGCTGTGATTGAACGAAGCGAGGGGGCCGCAGAGGTATTAAGGCACATATTATATGGGTATTTTTGTCAAAAGAGTGGGCTTCTTGTATATTGGAGGACTCTCACCTCACAAGGATTCAAACCCCGGAGGATAATGATACAGTGTATTGGGAGACCACCATAGGTAGCACCATCGGCGACTACAGAGACGTTGACGGAATCTTGATCGCTCACCGAGGGCGATCCATCGCCACAGTGTTCCGATTCGGTGAGATGTCGATGCAGCATAGCAGAACCAGAATGGAAGAGATCTGGACCATTGATGATGTTATGTTCAACGTCCCAGGGCTCTCCATGGATCATTTCATTCCTCCTGCTGATATCCATGACAATTTGAATTCTCCTTAACTGAATAAACCCAAAGTAGGATTTTATTTTGAAAAAAAAAAATTATATCGAAGGACCTAGATTTTTTAAAAAAATTAGTTTAAAAGATCTTAAAAATTATAATTATTTTCAAGAATCAGAGTTATGTATCAAATTTAATGGGACTTATATTTAAGAATGTATTACTGAATTTTAGAGAAGTCACAATTTCAAAAAAAAAATTAGTGATAAATTTTCTGAAATTTAATAGTGACTTTCTTGAAACTTAATAATAACTTTTGGCACTTGAAAATAATTATACATTTTAAGATCATTTAACTTTAATTTTTTAGGATCTGAGTCCTTCGGTGTGATTTTTTTTCCCCTTTAGTTTTGGGTTTAGGATTGTATTTTACTTTTGGGGGGAAGGTATAAATAGAATATATTGGGGGGTTGGTGTATGTAATTTCTTTTTATTTTTGTTTATTAATGTAAAAGTTCTTCTAGTGAGTAGTTTGTGTTTTAAAGCCATCAATAAGCTAAAATGACGAGTTGTAAGGGGAAGGGAAATGGAATAAGTTACTTTTTGGGAAGATATTTCATGTAGAAAATGACTAAATTGTTATAAAAACTTGTCGACAATTATATCATGAACGCTTAATTTTTCAATCCTTTTGCCGTGGAAAAATAAAATAAAATGTGAACAATTTTTTTGGTGTAAAAATGTGAACAATTTTAAATAATTCGTACAGCCTTATTGTACCCCCTGACCATGTCACTATAGTTTGTGTGTGTGTGTGTGTGTAAAATCTACCGGAACCATGCATGTTACTCTCTTTAGTTTTATTTATGAGATAGAAAAACAAGATATTTTTTGGTTTGATTTATAAGTTATTTTATTAAATTTTTAATACAATTTTTTTTTTACCTTCCATTGAATGTTGGATGAAAAAATATATTATTAAAATATGTATATTTAACAAGAAAAACATAATCTTTAGTTCTTATAATTTTATTGGGTTTTATTGTTAGTTTATATAATTTTTTCAATATTTTTAGTCCCTATATTTTCAGTAAAATTTGGTTATCTTTACTTTTTTGCAGGTCTCTATAGTTTTTATTTTTTTGATACACTGAAAAAACTACATAGAGACTAAAATAAAAATTCAATGAAACTATAAGAATAAAAAATTATGGTTTTTTTATTTAATAGAAGTAAAGTTGATAACTTATTAAATTTTAACACAGAGTTAATAAATTTTAATATTTTTATTAATTCTGGTAAAATATATTAAAAATAATTTATAAATAGAGCTATAGGAATATTTACCCAGAATAAGTTGATACTAGTTAATAATTATTGTTATCATTTTCTGGTAAAAAAATTATTGTTATTATTTAAAAATATTACGTGATGAAGGAAATAAATGATGACAAAAGGTGAGGCCTAAATGATGTTTTACCCTGGACCTAAATGGGCACATAAGCTTCGATAATGGGCTTGGGAATGATTTGCTCATCGGTTGGCCCATTAGTCTTCTTTTAAAGGCCCATGATCTGTGTTCAGTGATGCAAATTATAAATAACATCAAGTTCTTTTTTAATTATTATCATTTTTAAAAAGAGCTTTTTTGGGTTAATTAGGAGGGTTTAAAATTTAAAGCTTATTTCCTTCCATACCTCATTTCACACTAACTGTTTAAGCTAGTCTTACATGGCAATACGGTCAAGTCCTAAAGTTAAGTGCCAACGAATCCAAGAGCATTACAAACTAATAAAGTCTATTTAATAATTTTGAAAAACGGCTTAGTTCAATTTTCTAGGAAATGGGAGTGATTGCTCGAAAATGAGTGAAGAGAACAAATGGGTGAAGAGTGACAAAAGAACACCCCAACTTTATTCGATATAGGATTTTCAACATCAACTTAAGTCTATTTATACTTGTGCAACTTAATATAATTAAGCTAGCTTTTTTTTCAATTTATTTTTATATTTACACAAACTAAAACCTCAGTTTCCATGCTTAAATGGTCATAACTTATTCTATTGGAACCAATGCTAGTTGGTTAAATTATATTATTAATCACCCATATTATAGATGAGAGTTGGCCAATAAAACTTAGAGATCTCATATTTTTAAGGATAAAAATAGTTATCGTTTCTTGTAAACTAAACTCAATTCATCTTAGAGAAGATCCAACATATATAAACGCAATATTATATTGCTTTTGCCAATAATTAAGAAAATTAAACAACTATTTCTGCTGGTTGCTTTCTATATTAATTAATGTGAGGTATATATCCATCAATTTTATTAATTTATCAACCATAACTTTTGAAACATCATACGTAAAAACCTTAAAGCCATTATGAACTATAATTATATCGTGATTAAAGCATAACAACCTGCGATTGCTTTGCCATTAAGCAAACCAAAACTAGACAGATGTAAATTTAAAAAAGAAAAAGAAAAAGAAAAGCAAACATACTGTACTGTCAAAGACATAATTAAGTAGATCATACATAAAAGCTATCTTAAACTAAATTAATGATTAATGGTCGGTTAACTGAATGATTAGGGAGACAAGTTCAAATTTGAAGATTGTGTACGTAATTTGGTTACTTTCCATGTATGTGGGAATACATGTTAATATCTCCAAACCAAAAGGTTTCCTAATAACATTGCTTGATTATGAAGTAAGGGCATCATGATAATTAAATTCAGACTCAATGCTGACATACTCAATTAAAAGCCAACTTAATTGAGAAAAATTAAAGAAGAGTGGAGGAAAGGAGACAAAGTTTAAAGGGAAAATTAAAATTCATATATATGAAGATGTAAAACTTCTATATGGCTCTTGATCAAAAGGGATTTCCTTGTCTTGTTTTGCTACTTTTGCAGCAAAGCGTATAATATATGATTAATTAATTACTTAAAATTCTCCCAACATTACTTCATGCAGATTTCAGATAAATTCACCAATAAAGAGCTCTATCTCTTGAGAGATAATTCATCATCTCCAGATCTTCATAGTTTGTGTCGTCCATATATAGGAATATTTTTTCCAATTCAATTCAAAAAATTATTTTCATTTCAGTCTTCTATTATCATATGCTATGTCATCCACTCTTCGTTTTAAAATGATTTTATTTCACGCAAAGTGGGTGACGTGGCATAACGGTTAGGGATCAAAACACAAGCAGTGATTGAGTTCAGTGCTATATAGCTAAAAACAAATTAAGGTACTAATAATTATACCAGTAATTAAATTAATGTATTGATTTAAAGGTTAATGATTAAATTATAGTTAAATTATAATCAGGCTAATTATAAATAAAGCATTTTATTGGACCGATCAAAACACCAATTCAACTTTAACTGGGTAGGTTGACCAATTTTTAATACATTCATCATTAATTGACCTTTGGCCAATTACTATAATAACTTCATAATATTACCCACCCATTTCTCAAAACTAATATACTCCTTCCGGTCCTATATATGATATCTTTTAGAAATAATTTGTAATCTAAAATATAGAATTCTTTGTAATAATTAAATTACTTTTTTTAAATTTACCCTTCTTGATTATTGCAAAGATATTTAATGTAATTACATCATTATTTAAAGTTAAGAGTAAAAATGAAAGTATATATCATTTTTTTATGATATCAAGAAAAAAAATTAATTTTTTTAAGATATGTGAAATAGTTGAAAGTATCTTATAATAAAGACAAAAAGGAGTAGACTCATTATATAGAGAGTATATAGCCTGCTTTCTTTGTTTTGTTTGTTTTCTTCTCCCCTGAAACGAGTAAAGAACAGAAAAAGAATGGTGATAATACATATGTTTCTTGCCTGCAGATATGGTAATTCTGACGTTGAGATTTTAGTAGGGTTTTAAGTGTCCGGGAGAGCAGGGAAGGGAAGGACGTGGGGACAAAAGAAGCTCCTCAACTTTACTTTGTTATGAGATCAATATGCATATATAATATTATATATGGAACGTGTACCTTTAGACAAACGAAGCTGGGATCGACTCAGATATAGTAAACACCACATAAAGTGTATGAATCCATCTGCTAATGATTTTCGCATGAGCATATTTATCGATCAATGTGCAATGTGCCTTGACCACTCAACTTCCTATCTGACTACGAAAACTATGATCCAAGAAATGTGTTTCCGCCATAAATATGATTACGGATGACAGTGCTTGCAAATACTGAAAACGATATAAACAAGGACTTCTCTTTATCTCATCATCATCATTTTTCATAAAATATGAAACATACAGCAATTCCCTTCTCTTTGATCACCTTTTATTTGTTGTCCTTATAGGTTTATTTCATTGTTCTCAATCTTTTTAGTTTAAACCGCCTGCGTTAGTCTCTATAATTTTAAAAATAATAAAAATTATGAACTGATATTGACAAAGTAAATTTCATTGTATCTACTAAACCCTTTGCTGACATGATAAAAATGTATTGACTCAAAAATAAATTAACCAAGTATGATTAAAAATAAAGGTAAGGGGAAAAGGTTTTCAATTATATTTGGCTTAAACAAAACAAGGGAGACAGAAGCGAGATTAAATACTTGCTACCACCAAAGGGGGGTTAATATAGTGAAGTATATGTATATCAGCAAAATTAACTCTTTCGATGCCAAATGATGGGCATTATATACATTTTTAAATCTTGACGGATTAGTATTGCAGATGGATTAAATTAAAGGGACTAAGATCAATTTTGCAGGACAAGATCAAAATTAAAGGGACTATATTGCGGGATTGTATTTTTTCAAAAACACACACACACAAACATGTATATATTATATTTACGAAAATGACAATGAATGCATGAGCCAAAGATAGGGGAAAATAAATAAAAACCAAGAAAGAAAAAGGGAAGGTGGTAGATCTGGAGATGCATGAGCATGATCAGCATACTCAGCTTTAAATGGCAAGAGTAATAACTTTGTCCACGTAAAGATAGAAGCTTCCTCGATGTGTGCACGCATGGGAGTGCGTTGTATTCTTCCTAGTCTTTAGGCTTTATTAGCTTTTTCTTCTTTCTTTCTTCTTTTTCTGAGTATACTCTCTTGCAGTCTTATACTGTAATGGGATGAGAGTGAGTGAGGAAGCCATGTTAACTTTCTCGCCAACTTGTTAGTGCTGATAAAAATTTCTCTGCGACCAATAAAGGTATTGGCACCCACCACCGTCTTTTATTTTATTTAAGAGAAGCTTCATGGATTCAGAAGAGAGAGAAAGAGGCATGTGATGTGATCATGTGAGTGGGCGCGTACAGATATATACATACTTGATTTAAAGAGACAGTTTACACTCTGGAGGGCAAGGGTAGGTAGTCCTAGCTAGGGTCTTCACAGATCTATGAAGAAAATGCATCAAAAGATCACTACATATTATCTAAAGCAGCAATACTTGTAAAAGGATTGTCTCTTGTCTTTTTTTTTCCCCCGCCTTTCTTCACACTAGCTAGATCAGATTTGAAGTCTTGGATTGTTCACTCCTTTACTCTGGTCCGAGCTAATGGGGTTTGGATAACGTGGCACAAAAGATAATTCTGCTATAACTTCTTCACAGTTGTTTACTCTCTGTGAACGTAGATAGCTATATATATACTGTGAGTTTTAACAAACACGGATGTGATATGCTAGAATTGATTCTCTGGGTACCATTTAAACCACTGCTTTTACAAATGTATACATACATATATTATATATATATACTCATAGGCGCTAAAGATAATTTTAAACAGTACAAGATCCTTTTTGTCAGTTCTATTTTTCCCTGTTCGCGCTTTTATTCTACATATACCAAGCAGCCCCTGAATGCTGTTTAATTACACTATTATTGTGGGCTTTTGCTTCCTTTTTGATATGTCCCTCTACATATATATTGATTTTCTTGCAAGAATATAAAAGCATAGATGTCTGTCATGTCATATGTTTAAGTTAAATCCACATAAAGCCCTTAGTTCTCTACAAATAGTATTAGAATGATAGATTTGTTGGTTGCTAATATTTAATTGTTCAAACTCTAAAAAAATAATTAATTGATTGAAATGCGCTTATTCTGTTCTTAAGGCAGTTTGTGTACATGTGCTTTGAAAATAAAAGAAATCTAGGTTTGGTTAATTTTAACAAGACTCATCAAGAGATAAAAGAGAAAGGCATAGTGTTTTTTTTTTTAAATTTTAGAAAATTTTTTGCATAATTTTGGAAAATACAAAAGTCTAAAGTTATGTAAAAAATATAAAATTTATAACAAGCAACATTATTCATAAAACATAAATTCTGCATAATACTACAGGATCCACTATGTAGTTTTTGAAAAAAAAAAAAAAAACACACACACACACAAAGGTGTATGTATAATGTAAAATGTCTCTAGAGGGGCCAGAATTATTATTCATAAATCATGACTTATTTAGTTACTGGCCCAAAGCATCATTAACCTGCAGCTCAGTGGATTGTACTTCCTTTTCACAGAGTATAATGAAGTTGGCAACGGCAGGAGAATGAGTAGAGTTAAGAAGGTGGTGATATTGGTCTTGTAGTGCAGGGATGATGATGATGATAAAGAAGTGATTCGCAAATATAGAGGAGCAGTAAAGAGAAGATAGAGAAATTAGAAATAGTGTGTGTAAAAGACAGATACTGTGTGTCGGTTTCGATTTATGCCTTGGCAACTTCAAGAGAAAGCTACCAACAACATGGTATTGGAATTAATGTCTGCCGATGTTGTTCCTATTCTCTCTACAACCACTTCACCTTCTCAAAGCCTTCATTCATTATATTCTCTTTCACTTTTTACCTTTCCCCCCACCTTCACTATACTACTCTCTTTTTCAGATTCTATTCAATTTGGCTTCTTATTATTACCACTTGTTTTTCTATTTTCCCGAGAGATTTGCCTCCAATCATTGCGTTTACTTATAACTAACTAACTTGTATTAACTAACTTCAACAACAATAAATAGTATAAAGGTTTCATTATTTCATTAAGTAGTTATAGACCTCGAAATGATCCTCAAGGGTAAAATAAACAAGTAATTTATTAGAACTAGATGCTATTAACTCACGAATTTATCATAACAAATGTTCGTCTAATTGATAAGAATTTATCCCATAATTCACAAGATTGTGGCATCAAATTCTATTGTTGATGTGAAGACATTTTTAATGAGCAATCTATAAATACATCTATCAATGCTCTGAGTTTAAAGGCGCATGTCTTAATTTTGATGAATTTCCGAAACCCAATTCACCTAATTAAACTACTTTTTATATAAAAAAAAAAAGTCAAGAATTTACCTATGCTACCATTTTTTGTCCATTAAATTCGTGATTTCATCATTGAAAATAAATAATTTTATCCCCAACTACAAATTCATGATATCGTTATACCCCTAAAATATGTTGACTGGTGAGAGAGATATATAAAAAGAAAACTATCAACATGGATAGAGAAAAAAGCCATACAGCTTCAAATTTTACGCATCCTTCATAACGTGCAGACATGCAGGCAATTGAGTATATATTATCAACTACTCAACATTTAAGTAACTAATTAATTCAATACAATAATCACATGAAGCCTCCAGGGAATGCAATAATAATTAATGTTATAGATGCAATTGAAAATCAGTACAAGTGAGAATGCTCACACTTAGATAATTGAAGTACAATTATACGTTCTCATATTAGAACATGACTTAATAATTAATCACCGATGCCGTCAAAAATAAGAAAAGAAAAAAAGAAAAATCAGAACATGACTTACGGTTTGCCATGCAAAGGCATTATAATATAATAGTAGTACTAGAATTAAGAAGAACAAAATATTTAATAACCCTAGCTAGTTATTATATATGCAAAACCCTAGATCTCGATCATCGTACAATGATAGTTACGATGAGTTCCTCAAGAGATCAAAGAAAATCTAAAATGGTGTACCAGTGCTAATCATAGGACTCATCCTTTGATCTGCCCTTCTTGGAGATGGCCTTTCAATAAACTTCTTTTCAATGGTAGGATCCCCTAAAGTATCCTCTTGAAGTAAAGGTTTAGTGTCATATATCTCTGACATGGGATCAATATTAATGTTATTCTCAGAACTGGTGGTTGTTCTGTCCATTGACACTTCCTTGAAAGGATCAGTATCAAGACAAGACGAGGCTGTTCCCAGTTGATCTTGATGATGAAGCCTTAGATCTTCGTTGCTCCAAATCAGGGGTCTCTTGTTCTTATTATTATTCATCCCCACACAAAGATTTTCAGTGTTGCTGCTATTTGGCATGAGCTGATGAAGATGATCGAGCTGGTCACCACCATAGATGTTAAGCTGATCTTGAAAAGAAGGGAAGTTAATATTACTGAGAGGCATCGAAGTGAAATCCTGAGGAGGGATCATATTGCCTTGATGATGTTGATGAGCTCCATTATTAAAATTCTTCATATTTTCGCCTGCAAGTGTCTGATAAGCCTTCTCTAATATGCTCTGCATGTATTTTCCTTGAGCTTCAATCCTCAGCTGAAGATGTTTCTGAACCTGTCATACATATATAGAGACACACGCTTTAATCAAAGAAGGAAAAAATAAGCTAGTCCAGGATTTCAATATATATTATGTATGGAGATATAATTCATCATTTGGATTAATTCTTTCTGTTTGTGAAATATTTAATCACCTCTAGCTGTTCGTGAAGCCGTCTCTGCACTTCCATTTGCATCCTAATTGCACCAAACCATGTCTAAGTTAGTATACAAGTAACTGTTTGTATGCAAGAAAATTTCAAATTTCCCAAAAAAGCACTCAGGAAAAAAGAAAAAAAAAAGAAAAGAAAGGGGGGAAATTAAAAATATAAAAATCAAAATTATATTCAAATTTCTTAAAAATGCATACTCGTTCATATTGCGACCAATCATGGCGGAAGAGGAGGCGGAATTTCGTTGAAGTTCTAAAGCCGAAGCTGCCATAGTGGAAAAGGATAAATTGTAAATATAAAAGAAGATATCATGAAGTGTGAGAGATCAATAAAAGCCCAAAGAAATTCTATATTTAAGTAAAAAAAAATAAGAAACCCTAGAAAGAAGAGTCACCCTTCACCTCTAATACCATCCTTGATCGCATGATCATTGAAGTCCTTGTGGGTTGCTTTCCAAGCCTAAATTTCTAACGAAAACAAAAGAACGTGAGAAAAAGATTTTAAAAACCAAATCAAAGACGATAAAGAGAGATAAGAAATAACGGGGGAAAAAGCGAAAGAGAATTGTAGGGTTTGTGTGTTTTCAAACCTGAAGGTGACTCTTTAGGTGGTAAAGTGTGAGACCCTTCACACCCATAACCCTCATAATCGTCTTCGGAGTTGCCTCTGCAAGTTTCATGAATTACAGAAACGACAAGAATAAACGTTACTGACATGAAAGATCAGAAACAAGCTAAGAAGACGATCTTTTGATATATATGTGGAACTTGATGAATAGATATTTACTGTCAGGGCCTCCGAGCTGAGTGACGGCATCGACGAAGCGTTCATGGAGTTCAACGGTCCAGCGAAGGCGAGGCTTGGGATCAGTGGTGAGGACGAGACCAGAGTCAGGTTGAACACACATGCCTCTCTCTTGGGAATTCATAGCCGAGGGCTTCTTTGGAGGGAACATTCTCTCCATCTCTCTCTCTCTCTCTCTCTCTCTCTCTCTCTTCTCTCTCGTCTCTCTGTGTGAGAGGTTGGCTCTGAGAGGAATAGGATGAGATTCAAGAACAAATGCGATGTGCAAATAAAGATGAAGAGAATAGGGTGCGTTTTTAAGAGACGAGACGGCGCCTCAGAGGGACACAGGGGGGGGAGAGAGGGGGGAAAAGGAGATTACAGTATTAAATATTAAAGGATACATACAATAGGTGTTAAAAAGAAAGTAACTAGATTCAATCTGTGAAACAAATATAACAAATATAATAAGCTAATCAGCATGACCTAAAGAGGTTCATGAATATATGTCAGTTATGTATAGTACTCTTCTTATATATTTTTAATTAAATCTTATCTCCAATAAATTAATTATTTATTTTCAAACTTACATCATCTTTCTATATTTATCCTTATTTAATAAAATATTTTATTTAAAATAAATATAAAGTGATTTATTTATTAGAAGTATTTTAAAAAAAATTTAATGATTACACCTTAAACATTAAAATGCGCATCCAACCCCTTCAAACATGCCTTATGTTTTTAAATTAAGGGAGTATATCTTTTGAATATGATATATGTCTAATAATTTTGTTTCTCTTCATGAACTAAAAATTAATTTTTCAGATATAATTTTTTTCAATTTTAAATTAGATCTTTATAATTTATTTTATTTTAATTGAGCCTTTGCAAAGCAATCTATTATATTTTAATCCTTGGATGTTAAAATTTTTAAATATTTTCTTTAAAAAATGAAATTACGAACTTTTATATTTATATTTAAAGATTATATAATATTAGAATTAATTTCATAATTTTTATAATTCATGATTAGGTTATTTTCTAAATAATTTTTATACATATATAATTTTCATAAAAATTTAATAAATATGTGTAAATATTGTATTAAATAAAATTTTGTTTCTCTTGGATTCATTATTAATAATTTTTATTTTTACTTTCATGGATTAACGTATCGAATGGTTCAAAAGCCACAAGAGTTTGATATAAAAAAAATTAACTAGAGAGACCTAAGTCAAAATGAAAAAAACTATAAAAGACCTATGGGTCACATTTTCCTAATTTATAAACAAATTATTTTTCATAACTCAAATTTATTGAATTAAAATCTTCCCTGTCTAAAATGGAAGCCTCCTTTTCTAAAAGAGCTCTATCTCTCCTTCTCTCTCTCTGTCTATCTAACATGCATCTTTCTTTCTTTCTACTAACATGATCTTTAATTAGGGAGCCAATTCTGGACATATCATTTATAAATTACCCTCACAAATCAAAATTAAGTATAAATGATAAATAAATATATTAACTTGTGAAACTTTTTTGCTCCAAACAAAAACTTGTAAAACTTTTTTTCAGTAAAATCAATTTAATTTATATAAACTCAGGAAATGAATACTTCTGTTATATGCGTTGTGTGAATTTTCAAAGATAATTAAAGGCATTAAAGTTATAAATTTTTTAATTATTGTTATAATTTTAGTTCATTAATGAGTAAAATAATCCATGAAGGTTCTAGCACCCGAGCAAATTACAAAATGGAGCATAGAGATACCCTTTGGATAGTTCTGTATAGATATATGCCTTTTCTGAGGCATCATGAGAGGAGACCCCCCATGCAATGATGATAATTTGGAGATATTGTACTTTAGCTCTTTCTTTCTCCTCACACAGACACAGAGAGAGAGAGAGAGAGAGAGAGCGCTAGAGAGGATGATAGCGTTTGGTGAATAATGCATTATATATATGTGGACATAATCTCACGTTTGGCTGTTTATGCATGCTTCTGCATTCATATATATTCGTAGTACGACATCCTTTTAGGAATAATTATAATCATCATCAACCTATATCTTCAATGGCGCATAATAATAACGCGAAAAGATTGGCTTTACGTCATTTCCCAGAAAAGTTTCTATCATACATATTCCAATTGGAAAGTGTAAGACCCTAAAACAATATTCAAATTTTGATTTTTCATAAAAACATTGAGTTTGTTATATGATTTTGTTGGCTAAGAACACATGCACATCTTTTTGCTTCAGGCAATACAGTTTTTTTTGTACAATTATAAAAGTGTTGCCGAATGTAAGCATTAGCAACAATTTTTATATGTTGTTATTGTTTCTTTATTTTAAGCAATAAAGTTTTGGCAACATTTAAAAATTATTCTCTAAAATAGAATGGGCAACAGTTTTAAGTGTTGCAGTAAAATTTTAAATAAGCAACATTAGAATTGTTGCCTTTAAAGTATATTTTATGGTAACATTTTAAAAAAATTAATTTAACAATTAATTATATATATACATATAATATTTTACATTATAATATCAAAAGATTAAGTTAAAAGAATGGTTGATCTAACACATTTATTTCAATAGGTTGAAGGGGTAGAGAAAAGAAATGTTAAATTTTGGCTATAGGAAATAAATATCAAAAGTGTTGTAATAGGTCTCTCAAAAACTGTTACTATTATCATAGTTTTTTTTAAACATTTTACAAATGATGTAGCCAAAGGAAAATTGTTGCCTAAACTAAGAGGTAATAATTTTGAAATACTTGAAAACGGTTGTCTATATCTTTAGGCAATAGTTTTTAAACTTATAGCAACACTTTTGAACTATTTTTAGATAATAAAATATTGTAGTGTAATTAAGCTTGGCTAATAATTGGATTAATTTCTTCTCATTTATATCAAAGTTAAACTTGGGATAATAAATTTCTCTTCTCATATTTTGGATAACATGAGAGTTTTTAGTGAGAAGGAGAGGATTCGTTGTACATCCACATGATTGAGTTAGAATGTTATTTGAAGAGGTAATACACGCATACACTTGGAATAATCACAAATACTTATTTCATTTTACCAAACAAGGTGTGTTACAAATAGTAGATTATTTGGGTCCTTTAAGCATGTGACCCGTATTTAATTTCGGAGCCAGCTGTATGTATGGAACTATAACTCAAGTACTCGCACTAGGGATACCTGAGAGAAATTCAAAAATAATTCATTTTGTGCTAATATGCAGAGGTTGAACTCATCAAGAGAAGAGAGCAGATAATATATCATACTCAAAACGAAGAGACTGTGGATACACATTGAAGTAGTCAAAGATGAAGACTTCATACATATTAAAAAGGGATAGATATAGGGATGAGAATGGGCAGAAAAAAAAACAAGGTAAAATGGAACCTCAACTTTAGGGTGTGTGGTTGATAATATCTGAAGGCATAAACATCAACAGTGCATAAAGAATATTGCAAGGTGTGAAGCTTTTTATATGTCACTAGTGAGTGGGGACCTTCTGCTTCTGTGTTAAGCTTTTCCACCACTCTTATTTAATTAATTAACACTAACATACCCTAATCACTTTTATACCTTTGAGCATTTCCTTTCTTTAGCTTTGTTTATTTATTTTATTAATTAATGCCCATATACATATGTACTCCTCATTAGATCATTTTATACTACATTTATCACCGGTGTGTATAGAGAAAAGAGGGTGGGGAAAGAAGTTAAATATGTTCTTTTTGAGAGAAATTAAGACGACATATGAAATAGATTTTTCTATTATATATAAGACTAGAATCAAGGGTGGAGTCAAGATTTAATTAAATATAAGGAAGGCCAAAATTAAAAAAAAACACATAGATCAAAGTTTTCAAGAAAAGTAATTGAAAATTGAACTTGAATTAAATGAAAATTAGGAAGCTTTTAGGAGTTGAAATTGAATTATGTCAATTACATATGAGACTAATTAAACTGAACACCTAACTTTTTCATGTATATGTGAATTTCTTAGTCTCGACAAAATGACTATATATCTTTTGATATATAGAATTGATGAAGATGGGAATTAATTGGAGTGTGCTTGTTAGGGTATGTTGCATTAACCCAAACTCTATTTAGCATAATCCCATGCGCCCAAAAACAAATAAAAAATCTAAGGAAATTAAATTCCTCCTATTAATTCATAATCCAGATGGTAACTAACAGAGAATCAATGCTTTCTTCTTGGACAATCAAAGAAGATTCTTCTCCCGAGGTGTACAATTTCTAGCAGCGCGATATACAAATAGTACTCTTTTTTATTTTTAATTTAAATTAAAGTTAATTAACTTTGCACTTACTGAGAAATTTTAGTTATATATATTCTTAAAATTGTAAACATATATACACATAATTCTTCAATTTCAACTTTTTTTACAATTAATAACCCTCATAAATTGTTGTCTAGAAATTTTAAACCATGATAAATAACTAAAGGTAAAACTGAAAAATAAAATTAATTACTCTAAAATTTTGCCTATATTAAGGATAAAAAAGAAAAGCTTTCAAAGTTTGTCTTATACTAAGAAAGAGACTACTAGAGGCAATACCTATATATTTCCACCAGCTCTTAATTTTATTGCAAAATATTCAAAACTTGCTTAGCCAAACCATTTGACACTACATCTATATATTAATTAATTAATAACTCCAATTAGTGGATATTATATCTGTTACGAGATTATTGAGTGTAGGGTGGTTGTTAATATATGCCTTTGTGATATAACCAAGCAATTTAAAGCAAATGCTTTCGCTTTTGGTTTTCAGTGTGTTACACATATATTCTTATATGAATGCCATGTTTGCTTCAATTTCAAGCTTCTTTATTATATGGGGCTACATATGAATATATTCCTCTCTCTCGAATGTGAATTTATTGTGGGTCCCCATTTATGTTGAAATTCCCTTACTTTCCTTTTTTTTTTTTGTTTTTTTTTACCCACTTTAATTTCTTTTTAAATGTTCCCATCTCTTGCTCGTAATATTGTCCATTAATTGTGGTCTGGCTTTTCAGCCGCCAGACCTTTTTTTTTTTTTTTTCCTTTTGGTTGCATAGAAGTAAATAACACGAGTCTCCCCCCCCCCCCAAACACTTTGGCTTTTTTCACACAATCCATGTTTTGATTGTAATTTTTTCAATAGTATAATTCGATTTGCGATAACTAGTATTAATATATCAAACTTAATTCATTAGGCTTTTAGACATTAGAAGTTTCATTTAAGCTCGTATATATAAGGATTCTAGTATATTATGTTTGATTGATTAATTTGATTAATTGCACCAGTAATAATCATAGCCTAGTGAATTCAAATTAACATTTTTAGAATCGGACCTGATATTAAATTGAAAGGTTTAGTAATTCATCGTTCGCATGGTCTAACTAATGATTGAACTTGTGATATAATTATTAAATTAAAAAATTTATATATGTATATAATAATCTAAATATAAGAAATAAATATGAAATTACTGCTTAATTTAAAATATAAAATCAAATATTTTAAAGTTTATGATGACTTAACAAGCCATATGATATAACGTAACATGAAATGATTAAAAAAATAAGTCATTTTCTTAAAAAGAAAATTTGATCAAAAGGGTATTTTTTTGAACCAGATTCAATTCCTAGTTAATCATGATTTTTGGTCTAAAACAGTCCAATCTGATCCAACTTTTTAAATAATTTTTTCAGCTTAACCAAACCGTTAACCTAACCAATTGAATGTCCAACCATTCGGTCTAGTTTTGTAACCGTTGATTCAAATTCAATGAGCGTGTCAAATCCCCTCACATGGTATCATAGAGATAGTAAATTTAATTGAACAATTGGCAAGAATGTCGGCATATATTAAAATACATGGAGAGAACACTAAATAACAGCTCTATTTGTTTTGCTGTATCCTATATTTTAATCCAACAACTAAATTTTAACCCCATGCTATGCACAAGAGTTTAATGTTTTATTCGACTTGAAGACCATGAAAAAAAAAATAAGAGGAAGATTTTAATAACATTGAAAAATGAAAATAAATAACAACATATTGCACTATAATTTTTAATGTCATTTTTTGATCAAATAATGATCAAAGTTAATTTTTGTTAATATCAAAGATTTAAATTGTACTATTTTTAAAAATTAAAAAAAAATATCATACAAAAATGATTTTACTTAAGAATTTTTCTTGTAATTTATCTTTTTTATAATTTGCTATCCATATAAAAAATTTAGTAGAATTTTTTATTTTAAAATTTATTATATATTTATATATTAAATTTTAAAATATAAATTTAAGTAGAATATTTTATTTTAAAATTTATAACCCATGCAATGTACAGAAATAAAATATAAGTCAATTTTAACCAAATTTTGTCTCCTAATAAAGTATTTATTTATTTTTAAATTAATACTATCTTTCTATATTTACTATTAATTGGGTGTTTAACTCTAAAATAATTATGCCTTTAAACACAAAAGACATCTTATACTTTTTAACATCCAAACCATGAGAAATAACCCTTAAAAAAATACTTTACACTCTCTCTGTTTTAAAATATAAGATATTTTTAATTGAATCTTACCTTCCTAATAAAGTAATTGCTTACTTTCAAACTAATCCTATCTTTTCATATTTACTCCTATTAAACACCCTACGATAAATATAAAGTCATTATCAATAGGGGTACTTTTGAAAAAAAAATGATTACAGCTTAAAAGACTAAAAATGCCTTACATTTTTAAACATTCAACTCTTAAAAAAAACCTACATTTTTGAATGGAGGAAATTTTTTTTTAAGAATGGAATAAGTTTGCTAAAATACAAAAAAACTTAATGAAATAAGAGATAAATTAGTTAATATAATTTGTGTTTATGTTTATTCAAATTTTATTACATATCTAATATCTATTATTTTTATTAAGAATTTTATATCTACATATAATTTTTACTATGAATTCTACATAAATTATAGGTCCCACAATCATTTTTTTACGATTGGTAATTTTTTTGCATATCTAACACTTATTATTTTAATTAAAAATCTTATATTCATGGTCAATTTTTATCATGGATTCTACATGATCTTTCAAGATATAAAATTTTTTATATTTTTTACACATTATTTAAATTTTTAAGTTGCATAAATGTTGGTCTCACAACCTCATTTTTTAATGGTAGATCACATATCCACTTTTTTATCAAGCCTTGCAACTATACTATTTATTTTTTTAACAAAATCATCCATTAACTAATTTTTAAGAAAAATATTTTTAAAAATAATTACTAATTTAATTTTATTAATTAAATTATAGGTTTCACACCCACTTTTTTATCATTAGTAATTTCTTTACATATCTAACACTTATTATTTTTACTATGATCTTTCAAAATGTAAAAATATTATTATATTTTACACCTTGTCTAAATTTTTAAATTTGTAAACATATGCCCCGCTCACATTTTTTAATTGTAGGTCCACATGCTACTTTTTTAAACTACGCTACTTCAATTTTTAAGAAAATTAAGTTTATTATAATCTCACATTTTCTTTCATTCCCATTAAATTCTCAATTTATACCTATTTTAAAATATATAAATATATAAAAAATTCTATAGTCAAGGCTAACTCTTGCACTTCTAGCTTTCAGATTTACTTAGACTAGTTTAACAATCTCAAATTTTTAAAAATTATTTTATTTTATTTTTTTTCTTTATTGAGTCCATAAACAGTATCTTTGAATTTTTTTGGCCAGTTTATATACTTAACTTTTTAAAAAAGTTACAACATTAATTTTTGGCAATTTAGATGATTTTTAGACAATATTTATATTTAAATAAGAGCATTTTAGATCAAAACATATGACTTAATGATCAATTAATGGTTAGATAAATAAAAAATAAAATCTTAAAAACAGGAGGAAAACTTGTATTTTATAACTATCAATATTAAGAAAGAAAATGTTCATATAAGTTTTAAAAAATAAAAGAGATGTATCATGAATTAAGATAAAATAAAAGGAATGTCAAAATATTTTACTCATTTTTAATTATGATATTTATATTTAAATAGGAGCATTTTAGTTTAAAACATATGACTTAATGAACAATTAATGGTTAGATAAATGAAAAATAAAATCTTAAAAACAGGAAGAAGACTTGTATTTTATAACTATCAATATTAAGAAAAAAAATGTTCATATAAGTTTTAAAAAATAAAAGAGATGTATAATGAATTAAGATAAAACAAAAGGAATGTCAAAATATTTTACTCATTTTTAATTTGATATTAACAATTTAATTTTTTTATAGGTCCCACATGTACCTCTTTTACTGTAAGGCTAACATAATTTTTTATCTTTTTTATTTTTATCATATCATATTTTAAAAAATTAATATTTTTTTAAAAAGAAAAAGTCGGATTGGCACTGTAGATGTGTACTGTATATCTACAGTACCAATCCGACATTACCCTTTTTTTTTTAAACCAGTGATGGCTACCCATCTTAAAAATATTAACCAAAAAAAAAAAATCGGATGGGATTCTGTAGATAAGTACTGTAAATTTACAATACCATCCAATGACTTTTACAAGATATTATAGATTATAGATTATAGATTCGTATGGCCAGAAAATTAGTTAAAATACATCCTCATAAAATGCCTTTTTAACTTACCATTGCATTCTTTTTTTTTTTTTTGTTAAGCATGAATTTTCAAGCGTTAATGAAATCTCATGACTGTAGCATGGACACTCAGTGAGCAATCACTGAGTTAGAGGATTTGAAACGCTGATATATATAATCTCCAGGTATCAATAATAATCCGCTCAATGGATTAATAAATAAGCTTTTAGATTATTATACAACAAATTATTAGTATTACAAAATGTTTTTTAATTAAAAATATTACAAAAGGTAAAATTCAAAATAAAAAATCTAACCGGAAGAAAAAATAAATAAATTCCTAAATAAATAATATTACTGAAAAATTTACTAAATGATTCTGCCCAGCACGTTCTACTTTCTCCTTGCAGCGTTTTTCATATTAAAAAAATATTAGAATACATGCAAATTGACAGGCACTGGATATGGACTTTACGAGTTAACACTTGGGCCACACACAAGTTGTTATGGTCCAACAAAAATATGGGCCGAGCCTTTTTTGGCCCAACAAATACCTTCTTTTAATAAAAATCATCTTTATTCATAGACATTACTCTTTTTTTTATAGGCCGAGATCCGACCCGAATGTTCACAAAGTTTTAACCCGGGCCGCTTGTACCATGCACGCATGTCGGTGTTTTTTTTTTTTTAAATAAAACCCTTGCCACTTTTTTTTATATATATAGTCAAATATCATTTACAACAACAACAACAACAACAACAATTTATCCCACTATTCGGCTACATGGATTGCAAGACGCCATTGTGCTCTATCATTTATTAGCTTTTAGAAATATTATTAATTATAGTCAAATATCATTAAACAAAAATATTTATTTTTTAATAAAACTCTGGTCGATATTTTTCCATTAGAATTCTTAATTTTCTTGGACCGAGAGTAAAATTTTTAATAATTGAAGACAAGAAACTAGACCAAATCCATGATGATTTTCTGGCGATGCAGTGGAAGGAGATTTGAATCTTTTGCATTAAGCAAGTAATATATATATCTCCAAGAATATAAAATATTTTTAATCTTTTAAGATGTAATAATTACCTTTTTTTAAAGTGTTCTTATCGATAATAACTTTATATTTATTGTGGGATGTTTAATAAGGATAAATATGAAAAGATAGGGTTAGTTTGAAAATAAGTAAATACTTTATTGGGGTGAGATTCGATTAAAAATGTCTTATATTTTTAAACGAAAGGAGTATAATCTTATTTAAAAGAAATATAATTCATACATCCTTCCATTATTTTATGGAAAAATGATAATAAAATCACTTCAAATTATATAAATGATAATTTGATCCCTTAAAATGTCATAATACCAATGAAATTTTTATAGATCTCTTTGTCAATAACTTTCTTAGGAAAAAGATCACTTTATCTTTATGAAAAATAATAAGATTCAATAATAATTTTTGTTTATAGAATCATAATGTTTATTTTGTAAATCACAAAAATTGAATAAAAAATTATAACTTGTCAAGTGTAATTCTATTATTGAAAAATAAGCCTTAATTACAAATTTTATTTAAGAAATAACAACTTTTGCTCTATGGATCACAAGAGTTGAACAAAAAAACACAATTTATCAAGTGAAATTTTTATTATTAAAAATAAGTTTTCAAAATAACAAATTTCATTAACAACTTTTGTTTTAAAAATTATAATTTTTTTAAATAATCACAATAATTGAATAAAAAATTATAATTGGTCAATAAAAATAAAATTATTTTTCTCTAAAAAAATTATTAATAAAGAGATTTCTAAAAACTTTATTGATATTATAATATTTTAAGAGAGTAAATTATTATTTACATAATTTAACGAAATTTTATTTTTATTTTCTTTTGTTTTATACTCATCATCTTCTTTTATAAATACACTTTGCAATTAATGATTACAGAAAAAGAACGCTGCTTAATTACAAAAAAATTTCAATCATTACAAAGATCTTAGGCTTGTCCCATTTAAGACAGAAAAACTGCAATATCATGCAAAGCCAAACCCTAAAACATTTTTATTAAAAAAAACCCTAAAACATTGAATTTAGTGATTAATGATATGAAAGCAAAAAAATCAGTGATTATTCGAGGGCAAAAGTATAAATTTAGTCACATACTATTTTTCAAAAAGCAATATCATGCAAAGCCAAATCCTAAAACATTTTTATATAAAAAAAAAACCCTAAAACATTGAATTTAGTGATTAATGATATGAAAGCAAAAAAATCAATGATTATTCAAGAACAAAAGTGTAAATTTGGCCACATACTATTTTTCAAGAAACATCTAGTAGCTTAAATTATCATATGGTAAAAAATAAATCACGAACTTTTAAAAATTAAGCATCTAATAGCCTGCCGTTAACTTCAACTGACGGATGTTTATGTGAAACCCATAATGACACATGGCATGACACTTTAGCATGGTAAGGGTACAAATTTAGTTACAAATTATTTTTCAAGGAGTACTGAGTAAGGTCTACTGTAAAAAAAGGATCGTCCAACACCTTTCTCTCATGTTGACTGAACATCATTTATTTTTTTACTTATGAGGCCCATAAAGCATTAATCTCTTAAATCTTTTTGCTTTCGTTCTTAATCTCAGCTCAAAAAGAAAAAGTTCAAAGAGTTCTTATTTGAAAATATTCACAAAAATAATGCTAATAAAGTAGAAAAAAATAATTCGTGACTAAATTAAGTTAGAATCAAGCTTCTCTCATATGTAGTAAAATCAAGCTTTTACTTATTTGGCATTATCTTTTTGAATTTTTTCAGATAAGAACTCATTGAACCTCTTCTTCTAGAGCTGATATTGAGAATGAAGGTAAGGAATTTTGAGAGATTAATGCTTTTTGTATGTTTGATAAGTATGAAAATAAATGGTGTTTGATAAAAAATTAAAAAAATGTGTTAGATGGTTCGTTTTTTTTATAGTGGAGGTTATCCAATGCTCCTCAAACTAATTCGTGGCTAAATTTACACATTTAACATGCTGACATATCGTACCACATGTTATTATAGGCTTCACATAACGTTCGTTAACTAAAGTTAATGATGAGCTATTGATGTTCCATTTTTAAAAGTTTATAATTTATTTTGTACTATTTAATAATTTAAATTATCATATGCTTTTTAAAAATAATATATAACTAAATTTATTATTTTACCCATTATTCAATGAGCCTCGGGATTTTGATAAGATATCTCGGAAGTGACTTCTTCCTTTTGGGCCTTTCACCTTTCGTACTCTCATCAAGAATTTTTTGGATTGTCAACTAGATTTTCTCCTTATATTATGAACATTTCAAAATCACTATATAATGAAAGAAAAAGTTGTTTAAAACATAAAAACTGGGTCCAAAGTCCAAACCGTGTAATTGCTTTGTATTAGTTTGACTTGTCTTTGGTCTCTCTAGTTTGGTCTTTACGCTCTTTCTTCGTTTTCTAGATAGGAACCGGGTGACCGGCAGCCACAGGAACCATCCTGCTCCGTTTCTTTATCTGTAAAGGAAGTCAAAATCATACCGTCCTAAAGAAACCCACCTTCCTCTCCTATAAGCCGGCGACATTATAATCAAATATCTCTATTTACTTTCCCAAATTTCAAGGGTTTCTTTAATTCACATCTCTTAATTCTTTCACCTTCACTGTCATCGTCTTCTTCGATTCTTTTCCGGCTCAGGTGGGTTTTCTTTTGAATCAAAGGGTTTTCAAAAAGGAGAAATCTTTGAGGGATTCCGAGACGGATTCGAGAATGGCGTCGTCGAGCTCAGGAGTTAATGGATCTACTGATTCAACTACTGCAAGAAGACAGACCAAGCGACCCAAGTGTAATTTCTGATTTCTGATCATATATCTTGCTTTTTTTCAGCTTAATTTGCAGTTGCCCAAAATTAGCATATCTGTCTTTGTGATGTAATTATGTTTTCTTGATGTGTGTCTTGTATATATCACTTAAAATGCATTTTTGGATTGTTGAAAAGAGTAGGGTCGTGGCCTTTTTTGGGCATAAGCCATGGTAGCAGTTAGTGCATAACATTGAGACGCCTGAAACTGTTGATCAAGCTCTAATATATCAAGGTTTTTAATTATATGGAAGTCCCTATTTTTTTGTTTACAATTGAATAAAAGATTCGCAGCAAAAAACTACTACAACGTCACAGTATGAAGTCTGTTTCTTCTCACTCCCATAGCAACCTCATGTACTCCTACGCCTTTTCTCCTTATTATTCGTTTTTTCCCCGAGAATCTGTGAGCAGCCATACTTATTTTGTGTTTTATGATTATGTAATTGGTTGATCCGATGGTTTAGGCATAGATTTGGTTATTTAGACTATTGATGGGAAACATATGATGAACTTGTGGATACGAGAATAGTTCTTTTCTGTAATGAATTCCGGTACTTGGAAGTCCCTATTTGTTATGCTAATTTTCACTGTGGTTTTCTGTAGAGTTGACATTATATTGATTTTCATTTGACTTGTATATGGCTTCTTCACTTGGTTGTGGAGCTCTTTGTAGTTGCTTAGCACATTCTACTTAAACAACAAATGCATTTTTGTCATGTAAACTTTACTGACAAGAGATACCTTGCAAAAATTTTTACCCCTTTCAGATTCAAAGTTTACACAGCAAGAGCTTCCAGCATGCAAGCCAATTCTTACGCCAAAAGCGGTAAAACTGCCTATTTTTATGAATTGCCCACAATGATATTTGTGACTAGACGAAAAAGCTATTGTCTGAACAGGATCTTTATTTGATTCTAAACAATTTGTGCAGGTGATTTCAGCATTCTTGCTTGTCAGTGTTGTCTTCATCCCTATTGGAGTTGCTTCCCTATTTGCTTCACGAGATGTATGCTCAAGTGCAATTATGCTTTGAATTTTTACGTTCAGTCTGATTTAATGCTGACTATGATTTTCTTTTTTCTGCAGGTTGTTGAAATTGTTGATAGGTATGAGTCTGAATGCGTGCCAAGTAATTATACTGACAAGGTAGCTTTCATCCAGAGCTCTGCTGATAAAACATGCAACCGGACTCTACAAGTAAGTATCCATGGTAGAAATTTCTCTTTTTAATTGTTTGATCATTGTCAGACTGTTCAGTCTGTTCTCAGTAATGTCGTTCACACCATAATGTTTTTCTTTTTAATTTTTCTTATGATAAGGTGAAAAAACGTATGAAGTCACCTATTTATGTTTACTATCAGCTGGACAACTTCTACCAGAATCATCGACGGTGTGTACCTGAATTATCTTATCTTCATGTATGGCATATATAATGAATAAGAATTTCCTGGCCCAGCTTTTTACAACTGTCCTTGACAATTCCAGCTTTTTATCGTTTTTGCCACTCTAATTTTGTGGGTTTTTTGGGTGAAAATTTCCAGCATTTTTATTGTGACTCATGCAGCATAAGTGTAGGTAGGTTAGGGGCGAAAAGATATATATAACTTATGAGAACAAATTTGATCAAGTTGTGCTACATGTTTGCCCATTCTATTTGTTTATTTAAACCACATGCTCGTGTTTTTTATGTTCAAAGTTTTTCCCTTTGATGATTTATTTCTGAATGGAACAATAGCACTGTTTGGATGGAAAAAAATGGAGGGGAGAGGAGGGAAATTTTTTTTAATGAATTTTCCCTCGCCTCTCCTCCAAACCCCCCTCCTAAATTGGGGGGATTCCTACTCTCTCTTCCCTCCCCTCCATTAAAATCCTTTCCCTCCGTTCCCCTCCCCTCCAGCCAAACATTTTGAGGGGAAGAGAAAGTGGGTATTGTAAAAGCTACTGTAGTTGTTACCTTTTTTGTTTATAAAGCTTCTGTCAATCTTAGGCTCTGACTCTGTTGAAAATGAAGAGTCTATTTGCATGAGATGGTCTTTTTCTTGTCCCATGTGCCACATTATATATTGTCTGTGTATTTATCTTATCTTTATGGTAGTTTGTAAATTTGGTGGCTTTGACAAAATTAATCAGTTTCTGTCTTAAAATTTCCCTCTTAGTAGTGAGACATGATGTTAATTAAATCAATGTTCTTGTTTATGGCAATTTTGAATTATCCAGGTATGTTAAAAGCCGAAGTGATGAGCAGTTAAGAGATTCTAAAAAACAGAGCTCTACAAGTGATTGTAAGCCTGAAGATATGTTTAATGGATCGGCAATTGTGCCTTGTGGTCTCATAGCTTGGAGTTTATTCAACGACACGTATAGTTTCTCCTTGAACAACAGGAATTTGACTGTGAATAAGAAAGGCATCTCTTGGAAGAGTGACAGAGAGCACAAATTTGGAAAAGATGTTTTCCCCAAAAACTTCCCCAATAACATCAAGAATAGTACTGCACTTGTAGGTGGTGCAAGTCTTGATGAAACTATACCAGTAAGTCTTTATTTGAACTCATGTTTTGACTGAATCAAGCATCAATGTGGATATGCACTTTGTCTCTTTACAAGATTCTGTACTGTGATTTAAAGTTGTTTTAATATGCATATTGCAAATTTAGACTTTGACCATTCTTGCATTTGTTTGTTTGTGTGTAAAGCTTGTATGTGTCTATTTTTTGTTGCTTTATTAGAATGGTGAATGGGCAGTGTAATGATGCATGATGCCTTGCATTTTGGGTATTCATTCCTTTTGTGTTTTTACTATAATGTTAGCACCTGATCACCTTTTGATTTGAAAGAAAGAGATTGACGAAAATTCTAAAAGCTTTTTAATGGAATTCCACATTATTATATAGTTATATTGGATCAGCATATAGGCTATTATATGGCATCAGATAGAGATATTCCAGCTCAAGGCATCATGATTCAAAAGCTTAGTGCAAGTCAATAGTGATCATAAATTACTTTAAGGATACGATTTGGTATTTTGACTTTGCTTTTAGTGGTGCAGGCTATCTGCCGCTGGACCTTTTGATTGTGCTTATTGCTATTAATACTATGATTACTTTTCTTCTTCTTGTTATACTTGTCAAGTTGTCGTATAACTTTAAATTGAAGTTTTAGAAACGCTTAAAGTTTGAAATGGATACTGGAGTCCTATCAATATTCAATGCAGTTATCTATACTGGTAATAGTTTTGATCAGTCCTTTCTTGAGATGATAATTTGCACTGGACAAATATCTTGTCTGTCTTGACTTATAAAATGCGGAGTGTTTGCATATCTTCCATCTTTTGAGACATTTGCTAATCTCTATTCTAAGAGCACTATGTCCTTATTAAAATAATGATGAATGAAAAATCATAGAATTGCTCATTCAAATGGCAATCCTGTAGTGCTTTACTGCTCCTTTTATCCAACAAGTCACCCATGCATTTTGACTTTGATGAGTCCAATCTTAAAATAAAGGCATTTGCAGGAATTATTTGGAAACCATTTATATAGACTGAATTACAGATAACTCCTATCCTTTTTACTTCCGGTATATCCTATTATCATCATGTGATTAATCTTGAGTTTCTCAATTGGTAGCTTGCATCAAAGAGATAAGTTGCTTATTTTCTTGAATACTTTTTATGAAACAGTTAAGTGAGCAGGAAGATCTTATTGTGTGGATGCGGACTGCTGCATTGCCAACTTTTAGGAAGTTGTATGGAAAGATAGAGACAGATCTGAATGTTGGTGATTCCATTCAAGTGATACTGGAAAACAACTACAACACATACAGCTTTAATGGCAAAAAGAAGCTTGTGCTGTCAACTACTAGCTGGCTTGGTGGAAAGAATGACTTCCTCGGTATTGCTTATCTCACTGTTGGAGGATTGTGCTTCTTCTTGGCTTTGTCTTTCACCATTGTATATTTTATCAAGCCAAGGTAAATACTTAAATCCCCAACTACTTGCTCCCACGTAAATTAATTTCGGGGTTTGGCTGTTTTTGAGTCCCCACATTAACCTGTCAAATAGGCAAAATTTAGTACTGGACCTTTTTGGTTTCTGACCAACTTAGTGGATTTTCTCCAGATTAATTTGAATATTAGGTCTTAAGAGTTTCCAACTTCTGCTGCATATTCCCTTCTAAACTCCAAAACTAGCATGATGATATTAGTTGATTTGGCGTGTGTTTGGATTTTAGTTGGGTAAAATTGATTATTAGATAGAGTTTCAAAATAATTATCAAAGGGAGCTTCCAATAGCTTCTCCCACAATGGAGTTTTAGAGCCTAAAAGTAGTTTGTGAAAAAATGGGGTGCTTGGGTGGTTTTTTTTTCAAAAGTGAGTTTAGGAGCCAGAATTGATTATGAAGGGGTATGCAAAATTGAGAATCATGCATTTGTAATTGTACATTGTCAAGTTGTTGTTGCTTGCCAAAATTGCGTCTTTTTGTTGTAATCGCTTGCCCTTGTAGTATGGACTTGGGGTAAATTAGTTGAGGATAATAAAAAAAAAAGGGGAAAAAAACAAAGAAATCTGCACGTAGTATTCTGGTTATGGTTATTAGTAGGCAAATATATGTTTTGTTTTCATTTATCTTTCCAGTTCATGTCAAACTTGACATATCTTTTTAAGTGTTTCTGATCTTTTATGTGTCTATGTAGGCAACTTGGAGATCCTTCATATTTATCTTGGAATAGAAATCCAGGAGGGCACTAAAGCCAAGAGAAACTGTACTTGGTTGAACAGGCTCCAAGGCGCTAGTGTATTTTTACCGTGGCTGGTGTAATTTTGTATATCTATGTTACTGTGTACTAGTCGCTCTTAAGAAATTATATTGTATTTTTCCCCCCTTCTTGCATTGTATTTCCCCCCCGTTTCTTGGATGATAAAAAAAACTTGTACGTAGAAAATAGAATTCGATGTGTTATACTTACAGTCGCTTCTCGTACAACTTGGGAAAACATGTTCTTGGATGATTCGCCACTTCTGCCACATGTCATCTGAAAGGCCCCTTCAGAGATTAAATACCTGAAAAATCTTGTGACACAACGCTTTACACATTTCTATAACTCTTGTGTATTTATCATGCTGATTTTTTATTTAAATTCAACTGACTTAAAAGGGAATAAGCAGTAGAAATTGCAATTCTAAGACCTAACATTCTAGATAATGTGGAGGGAAGTTTCCGCTAAGGAGGTCAGAATCCAAAAAGACCCGGTACTAAATAATTTGATTATATGATGTGCAAATGTGCAAAATAGTGAATACATCGAACATCTTTAGGTGAGTCGTTAAGAAGACATCATGCCAAAGCAAATGGAAACCACTCCATAGTTGAGACTAGGATTGGTAATTTGAGCTTAAGTCACATGATGAGCTAGTTCAAATAAGTTTAAAAAATTTTAGAGCTAGTAAGTTTAATTTTTTTTTTTTTTACCGTTCAAATGGGTTTGAAGAAATTTGGACAAAACTTGAACCGGATTATGTTTAGCTAGAATACTTAAATTTTTTTAATTAATAAAATAAAATTAACCTTTAATTCAACCTTCACTTTGCACTCACAAATCCTCTTTCAAGCTCTTAGTTTACACACTCCTAAACAAAGTTTCAATGTTTCAATAACTAGTTGTTTTAAACACAAAAGGTCACTTCATTTACTTTTATTTTACCCTTTTAATGCTTTGTTTCACATAGGAAAGGTCACTTCATTTACTTTTATATTATCATGTTGCCTAAAAATTCTCAAGTTTTTAGGGCAAAGATTAAAATAAACTCAAAAAAATTTAACAATTCGAGTATTCAAACCGAATTGAATAAACCAAAAAGCCTAATGTTAGAGGTAGACTTGACATATGAACTTTTTTATACATTCGGATATTTTAAGTCCAATATGAATAAGCTGAATGGATCTGAATTACGTCCTCTAGTTGAGACTAGTACTCCACATCACAGTTGTAATCTTTATTTTATTTTGGGCTCATGCCTCTTATGTGTACCAAAGAAAAATCTTGATAATGAAATTGGATTGTTTGAAAATGTTTCAATCGTGCATACATTTGTACAGGAGTGATTCTAGTTAACAGAGAATTCCATTACAGTATAGTTCCAAAAAATTAATAACCCTAGCATTTGAAACTGCAATAGGCCTTCTAACCACACATTACATTGCTTTGCTTGCGAGCTATAAGAATCAATGAAAATCTTTGCCTTTTAAGTTAGTTTGAGAAAAGCACAATTTTGTGCCTGAGATATTGAGCAATTTTCCAAATTACAATACATACAGAACTACGTGGAAGCAATCGAGTGAATGAACCTCTTATGCACCATCCTCACAGTACTCGTAGTAGGATGTTGGAAAGGTATGCACCTTCTGGGTAAGATGGGTCCACAGGATGATCACAAGCTGCTCCAGCCTGTCTTAGAACAGTGATTTTTCTCTCTGCCATGGATGCTGCGCCCTAACGAGAAACAAATTTGCTTTTGAAAGAATATATATATATATATATATATTGTTTTTAATTGACTTTCTACTGACAGGCAACTTTAACTGATTTTTACAATGTAATGTAGCAAAACATGTTTATATCAAGCCAAATGATGTATAATATATAACTATGCGAGGCATTTTTATGGGACATACTTCTAAAGCACTTGTATCATTTATTTTTGGAAAGATCACAAATAAAGGACCTTTGATTTTCACAAATAATCAATCAAAACCATGAAATTATGAAATAGAACTTTAGGATCAGTCTTTTTTTGTAGTTTTAAGAACAATAATTTGACTAAAATTTCCCTGCCTGGTGACCAAGTTTGCAAGTCTGAGAGTAAAAACATTTTCAAATGATTTCATAACCCCCTTCAACTAAATTTCTAGCCCAACTAAAATGATTTCAGCACTAATGAATTTTAAGTTGGCATTTTAGATAGGGGCATTAGTCAAAATATTATTTTTAAAACTATAAAAAGGGACCATGATCATAAAATTTAATTTCACAATTTCATGGTCTTGATTGGTTATTTGCGATATTTCAGAGGTCCTTATATGTGATTTTCCTTTTAATTTTTGTTACTGATATCACATATTCCCAGTTTATATAAACTACAGCAGAACCAAAACCATACACTTTTTATGTCTTAAATTTAAATTATATTTCTGTAATCAAGGATGATAAAGCAATAAAGCCTATCAGAGTCAAAGGATATAGGTTAGTACCTGAAGAATCCGCAAAAATATTCCACTTTGGGCTACAGCTCCTGAACAAGAACAAGTCATTAGAAGGCCGCCTCTTTTTGTTAGTTTCATAGCCAATGAGTTCATATTTCTGTACATGCCTGATGCACTATGCAGAACCTGACACATAACGTCACGTTAATGCGATATTCAGATAGAGATGAACACCATATTTCTTAACAAAAGAAGAGAAGATTTTACCCACCATGCAAAAACATTTATATCTTTACGATGGGAAAAAAGATGAATAACATTGGAATGACGTGCATAGTTTCTGGAGTGATTTTGATAAGGGTTAGCTAAGTATTTATTAAATGCAATACTATTATTGTCGCATCCAAAAACATCTCATGTTAAAAATCCTAATGCAAGTTAAGATCAATTTGCTTCACTTAGGTTTCTTTATCTCTGATTAGAGATAACAGAAGCCCTTTTGTCAACTTATATTGCGACATTTATATTCCTTTGTTGCAATAGTCAATACCTTCTTTGATGGTGCTAGTTTAGGAGGATCAATGATGATAATATCCCATGATTCATTTCTTGAGAGAGCACTCTTCATAAATGCCGTTGCATCTTCTCTCAAAAATGATATGCTTTCAGGATCCATATTGTTAAGTACAACATTTTCTTTAGCAAGCTCCAAAGCCGCCAGTGATGTGTCAACACCTGACAAAATGTAGAAACAGTGAGGCACTTTAAAATAAATCCAGTCCTGTCTTTTGGAGTCAACATCTACCTAGGCATGCAAGTGCATCTTGCAAAGAACTTTATCCAAGAATAAGTTACAATGAAACATGGAGAAAAATTCACCTCAGATGAAATTCAGAGCAACATCTGAAGGACTTTGAGCAAAGGGAAGAAGTTTACTCATTATCAATCCTTCCCACAGGATCACATTTTCAAAATTAGAATCATAAGTCAGTGGGCCATCTTGCCACTTTACATACCAGTAACACTCACAGCACCTCCACGTATGGCATTTAGAGCAAAACCACCACTATAGCAGCAAATATCAAGAACCTTCTGTCCACCTGAAATTCTTGATACAAAGTGGCGGTTCTCACGCTGATCTGCATAAAATCCTGTCTTCTGACCCTGGAGAGAAATTGCATATGAAATTCCGTTTTCCATAATCTGACAGAGGAACAACACACCATAAGGATCCCACACCCCTAAGTTTCAATATGACAAGCATGCCAAACATAAAAACATAAGTCAGGAATCACTAAGCATTGAAATATTAGATCAGGTATCAGTTAGAATATTAGATCAGGTATCAGTATACTTAAGGTCATAAAATTAAATGATACATGAAAAAAGAACATCTGGATTTTTTTTTTTTGTTTTTTTGGCCCTGTGGGGATGCAAGAGACTGGCAAGGTTTACTTTGCACTTGTCACTTAATAGCAAGTTGTAACAAACAGATGGACGCTGGAGTAGAAGTATCGTTTGTCAGGACATCGTTGCTGTAAAATAATCAACCCGCACTGACAAGCAGAACAATGTGAACTTTGGATGCTTATGACCAGAATGTCCACCTTTGACCTTTCAGGACTGGTAGATGAATGAATTTCCTTCAAATTGGACACATCCATGCCTTCTTCCTTAAGATATCAAGAGATGGTCGCCAATTTATGTGATTGATACCATCAATTTTACAGATGCATGCCTCTATCTCTGCTCTGTACTTCTCAACCCAAGCAGCAGATGATGCTATTACAGCTACATCTCCAAAGATGTCGATGATCAATCCTGATAATCTGCAAGGAACTAGTGAAATATAACTCAAGTTCTTGCATACAACCTTCTTGAAAATAAGTTATTAGATTTGATTGGACCTACTCAAAAAAAGAAACCCCACAAATGAAGACATTCACAGAAAAAGGACAATTCACATGTTGCATGTCATGCACAAGAAATATTAATATTATCAGGCTGTTATATGGAAAGAAACAAATCATCTACTCTTAAAATTGCTCTAACAGCAATATAATACTTTAATTTTCATCAAGTTGGTTAGTTTGAATGGTAAATCATGAAATTCATCTATTAGTGTACACTTTTAAATGGCTGGAAAATACCGATGGTAATTGTTGAATTAAGATGTAACATACTTTATCCTTAAGTCTAATACCTAAATAGAGAATGAACCATCACTGAAGCTCACCTATCCCCTTCACTATTAATTAGACGATATGCGTTTGTCTGTGCTGAAGGAAGACCCAACCTTTCACGCAATTCAATGGCTGAAGCTATTCTTGTTTCAAGCAATTTCTTGATGTTCAAAGCACACGATGGGTCACTGTAAGATCAACAACACAGCTCAGAGGCCTGATCAAGGGGCTGAATTGAAACAGAAAGGACTCATATATAACCTAGTAGCTTCATCTTCAAACTGCATGAGCCGAACACAGAACATAGAAGCTGAATTGTACATGCCCCACCCAATTGGCTTCTCAGTGCCATCAGCCACCAGAACAATATCTCCAGTCTTAGGAGGCGGTCTTCCAATTATTCTATCAACAGCTCCACTGTAAACCATTGGATTTCCATCCTTAAAGAGCTGTGACTTACCCTTTTTCAGTACAACCTTTGCAATACCTGCTAAAGTCAAATCATTCATGAATAGTTCCCGTAAGTTTAAAAAAGTATTACTCCCCCATATCCCTTGCATAAATTAACTGCGGATAACTACCCCTGAATTTTAGTTAAAGAAGACTTATTTCACTTGGTATCATCTTAAGCACAAGCAACCAAGCCAGGGGACATAAATGCTACAGACAGAAACTCATTTTATTTATGCATTGGTAAAGAAAGAGACTTACAAAATATGGTGTTAAAAGACTCAATGATGGTGTGCTTTAATACTGACTTTCAAATTCAATTTAAGCTAAAATAATAATAGAAGAGAAAATGAATTATCGCAATTATACTTGTACCCATTACGTCACTGGCACTACAACTATTTCTTACCCTACAACGGTGAAATGCCACTCATGCTAAATGCTGCTGACACCATCCAGAAATTATATTCCCAGAAGGGGCAAAATTATGCGAAAGGCTGCTTCAGCAAACGGGATTTTTCTGCCTATTGTCGAAGTTCAACTAAGCTAAGGCTTCCAGAGGCATGGAAACAACAGCAATAAACTTCTTAACATGTTTAATTCCTAAAATGTCAAAAGAACTGGAATCCAACACAATCTCTTCCAGGCCCGTGATAAATTCCAGTCATAAATAAGTTGAGAGGGGAAATCATGTTCATCAAATATTCTTCATTTTGAGACATAGTGGACCTCAAAACTGGATAAAAAAAGTTCAGAAGCTATGTGTATTAAAATATCACAAAAAACTCAAGCAAGTGGTACAAATCAAACCCCATAAATAAATGAGCAGAATTGCAGCTATCTCCCACAAAACAGAATCCAAAAAAACCTGAGAAATAGAGATTGGAACTTTTGGTTGCTGGTAAGCAATGTCTTGAAGGGTAGGCGTAGCTGGTAATGAAGAAAATGAAAGGGACTTTATCAGGCGCGAAGGAAGCTGCATCATTTGTAAATGCTTCTGTGCGGGACACTGGATGCCTGTGTTCATGTAGGCGAGCTAGCGAGGAGAGCGCTTAGCGCATTGGAAGCCTCATATGGAATTGTGACCATGATTTAACTTCAGTTTTTACTAGTAACTTTTGAATCAGTACCATAATTAATTTAATAATTGATCTGGCTTTTAGCATCTATCCATATGAATGGGCTTTCATTTTAAATTTTTTAGCAACAAACAACATCCCACATGATTAATAAAAAAAAAATGGCAAAAAGTATAAGAAAACACACCTCAGTTAGATAAAAAAAAAATAAGAGACTTAAATGAATTATCTACATCTGCCTGAGAATTATATATTTATCTTGAAAACAATATATTTGTAGCATGATTTAATGAATTATGCGGCAGCCCGCGCGTGAAACATTTTGGTTTAATAAAAATATAAATTTAAAAATGACATATTATGAATTTGGATAAAAATATTGTTCGGGATCTTATTATATAAAGCATCCGTGTGATTTATTTATTTATTTTTTTTTTGAATGACCGTGTGATTAAATAAAAACAGTGTTCTTTTTTTTTTGTTGGGATGACCAATCAATATTTTATACGGAAACATCCGGGCGTGCGAATAGTCGTAAGCAATATTTATAGAAATAATGTAACAATTAGCACACACTGAATCTATCGAATAAAATTTGAGGTCAAAAAAATCTATTCACGAGAAGCATGACCCGCTTCCTCGTTTCATTATTCGTTGGATGTTGATTGTTGAGTTTTCATTGATAATTTTCATTTTCTGCTACTTTATTTTTTAATTGTGAAGTTAGCATTGAATATTGTATTTCTCATGATGTCGATTCATTAATCTCCTTCACAAATTTTAGAAAAAATTAATCAATTAACTAATTATCATTTCATGATATCGAAGATGTTTCCTATAGAAAAATTGTTGGTGCACTAATGAAATATGTGTCTAGTGAAATGAATTAATTTTTTTATAATATAATAAATCAAGATTTGAATTGAAGATATCAAATTTTATTATCATGATATTAAAAGTAGGAATACCGACATTTTTTTGTCCATTTACGAAGTTTAAACTCACACTTAAATAGAAGAACATGTATTTTTCTCTAAGTGATAGCAAGTGGATAACACATTGATATTGTTATTTTTTTCACAATAGATTATTTGAATGTTTTATACATTATGAAACTAATAAAATAAAAAATGATTAAATATAAGAATATTTAATTGAAATACTTTTACCTAAATTTAATCTTTATTAAATCATAAGCATAAAATTCAAGTCAACTCACTTAATTGAACTAATACACCGTTAAACTAGTATGTCATCAATTCAATAAAATATTTTACTAGATTTGATTATGATTTGATTATTAACCCAAACAAGTGTTTTGACCAGTTTGATTTTCAATATCAGTACATTGATTAAAGTAATAAGATAAGTTATTATGTAACAATAGGTTAATTTTTCAAAGTTACTAATGCTTGGGTTTGTTGGGTATGTCTAAGATATAATCGATACCAGGTTGGTGTCTTTTTTGAGTGATTTTAAGCTAATGTAATTCCTTCCTGTCCTCGGTGATAATGTTTATTTTTAATTAATAAAATAATATTTTCATCACTTGCATTTCAAGTCCCATTTTTTTAGTCTCATCTCATAATTTTGCCCTGACCATGCAGATATTTATTTGATAAATATAATCACTCTAAATTATGTGTGTATTTAAATTTTATTAAAAATACTAAAAGATCTCAATTTGTCGGGTACATGCACTAACATTCTCTTTATGCTTTTTCTTTTTGTTTTCAACATTCTCTTTAGCTTTAGACTTTAGTTTCAATGACTCCACAAGCTTCTTATGGATAAAATTAAAAAGCATAGTATACTAATTACTTTCCCTAATATTTATTAAAATTATACAAGTTTTTCGTGTATCTTTTTTTAAAAATCTATCATGTACCTTCCAAAAATATATTTTATTTTAGATGAACAATATACTTCCCATTTTTTCAAAAGAAGGTTGCTTATATCTTAAAATATAAAAAGGCATTATCATAAAAAGGCTGAATTAAATAATTCACTCTTTAATTTTATTATCAAAATACATTACTTAGAGTTCAATATACCTTTAATAGTGGGGGGCATATCCTTAAAAGTGTGCAGCATTTAAAAATATCAATATTTTAAAGCTTATACCAATTTAGATAGTTGAGTTAATTGAATTGTCACTCGAATATAAAAAGTTATTTGATTTGATTCATTAATCTATTTTAAAAATTGACTTGTTTAAGATTAGGCAATTTTGATAAGATTGGAATTGAGATGAAATGGACAATGGTGGAACGGTTGGATCATTTTAATTTTTTTTTTTTACTTTTATTTAGTAATAAAAATTTTATTTTATTTAAAAACATCAATACCAACTTTTTTTGCTAAAATAGGAGTCAATTTTATTGATGGTGGAAAAAAAAAGAAAAAAAATATCAATATCTTATAATAAAATTTTGATTGCATGATTTGTTTATTGGCATTATATGAATGAAGTATAGAGAAATAAAAAAACTCTTTAAAAGGACAAATAAGGTAATAAAAAATATACATATGAAAAAGAATGAGAAAATTGAAATGCAACATACTATAACTAAACTACTCTGAATAGAGAATCATATTGTTAGTATTTTTTAATGTTTATGTATTATATTAATTATTACATGAATGATTTAACCACCAATGTAATTGATTAAATTATGAAAACCGTAACTTGTTAACTTTTCCTCCAATCTAGTTTTTGAAACATCAAGGAATAGGGAAGATAAATATATTCCTTTTAATTTACTTTTAAAATGTGTTCCTTTCTAACTATAGAATCAATGTTTTATTGTAATAAAAAAAATAAATTATATGGCTTACACCACACATTCTAGTATACTGTCTCCAATCCTTAATATAAGACAAAATTTGAAAGTTTTTTTTAAATATAAGAAAAAATTAGATTAATTAATTCTTTTGAAAGTTTACTCCTTGTTTATTTATTTTCATTTGGATTGGTAGATAACAATTTACTGTGGTTATCAATTGCAAAAAAGGGGATAAAATGAAAAAGTTACGCATTTTTTTTAAACAAATTTAAAGATATAGCCATCATTTTTTGATAAGCATAAAGTTAATTAACTTCACATTAAATTAAGGACACGAAGGAGTATTAAATTAACCATAAAAAAAATTCAAAAATAAAAATTCACATAAAAATAAATACTCCCTCCATTTAAAAATGTAAAGTATTTTTTGAGTAATTGAATATTCAAAAATATAAGGCATTTTTAGTTTTTTAAGGTGCAATTATTGCCTTTTTTTAAAAAAAAATGCTCTATTGATGAATGATTTTATATTTATTATAGGGTATTTAATAAAAATAAATATAAAAAGATAGGATTAGTTTGAAAGTAGGTAACTACTTTATTGAATGTAAGATTCAATTACAATTGCCTTACATTTTTTTAATAAAGGGAGTAGGTGATAATTGTTTTTAATTCTAACAATCTTTCGATACATTGCAAATGCATTTATAATTTATAATATGATTAACTCCAATTAATAAATCACTGCCTGTGAATAATGTATTTTGTCCAAGTATTTTTTTTAATTTAATAAAAATAATAATAAATAACTAAAAATATAAAAATAAAATTTAATCCTTTTTAGGATTATATTTTAAAAAAAGTAATAATAATTTTAACAAACTTTAAAAAAACTTTACTTAAATCTTTAAAAAAATCTCCAAAAAAAAATCTCCAAAATTATCCCAACCATTTAAGATATTAGGAACTAATCTTTGAGAGTTAACTTCTTTTAAATTTCTTCCTTCAAATTTTGTTATCTTTCCAAAAAAAAAATATATGCTTGGTTAATTCAAAATCAGATTTTTTTGTCTTTTTTTTCTTCTAATTTTTAAATTAATAAAAAGGATTAAAAAGTAAAAAAGTGAAGAAAGAATTATAGTTTTTTTTCCTTAAAAAAATATATATATATAAACTGATAGGTTAAATCTTAGCTCATCGGTTCCAAAGCTTGGTGCTTGGTCGAACACCATACACACAAGGATAGGAAATCACACACAAAAAGAAAGCTAAAGGACCAGATGCGATAGAAGAAAAAAAAAAAGGAAGCAAAACACGTGAATGCACAGAGATGAAAACTAGAGTAACGGACTAGAAAAGCAGAAGGAGCACACACGAAACACACAGAAAAGAAAGCCAAAAATGAAAAAAAAAATAGGGAAAAGCTTCTGCAGATGTAAGAAATCTCGGCCACATGTAGCAGAGAAAGTCAAAAACACACAGAGAAAAACAAAAAAACGTAGAAGGAGATCAGATGCATGCATGCGTTGCAGAGCAGAGCAAGAAAGGTGAAGCACGTAAGCTCTCTAGTCACACGCAAACTTTTCCCTGCTTTTGCTTTAAAAGGCATGTCAAAATAGAGACGAAGAGAAGGGAGAGACCGAGAGGGAGACACAGAGATGAGAAAACAGAGCAGAAAACAGAGCACAAAAGGAAAGAGCACGAGAAAAAAACAGACAAGAGAAAAATGGAAAAGGAGAAGAAAAACGTGGAAGAGAAGAGAGAGACTAAGAGGGAGAAACAGGGATGAGAAAACGAAGTAGAAAATTGAGCATAGAAGGAAAGATTACGAGAAAAAAAATGGACGAGAGAAAAATGAAAAAGGAGAAGAAAAGCAAGGAAGGAAGAGACTGAGAAAAAACACAGAGGCAACATGAAGAAGAGACGAGAACGAATGCAGAAGAGAGAGAAGAAGCTACATAGGAAAAAAGAAATTGAGGAAGGAGAGAAGAGAATTATGGATAGAAAGGAGGCTCCTTTGAAGTGGGAGCAAAAGCTGGAAGCTGCTACTAAGGCCAAAGTTGATGCTGAAACTAAAGAGAGGAAGTTGAAGGCTACAAAATATAAAAATTGATCTGGCTCTGACTTGGATTATGACAATGACAATGAGTATAAGAAATCCAGTAGAAGAGCTCACAGGAAGCATAGGAAGCATGCTCACTCTGACTTGGTTGACCATGATAGAAGGAAAGAGAAGAAATCCAAGAAAAAGGCAAAGAAACAGTCATCAAAATCTAGTGATGCTAGCAGCGGTGAATATGATAGTATCTCTAAGGAAGAGAGGAGAAGGAAGAAGAATGCATGTTTAAAATCACAGGTTGCTCAGGTAATATTTAAATCATATCATCTCCTTTAATCTGGATTCATTAACATCCATATATATATATATATATATTGATAGATATTAAGAGTATGGACCAATCCAGATGTATGTTTAGGGATTAAAAAATTTAAAAATTAAATATTTTTTTATATAGGATTGAGAACATACCTGAGAGGTGTCAGATAAAAAAGAGAGAGAGAGAGAGAGAGCCTGATGAAAATATTATTAATAATTTGTGAGCTTGATTGTGGTTTGGAGCCGTGTCTATTGTAGTTATAATCTTGATAAAAGTTTATGCCAAATCTAATTTTTTTTTGAAATATATCCTCAAGTTGAAAGAATAGTGAATTATCAAATTAATTTATTCTTTCCATTGCCTTTATTGCATAAATTATTTAGCCAACCATAATATTATGTACCAATTCTAAATATAAATATTTTAATTATCTATTTTTGGTGTGAGGTTCTAAGAATCTCCGTAGGCATTTAAAATAATTTTATATCGTGTAAATTAATAAGATTTCAAAGGTATAAGAATCAATCTTGTAGGTATTTATATAGATTCCGAAGGCCCATTATTAAAATTAATTTTTTTTATAATAAATATTTAAGTCTCACGTGAAATTTTAAGAATCTTCGTAAAGAATTAAATTAATTATCTTATTATGTAGGATAATAAATCCTCGCAGATATTGTGATTCACAATTTGTATGGAAAATAAATAAATGAATTTTTGTAAATAAAATAATAAACATTTTTATAATATTAATTAATTAAGTTAATAAATTTGAATTATAATCACATTTTCTAATTAGATATTTTGATCATATGAGATTTTTGAAACTATGCAAACCTTTAAAATAATTGTACTACCGCATGAGTCAATAAGGCTTTGCATGTATAATGATTAAAATTTTTATAGTAAAAAATATGCGTTATATAATTATACATTAAAATATATTCAAAGTGAATACTATTTAATCCTTTTATCGTGTGAGACTTTGAATCTCTGCAGATATTCAGGATAATCTCGTATCATGTAACTTAATAAGGTTTCACAGATATGAGAGTAAAACTTATATGTTAATATAGGTTTCAAAGGCCCATCATAAAAATTAACTCTCTTTTTTATAATCTAAATTAATAATTTATTTAAATTCCTTGTGAGATTTCAAGAATCTTCATAAAAACTTAAATTAATCACATCATCGTGTGGAATAATAAGTCCTCATAGATATAGTGATTCTCAATTTTAAATAAATAATTTTTGTAAATAATCATATAATACACAATTTAAAAAATTAATTAACTAAATTAATGTATTTAAATTGTAATCACATTTACCGATTATATCTTTTAGTCACGTGAGGTTTTTGAATCTCCGTAGACTTCTAAGATCATCGTATTATCGTATGAGTCAATAAAACTCTGTAGATATAATGATTAAGTTTTTTAAAGAAATATATAAATTATATATTAAATTAATTAAATTTAAAATATATTTAAATAAATTTAATTCTTTTATCGTGTGAGATTTTGAAATCTCTGGAGATATTGAGGATAATCATATTACCGTATAAGCTAATAAGGCTTTGCAGGTATGATGATTAAAGTTCTTTAAAAACATATATATACATGCTTAAACAAATTATTACTAACACTTAAAAATATAAATAAATTAAGTTGTTAAACTCTTTTATTGTGTGAAATTTTAGAATCTCTGTAGATATTTAAAACCATTACATTATTGTATGAGCCAATAAAGCTCCGCAGGTATAGCAATTAAATTTCCAATCATGAAATATTAAAAAAATTAATTTTAAAACTCTTTTCTTTCCTTTATTCCAAAAATTTAAAAAATTAAGAAAATAATTAAAATTAAATTACTTTTGCAATTTAAAACACACATATCAAAATTTCAGAAATTGTTTTATTTGCAAAATGATAAATTATTTTTAATTAATTTGTGTTCAAAAAAATATTTTCACTAATAACTTTCAAGCCTAAATTACGTGAACTTTGATCTCCATTACAGGGTACGTAGGTCTTAGAGTTGGATTCTGAGTTAAGTCCTTCCTTGTAAATAAATAAATATTTCTCACTTAATTCTTATCATTTTTATATCAAACATATAAATATAAAAGGGATAATTAAAATAATTTTAAAACTAGATTAATAAAGCACAACAAACTTCAGGTAATCGTTTTGATGAACGGGTGTTGTGGGATGCCTAACACCTTTTCCACACTCAATCGACTCTCAAACCTACTTTCTATTTTCATAGACCATCCTTATCCTCCTTTAAACGGTTTTTCAAGATTTACCTCAAAATTTTGGTGACGACTCCTCATTCCAACTGGTTCCCATTGCAAAGGCCGAAACCTCCTATCGCACGCTGTCCGCATTGCATTTTTGGGGTGCAACACTGCCTTCCTTCATTAACACATACAATGTACCACTATACAGACATACCATAAATTGTAATGTGGCCTTTGGCATTCAAATTAATGTGTTCATTATATAAAAAGACATAGTAACACAAAAACATGAACATTTGGGACTGCATTCACTTTAATAAATGTAGGAGATTCATTTGAATTTCAGTTTTTTCCCCCTTGCTTACTTATTGTCATCTTGGTCAGATGATTAGTTAGTAACGCTAAATTAACTCGTTCATTTTTTTTATTTATTATTACAACAAGATGACATGTATGAATTTTTTTGGTTATTTAGCTTATACTTGATTTTATTTTTGACTGCTAGTTAGTTAGTAATATAAGATATTCTTATTTAATTTTGTTATCTTTACTACGATAATATAGTTTCATAATTTAATTTAATTTTTTTCTTAAAGACATTATTTATAGTTTATAAAAAGTTAAGATAGAGAATAAATAGAAGGATCTAATTATAAAATTTGCAAATTATAACTATGCTTTCATACATTCATGTGTACGCCCACAGAGTGTTGTAATGTACACTTGATATATTCCGTACTGAGTGGGTCCGTGAAAAAAGTGTGCGTGTGCGCATATAAATAATGCTCATGCGGCCTGAGTCGATCACCCCTGACTCTGCGGTTGGGGATTCTGTGAGAGCTTCATTTTGAAGAATATTTTCTCCGATTTCTGGGAATCTGAGAAACGAAAATGTCTCTCACACGCACCATTGCACCTCTGAGTGTCACTTCAGCTTCAGGTTTTCATTTTCTTCCCCTTCTGCATGTAGTTTTTTTGTTTTTATTTTTTTGCCTCTGCTTCTGTATTTTGAAGGTCTATGCCACCTTTTGCTTCTAGAGGAGGGAATTTGAGTTTTTCCTTTTGCTTTCCTTCTTATTTTCTGTTGATTCTAGATGCCCAGAATGTTCTAATGTTCTCATCTTCCATTGCATGCGTTCGGTAAAGTTTCAAAACTTAACAGGTTTTGGCATTTTCTGTCACCAACTTTCTCAATCGAATATTCGAGGGGTTTTCTGCGACCAGATTGCTTCTTTGCTATTGTTTTTCTTTTTCCTGCCATCATTTACTTCAGTATACTCAACATCTTAGTTATCGCTATAGGCATTCACATACACGTTAATTAATCCCCCGCCTCTGCCTTTCCTTTGCTATTTTTTTTCTTGTTCCGTCTCAATTTTCTGATCTGGGGTGGTTTCCAAACCTCTTTCTGCGTGATTGCTATCTCCTGTTAAGTCAATACTCAATAACTAAAAACATGCACAGTACTCGTGTTTCACTTTTAGCATGTCAAAATAGTGGAGTCTCTCGTCTCAATGCCTAAGTACATTCCTTAGATGTTTTCCCTAATTTCAATCATCGTAATCCTTTATTTTAACGCCATTAAAATCCTGTTAAATTCCACATGCAAGCTAAAGGGATTTCTTGGGTGACTGTCATTGATGGACTCATGTCTTGGCTGGTAAAGAGAGGAATAGGGGGAAGGGAATCTCTTCTTCCTTCCTTTTCTTCTCTCTTTATTTTATCTTTTTTTTTTCTTTTAAAGTATTAAAATAAGGACACCAAGATCATTTGTATATTTTTAAAATAACTATTTCTGTTCTATCCTACTGTTCCATTTCATCATGAGCACCAAATAAGCCCTAATAAAATAAGGAAACCAAGATTATCTTTATATTTTTAAAATCACTATTTCTGTTTCATTACATTGTTCCATTTCATCACGCATGCCAAATGAGCCGCTGTGCCCCCATTTCATCATGTTTTCTATGCACATGTGAAAACAATGAATTCTTCTTTGAAAGCCTCATGTGACTTCTCTTCCAGCAGCTTCTTTGCCAGCTACATCAAATTTGAAGAAAAATATGAACAGCAACGCTTTGGTATGATTTGCATATTTTGTGCTTCTCTTTTTCGGGATATCTTTATGTGAGAACTGAGGACTAACAACAAAATGAAAATTTGGCTTTTATTGCATACAGCGCCTTGAGGGGGCTAAAGAAAGAATCAAGAAGATGTTCAATAAGGTTGAACTTTCAATTTCCTCATATGATACAGCTTGGGTAGCTATGATTCCTTCCATGAATTCTCCTAATGTGCCTTTTTTCCCTGAGTGTTTGAATTGGTTATTGGAGAATCAACAATTTGATGGTTCATGGGGTCTTCCTGGTCGCCATCCATTGTTATTCAAAGATGCTCTCTTATCAACCTTAGCTTGTGTCCTTGCTCTGAAGCAATGGGATGTTGGTGAAGAGCAGACTATCAGAGGTATTTATGGCTTCTAGCATGCAGTTTGATTTCTATGTTTGCTGTTATAGTAATGCGTTTTGTTTTATTCTTTCAAAATAACAACATTTTTTCATTTTTCTTGCAGGTCTTCAATTTATTGAGTCAAACATTGCTTCAGTCATTGATGAGAAGCAACACTCTCCTATTGGATTTGATGTAATTTTTCCTTCCCTTCTCAAGTCAGCCCAAAGTTTGGGCATAAATCTTTGTCTTGGATCAACAAGTTTAGAAGGACTCATTCACAACAGAGAGTTGGAACTTAGACGGTGATTCTCTGGTTTGCTTGTATTTATTATTTGAAATTTTGCCTATTTAGGTGTTATTTGTGGATGCTTGAATAGTGGAGATTCCTTTCCTCAATCTATTCACCATGTTATAGTTGTAAAGAGTTTAAGGGTAGGAGACCTTCAATTTACTGAAATGCACCAAACTGACTACTTGTGGTCTATTTGTCTTGAATAGAGGTTATCAAAGCAATTCAGATGGGTGGAGAGCATATCTAGCATATGTTTCAGAAGGCATTGGGAAAAATCAGGACTGGCAAATGGTCATGAAGTATCAAAGGAAGAATGGATCTTTGTTTAACTCACCTGCTACCACGGCAGCAGTTTTTCAACACTATAAGAATGATGACTGTCTTATTTACCTTCGATCAGTTTTAGAGCAGTTTGGAAACGCTGGTTTGTTTCTCTGATTTATTTGTGTGATTTCTTTCTAATAATGCTAATCATGCATTGACTGGACGATTTTGTAAACTCACAGTTCCAACAGTTTACCCTTTGGACATATATGCTCGTCTTTGCATGGTTGACAGTCTTGAGAGGTTGGGCATTGATTATCATTTCAGCAAGGAAATTCAAAGTGTATTAGATGAAACATACAGGTAATAAAACATTTTTAAATGCATGCACCTCCTAAGGTAACATGTCAGTTATTGTAGATTATAAGACTAACCAAGGAAGTTGTTTTCCATATGAGATGAAAGTAGTGATACTCAGATACCATCAAAATAGAGAAAGCTTCCTGTTTTTTACCATTAAAACTGCTGGATATGAGAATATGCAGATACTGGATTGATGGAGATGAAGAAATATTCTTAGACCCCACTTGCTGTGCACTGGCATTTCGTTTATTACGAATGAACGGATATGATGTGTCTTCAGGTTGTTTGATTTATCATGTTTGTTGTTTAGAAGAGCTCTTGGTCGAAGAAAGATGAGAAGTTCATTAATATGTTCTCTTTGTAGATCCATTTAATCAATATTCCAAAGATAAATTTCCTGACTCCTTGAAAGGATACTTGAAGGATGTTGGTGCTGTTTTAGAGCTATATAAAGCTTCACAAATCATGATACATCCAGGTGAAGAAGTTCTGGTGAAACAAAATGCCTGGACAAGACATCTCTTGAAGCAGGAATTATCACCTTTCCAAGTACGCGTTGATAGACTTTTTAGTCATGTTGAACAAGAGGTAGTTTCTTAAGCTAACATCTTCTATAATGTAGTCCCATGTTTTTCTGCAGTCTTATTATGCATGCTGAAAACTGCTATCTTTTCTAACATTAGGTCAATGATGAGCTTAAATTTCCTCATCATAAGAAGTTGGAGCGCTTGTTAAACAGAGCATCCATAGACCATTATAATTTGGAAGATACAAGGATTTTAAAAACTTCATATAGGTGGGCTTCCACTATTTTCTTCAATTTTCTTAGCTTGCCTTCCTTCCACTCTCTATCCTGTGCTCAAATTAATACTGGTTGGCATAATCCAGATCTTTAAATCTTGCAAATGAAGATTTTTTAAAGATGGCTGCAGAAGACTTCAATATCTGCCAATCAATACATCATGAAGAATTTAAACAACTTGCAAGGTACAAATCTTCTTTGTTTTCAATAAAGCTTCCCCCACTGGAATATCACAAAAATTTTCTCCATTGCATACTCATGTGTGGTTGGTGATTCTGGAATGTAAGCCATGGCTGATTTTTTATACATCTTCCTGAATCTTGCCTTCTGCTTTGCTTCTTTTGTTCATACAAATACAACTAGTTGTGCTTGCTCCAATTTTAACTAGGGTACATTTCTGATTGACTGGAACCCCTTTTGTTGTCCTTAAAAGATGAGACTCGTGTATTGATTTGCTGTCAAGAAATATTTGGCATCATTTTAGTACTCCAATTCGATTTCCATTGATATAAAAAAAAAACAAAAAAAAAATTGTGGGAGCTAATTGATAATTTGCTCATCTTAGGAAGACTAAAATAGGATTTTAGTCTGTTTTGATTTCTTCAGGTGTGATCTGAATGTAATTTAACACATGCAGGTGGGTAGTGGATAGCAGGCTAGACAAACTCAAATTTGCAAGGCAGAAATTAGGCTATTGTTACTTCACCAGTGCAGCAACAATTTTCTACCCTGAACTTTCTGATGCCCGCATAGCATGGGCAAAAAATGGGGTGCTCACAACAGTTGTTGATGATTTCTTTGATGTTGGTGGTTCTGAAGAGGAGTTAGTGCAACTAATTCGGCTGGTGGAGAGGTATTTTCATTTTTAAACTAAAAAGCTTGTCATTGCATTATTTCATCAAGACCTGTCATATAGCCTCTCTTCACACAATCATGTTATGAAAATTTAACTGCAGGTGGGATGTAGATCTCAGCAGTGTTTCTTGTTCCGAGTCCGTCAGCATAATATTTTCCGCAGTTCGGGACACAATTTGTGAGATTGGGGAGAATTCATTAAAGTGCCAAGAACATAATGCAACAGACCATGTTAAAAAAATTGTGAGATAAGTCTTCACCTTTCTGATGATATATTTGTAGTATTCTTTTAATAATTTCAAGTGCTGGTATCTTTTACAGCTTAATACCAGCCGATTGGATGTTTCAACTTCCAAAACTGTTTTGTTCCATTTGACCATCAAATAGAAAGAAACATTATGAAACTGAATAATGTTCAAGCACAGTCCTTTAAACAATGACGTTTTCTTCTGAATGTCAATGAAACCATAATTTGTCACCTTTCCTATTTGACTTCAATGTTGATGAATCAACTTGTTTGGTTTGCAGTGGTTGGATTTGATGCGATCGATGTTGAAGGAAGCTCAGTGGTCGAAAAACAAGCATGTTCCAACAATTGATGAATATATGGAAAATGCATATGTATCTTTTGCCTTGGGACCGATTGTGCTTCCAACACTCTATCTTGTGGGGCATAAGCTTCCAACTGATTTGGCTGAAAACCCTGAATACCATAGACTGTATGAGCTAATGAGCACTTCTGGGCGCCTCCTTAATGATTTCAATGGCTATAAGGTGTGTCGTCCCATTTCTAAGCATCTTCTCAATTTCAAGAGGAAATGACAATCATTTTGAACAGATTTTAATTAAGAGGAAATGACAATCAAATGGAGGAATTTACTCATAAAAGAAACATCTAAACGGTCTAAATTGACCAGGTGCTGGAATTTACCCGGAATAAATTATTTTTTCGCATTAAATGGAGAAAATCTGTACTTGCATTTGCATGTCTTCTGTTAGAGATATTGATAAAATAATCAAAGCTCAACCGATAAAGGCTGATCCAGTTATCCAGTTAATAAAATATTTGACTCATAATACACAATATTATGAATTTAAACCATGCTATCAATATGGGAACCTTATTGGTGGGTGATCTGTTAGTATCTCTATAAATATTTTGAGTTTGGAAGCATATCTTGGCCTTGATGAGTTTGGAGACCCAACTCACAGAAACTTTTGATGTCTCAAAAAAAAAAAACAAAAACAAAAATAATCAAAACTCACCACATATGAAGATGAATGTTGACATGGAGTCAAATATTCAAAGCCTGTAGCTAAGATATGTAGATTGATTCTCCTTGATCCTAAAGGAGATATCAATAAAATCAATTACGGGTTTTTTACTTGTGAGTTCAAATGTGAGTTGAAATGGTTTAAAGAGTTTGAAAGTGGCTGATGTGTTGTCTTTCTTGCAGAGGGAATCTGCCCAAGGGAAATTGAATGCATTCACTTTGCTGGTTGCTCAACGGGGTGGGGATGTTGCTGAGGAAGATGTCATTCAGGAGATGAAGGATGTCATTGAGGAAAACAGAAGAGAGCTTCTGAGACTGGTTTTGCAGGAAGAAGGTAGCACAATTCCAAGAGCTTGCAAGGATTTGTTCTGGAAAATGGCCAAAGTATTGTATCTGTTTTACTTGAAGGACGATGGGTTTACTTCACACGAGTTATCATCTACTGTAAGTGACGTGCTTGAAAAACCCGTCGTCCTCCATGAATTTTCTGAGGCTGAAGCTATGGAAAACTTGAATCCTGTGTCAACTTAGGAACGAGGGAGGGAGGGTGGTCCTGTCACAGTTCATTTGGTTTTGAGAGATCACCTTGTGAATAAATCGTCTCGCTTAAAAGTTTTAATTGCTTTCTTTCATAAGTATTCCATGATATATTTCTTTTGCTTGGCAAATGATCATATTCCCCATTTCATATCTTTCTTTCTAAGCATTGGAGAACAACACGTTACCATTTACAAGTATTATAAATATATAACTCCACTAATGTTTAACTAGCAAGTACTTTCCATTGTAATATATTATAGGGCAGTGCTTCTAATAAACTATTGAACAGATCAAAACCATTGCCTAAAAATCAGCGATCCAATTACAATGAAACCAAGATCATCTCGAGATTAAAATAAAATAATTTAATTTAAATATACAATATATATATATATATATCTCTCTCTCTCTCTCTCTAAAGAGTAACATTTAAAAAAATATTAATTCACAAGCAAACGGAACATTTAAGTACACTTCACATACCTCAAAATAGAGCTACTAAATCACAAATATAATAAACTATTATTTTTCTTCGTTTTTAACTCAAAAATATCATGTCAGACTCACAAAGGAAAAACAAAAAATCCAATCCAACCAACTTGAATTAGATTTTAATAACATGGCGCATAGTGTTAAACCACAAATTCGATATCAAACAAAAAAATTAAAAATATTTGAGGAAAAAAAATTGAAAATGCATTTGAACAAGTAAGGGATTCCCAAAGTGGGAGACAAGTAACCAAACAACTGAATTGCCTGTTGTCTTCACGACTTCTACTGAAGTAAAAATTCAAGAGAACAATACACTATCTCTTGCCAAACAACTGAATTGCCTGTTATCTTCACGACTTCAGTAAAGTAAAAATTCAAGAAAACAATACACTATCTCTGGCAGCCATTTCAACAACACATTCCCACCAAATGCAACGAATTTTCTGAAAACATTAAATCAATGTTCAAATATTAAATTGGCAACACTGAGCTTATGACTCAATGAGACAATCTAAAATATAATGGAAAGCGTTCTTATTCATAAAATGAGGGTGGAATCTTTTCCTTTGCAAGTCCAATACCTTCCCTCTCCAAATTTCTCTATTCATACAATCATTTTTGTAACAATGATTTCATCCACAGCCTTCACAGAAAGCGACATGGTTTCAAACCCCTCAAAAATACTTCTTTTCAAAAGAAACCAACCCATGAACTCCACCTTCCGCCTGTGCTGCTCCAGTTCGGACCTGGATACACCAAGCCAAATAATTTACAACATAAACTACACCATGAAACCTCAAGCATATCAGCATGGACACAAAAAAACTTCAGGATTCTAAGTTTTGCACATCGCAGAAGCGAAGGAATACAAAAAAGGAGTTGCCAATAAGACATTTTTTAGGGTAATTTGGTGTCCCTCATTATTTTCAATATCACCCCTCATTACTTCACTCCTCAAAGAAATTTATTTCCCTCTCTCCCTCTCTCTTACTCATGAAGGGTGCTTTTGGAAGTGTATAGAAAAATTAAAATTGTAAAATGTGGTTATTGAAATTTATTGGTATGTGTAATTTTGTCAAAAAATGTCTTATAAATTGAGACAGAGGAAATACTCCTTTGATTCAATACAGCAATAAGGTATTGATCCCAGATTCTAAAGATACCGCTTGAACAAGAATCAACATCTTTCCCAATAGGAACTAGGCAGAAGATAAGGCGCCCCAAAAAGGCCAACACAATATTCCATTCCAGAAAAAGAGAAGCAATTATAAATCTATAATAATGTATTTTTTATTGTAACCCCTTTTTCTTGGCTCAGGGTTACAATTACTTAAAAAAAAAAATCCTCCAGACCACCACAATATAGGGCGTTTTTTTAAAAGCCCCACTTGATTCAAAATATGGGAAATTTGATAGGTTATATATATATTTTTTTCAATTATACCCTTACTTTAATATATTCCACCCAAGTAATCAATGAGGGTATTTTAAATAAGTCAAATATTATATTTATTCCAATCAAAGAGTACGATGGAAAAGAGATGAAAAATTTTAGAAAAGCAAGATTTTAACCAACATTTCTTGAGAAACATAAATTAGTTAACAATAATTTATATTGTAGTCCAAACTCCAAAAGGAGTAAAAGGCATTACGGAATTTTATAATCTGCCCTCCTCCATGGTTAAGATTAATGAAAACTAGTGAGTACATGTTACTGATGAATGTACACTACATCCAAAAAATGACCTATCTTGATTGAGAAAATGTTCAGTTAGATTAATTGTGGACAGAAGACACATACCTCTAGCCTTAGCACCTTAGATCTTAGAAGATCATGAGCAGCCTGCAGAGAAGAGGCACCAAGATCTTGGAACCCTTGCTTAACAGCTTGTAGGGTGTATGGTATGAAATTCAATACAGAACCCTTGTCTTTAACTGCTCCAACAACCCCCTGAGCAATTTTTAGCTTCGCAGTATCACCCAAGTATCTTGCATCACTACCTTTAGTCATAGCTTCTAGAGAACCCATTCCTCGATACTTCTTTACACGTTGACCATTCTGTCGCAGTGAAAATAGTTATTTACAGCAAATATAATAACATTTTAATTAGACATAAAAACATATTGTCATCACTCACAAACACGAGTAATAATGTGTACATTTTAATTGTGGTGCATACAAACTTGTGTGTTTACAACATATATAGTGGTCAACTGTAAAAAAAAAAATGCCATCATTTTTAACCCAGCTCACTATTAAACCACAGCTTAAGAGGATAGCTTTCACAGATAACGGCAATATTGTATCACAACTTATCATTTTTAAGTTGTTTTTCGGTTTCCTTTCCTTTGGCAGCTCATATCAAGAACCTCTGTTAAGAGGGAAAAAAAAAATGTTTCTAATCACCAAACGACTCTCTGTCCAAATGAAAATACCACTCAACAAATAAAGACAAGCATTACAGAGTCTTTATTGCTTCTCCGACCGTAAAATGGCCATCAGTTGCCACTGATTGCACAACTTATCAAAACTCAGTAATTTATGGTATATGTAAAGTTAAAGGCTCCATATATAACAAGACTTTTAATCATAACTCAGAAACTACCCTACCAGTTAGTGATGACCACTAAAACTGTACAGACATGTTCAGTGCGTTATTTTATTAGATTTTAATACCTGATGCACGTAAGCACCAGGAGCTTCAGTGCTCCCAGCCAGGAAGCTTCCCATCATCACAGTAGAAGCTCCAAGCGTTAAGGCCTTAATAACATGACCAGAGTTTGAGATGCCGCCATCAGCAATAACAGGAACACCACTTTTATAAGCAATAGATGAGACCTTGTAAACCGCTGTTGCCTGACAAACAAGTAAAACATAATCAAAAGTTTCAAGCTTCCATCAGCCAGGAGGGAAAGAATTAAACAACAAAAGAATGAAAATTTTTTAGCTCTAATTATGATTCATCATTCATACCTGTCCTCGCCCCACTGCACAAACCTCTTGGGTAGTACATATAGATCCAGACCCCATACCAACTCGCAAACCGTCAACGCCAGCTTGAATCAAATTGTCAGCTTGGTACATAGTAACGACATTCCCACCTATAACATCCAACTCTGGATACATATTTTTGATGTATTTTATCATCTCCAACTGATAGATAGAGTTCCCTTGAGAACTATCCAAGACTACTACGTTCACCCCAGCCTTTAGTAAGTATTCCAATCTTTCTTTGTCACTCTCCCTTGTGCCAATCGACGCACCGACCAACCACTTCCCATCCACCCCCAACGAACCCGCTGCCAGTTTGGGATACCCTTTAAGCCTTTCAACATCCTCCTTCGTCACCAAATCCAACACCTCATCGTTGTTCACTAAAGGCACAAAATTTGACTTCTTCTTTTCCAAAAACGCATGGATTTGTCCCAAATCAGAGCTCGACGGCACTGAATCCGACGAGTTCACCATATAATCGTATATCTTCACCTCCTTATCGTTTAGTTTCTGCCAGTCCAACTTCGACACATAACCCAAAAGCATTGATGCCGAAGTACCCAACTCAGTAACCAAAACATACGGTGAGTCGCCAAAATCATCAAGCGACTCAATCCTCCCAGAGGGTGGTTTGAAGACAGGATTGGAGAGAATCGGCACTCGACGCGACTTAGCTGAGCGTATCATGGCAGCCTGATCAGACGGCGTCGTATTGGAGTGGATAAAAGCGATACCACCAAGGGCAGCCATAGCGACGGCCATGTGAGCTTCGGAGACGGTGTCCATCGGAGAAGCGACACAGGGGATATTCAGAGGCACATTACGACTGACTCTGGTGGCCAGCTGGACAGCGTCAGTTGGGAAGTCAATGTAGTGAGGGAGGAAAATGACGTCGTCATAGGTGTAGGAGTAACCCTGGCAGAAGAGCTTCTCGGCAGTGAAGCCGTCCTCAAACGGAGGAGGAGTGTAGTCCATCAACGGCGCCGGCAGCACGCTGTGGTGGCTAAAAAAGGGAGTTCAATGAAGGGGTAAGAGAGAATGACTGGGATAGAACTTTGAAGCAGAGAAAGCTTGAAGCTTTTTAGAGGAGATTCAATGGAATCAGGAGGGCGAGGCGACAGAGGAGAGACGGCTGAACACACGACGACCGACCGACTGTGGACTGGAGATTAGCGTATTAGGCCTAGCTGGGAACCCAACGCTGGACGCACCGCATCATGTGATATAAAAAGAAAATACAGAAAATTAAAAATAACTCGAAACGTTTTGGTCTTTTTCACCTTTTAAAAAGAAAATATACCCCCTAAACGGCTTGGTCTCTTTTAGCTTTCATATCTAAAAAGCAAAAACCAAATGAACGCGAATGTCCGAAGATACTAATCCAATGCAACAAAAGAGAGAAAGAAGAACAAATTGAATTCCGTTTGATTCGATTCTTCAAGGCCCTGGTTGGTAAGGTGGAATCAAGCAAAAAGAAAGGGAAATGAACATAGAATCCATGATGATGCTCGTTTGGCATGTTGCAAACACAATTCTAAAGAATTTTGATTCAGCCAAAATTGGTAGAACCCATTCAATCACACACCTCATGGAATTTGATTCCAACACCCCCTCTATCCATTTTACACCCATCCTCCATTTGTCCCCCTCTTCTCTCTTTGACCCTTCTAGCCAATACAAAAACCGATCCATTGTCACAACAAGAGCCTTTCAGTAGCAACGGCCGCATCGAGAGCACCCTCTTCCTCCAATCTCCATCTTGGACATTATAAAATATTCATAGATATTTTAAAAGAAATTATTATAATTTAATATTATTGATTACTATAATTTCTATTTAAATTTAATTATTTAGCTTCATTATTTTTGTAATAAATTTTTAAATATGATTAAGGTAATTTTTTTATTCAGTTTTTTAAAGTCATTGTCTATAAAAAATAATGCTTACTATACGTTTTTGGACAGCTAAAAAGATGGACTTTCCCTCCTCCTCTCTTAGTGCTTTATTAGTATTGGTATTACTTTATAAAAAAAGTTTGTTTAATTTTAAGAAATGATTGGGCTATCAACTGGCCAAATATTTCTCAAAAACAATATCCTCGAACACCTCAAACTATAATTTTACCCATCGATACCAACACCCGATAGTCTCCTCCTGCCATCACTTTTTTGGGCATTCATTGAGGATGGGGAGCATCGGTGAACGGCCTCAGGGATGCCAGCCGGTGCTTCCCAGCTTTGCAGCATCATGGCAACTTGGGTTTTGGTCATCAGCTTCGCGATCGTTTGACTCTCATTATTGTCTACGTTCTGGCTCTGGAAAGTTGGTTTCCGTTGTTGCTTTTGTTGCTATGGGTCGATGTTGTGTTATTGGTCTTTTCTAGGAATTCTTGCTCTCATCTCGCCCATGTTGATTCAATCTACCATATGGTTATCTAGTGGGATTCTCAGATGTAGCGATGGAGAAGACGACCAATCACCTGATTTACCATTTTTGAAAACCATTGCTAAAATGAAACATGTGACCCAAAAACACGCTACAAAACCAAGCTTCAATATCCTTCCAAAAAAAAGAAGAATAAAGCATTGCAGTCGAGAGTTGTAACTGCGAGTTGTGGGATTCTCTTTCTTTCTTTTTTTTTTCATAACTAGGGGCATTTTGGTACTTCCTTATTTAAGATATTTATAATTATTAAAATTATATCAAAATTCTATCTTCATGCTAAATAAAATTTTATAACTTAATTTTATTTTGATTCAAATTTCATAAAAAAAAATATTTCATTATATCAAATGAGGTCTAAATCTCTCTCTTTTTCCCTTCTTCTATATCTATATATAAAGAAGATAGACCCATTTATTATAAAAAAAGACAAATAAAAAGTTTAAAAACCTCCATTTGGTAAAAATCAATTTGACAAAAGGAAGTTATTCTAATAAAATTTGTGTTTAGATAAATTTTTTTTAAAATCTAATTTTATAAACTAAAAATTATTTAGATTATGAGAATGATGGAGTAAAAATTGAAGAGTGAGAAAGAGCTGGAAACAAAATCATGCAAAGTGCTTTTAAAAAGCTATCAAAGATCAAGAAATTAATTTTATGAGCTTTTTCAATGGACTTCTTAAATGGACTTTGAAAATAATTTGGAAGAATGATAGAGATGTCCTAAAAGGATTATTAATTCAACTTAGGTTTCAATTGCCAAATTTTAAGAATTTATAAGTTCAGTTTTTAATTTTGCAATTTCGTTGTGATTAATTCGCAACTTGTATTGCAAATTTTAACAAAAAAATAAATTTAAAAAATAAATTATAAATTAATCACAATAAAATTATAAAATTGAGAACTGAACTTGTAAATTTTTAAAGTTTGATAATTGAAATATAAGTTGAATTAATTATCTTTTTGAAACTTCTCTATCATTCTCTTAGACAATTTGAGGAAACTAAACAACTTTTTCATTCTTGAATTTTTGCCCGTCAATGCTTTTATCTTTATACTAAATTTTATTTTGATCTTTTAATTTTATAAAATATTTTTAATTTTTTTAATCTTTTAATCCTAATAAAATACCACTGGTTTCATCACAAAAATATTTTACAATGAAGTTTTAAATACTAAAAAAATATTTTCAAATGTTGAAATATTAAGTTTAAATTTTTAAAATAATAATAATAATAATTGATATAAAAAATAATCATTTAAAACTAATATGTTAGGATTAAAGGATTAAAAAATATTTTATCATACTAAATGAAAATTTTATATAAAACTAGAGAACTAAAAGTATACTTTTGTCTAAAATTTATTATATATTCTTTAATGATGATTTAACTTCTTAATTTTTTTTCATTTGAAAAAATATACAATTTATTCTTTTATATATTTAGAAATTTATAGATCAAATAATTGAGATTAGGATCTTTTAAGATTCAAATATAATTGTTCAAATATTTGAGATCTAAAAAATATTTAAACTAAAAATTTCATATTTAAATTTGAATTTTTAAATTATAATTTCCTAATTCAAATGCCAAATGGTTCGAGAAAATTAGTTACTCTCTTTGTTAAAAAATATAAAATATTTTTAATTAAATCTTATTATTAATAAAGTAATTAATTATTTTTAAATTAATATTATCTTTTCACATTTACCCTATTAAATAGGGTATTTTACTTTAAAGTAAATATAAAGTGATTTCTTTATTTGTGATACTTTTGAAAAAAAATATAATAATTACATCTTAAAATACTAAAAATGTTTTATATTTTTTAACATCTAACTCTTTAAAAAATACTTTATATTTTTTAATGGATGGAGTAACATATAACTATTTTTATTTAGATAATCCAAATGTTAATGTAAGTTTTAAAATTTATTTTATCAAATCTAAGAATCAATTATTGTAAATCATGGTATCTTTTTTGAAATATAATAAGTTAAATTAAAATTATGGAATTATTAAACTAGATTAAAATATCATTTTCACTTGAACTGCATAAATATATCTGATAAATACCACAACAACAAAAATCAGAGTTTTTTTTTTTTTAAAAACCACCCATTTCTATTTCGTGCGCACATTGTTATTTAATACCACACATGTATCATGCATATACTACTCCATCTTCAAATTTGAAAAAATAATTATTTGTTTCTTTATTTTTATTTATAAACAAAACTATAAATTTTTTAAAAAATATTGATCATATTTTTTCTAAATTGTTTCTCATAAATTCAATGTTTATTTTCACTAAATAAATTTGTTTAATTAATTTGATGGATAATTCAATTTAATTGTTTTAATTTCAAACATAATTATTATAATTAACTAATTTTCTTAAACTATATGAGTTACTTATTTTCTTCTACATTTAAAAATATTGATGGGAGTATATGACAACTTCAATTCTCGATCAGCCACTGTCATTTTTCTTCAACAACAAATTGATCTCTATAGGCCACTCAAATTCATCTTGAAAGTTTCTATGGCATTTGCATGTACACAGATATTTGCCTCGTAATGATATACAAAAGCTCATCATTTGAAAACGCTTCAATCTTATGCTCATTTGATTGCTTTGAAGAATAATCACTGCTAGTTCTTGTGATCATATACTATAGCAATACGGTTTGGTGTCCTCTTAATGAGGATTACCGGCTTCAATTTCTCAAATTTTTTCCCCAATCTCTTTCAATCCTTATTGGGAAATCTTTGATCCAAAAAATAATTGTTCTTTCAAATTTATTCTATATAGTACTGTAATCAAGCTGTTTATCAAGAAATCATCAGTTACTTTTTTTTCAAAAAAAAAAGTTAAAGAATATTTTTTTTCCTTAACTATTGCTTAAGAGTATATGATATTTTAAACTTTTATGTGATACAGTTTTTCTTTTAACATATAAAAATGATACCGTGAGCACACTACTATTAAAAACTTAACATTGATCGTTAATTGATTTAAAAATTGCAAAAAGTGTTAATGACCCATAAAATTGTATAAAATGACCCATAAAATTATATATAACTATCCTATAAAAAAATTAATATCAATTAAGTTTCTTAAATTACATATAAATAACATGACATGAATTTTATTTCTTACCCATGTAAAATGCCAAAATATAATTTTTGACCAGTTATTATTTTAAGAACTTAATCGATATTAATTTTCTTATAAAGTACTTATTTATAATTTTATAAGTCATTTTCTATATTTTTTTAAGTTTTTTACCGTCACAGTGCTCAATGAATTATTTTCAAATGTTGAAGGAGAAAATTATATCACACAAAAGTTTATGATACTTGATGCTCCTAATTATATAGTTGAAGGATAAAATTACCATTTAACCCTTAATCAACAAGGTTCTCATTTCTTAAATGTCTTTAAAAGGCATTTGACATATATTACTATAAGAATTCAAAATCAATAGAAACTAAATTAGCATTCAGTGTCATGGCTGTCTAAGTTAGTACTCTATTTGGCACCTCGAAAGAGAACTTTTGGCACTAATCAAGACTATCGGTAAAGCATGTTAAAATACTTCCATTCTGTCTTCTTTCTTTTTTAATGAATTAAAGGTCACAAATAAACCATGTTAATTGATAAGATGAGTCATGTCAGGATATAAAAAATTACAGCAACTAAGCGATAGGGTATCGAAAATATGAACATATAAATTATTAGTAGAAGCCTGATGAGATAACCAATTCATACATTTATTTACCTTCTTTAAAAATGTGGTCAAATGTGATTGTTCAATCTCGCATGATAAGATTTCTAACCATTCTCTCTTTCAAGTCAAAGCATCACATTCCTATAACCCTACCGTACATTATTGTTTCAAATTCTCTATCCAACACGTTCCATTTTGATTTCATTTCATTTATTTACTCCTATAACAATGAACATATAAAACAAAAAATTTTTAAATCCATTTTAATAATGTTAAAAAGATGTACACTTCCAATGCTGAGTATGCGAACGATATCGAAGCCAATATAGTGGTCTCTATTACTTACAAAATCCAAAATTACAGACGTCACTTATTTCCACTTACAAAAAATGTTAGGGATTTTGTTCAGGAAAGTGGTGTTTCTTCTAATCTGGCTCATTTCCAAAAGCGGGCCCTTAAGCTCCATCAAATCAGTTGTACACAAAGTGGCATCCATCATAGCCTGTCGGGGAGCAAACAGTTTCGTTAATTAATCACTGAAAAAATATTAAATCAATAAATAATCACACTCTAGAGAAGCTGAATTATTCACTGCTTTTACTCACTTGGATCAACGGCGACTAGCATGGCTATCCCTCCAAAGTCGCATGATCCACCATTCGCCTTGCTCACTTGCCAATAGCTATTGAAAGCATACGATGCATGTGCATACACTGAATCAGGAAAGAAGCATGGCCCATTGGGCTGTATTGGTCCACAATCAGCTCCTGACCAACATGCATAGTTCATGCCCTCTTGCATGATTGGGTCCGGAACCGAGGGCTTGGCCACACACCACAAGGCCGCAACTGGGGCAACATACGGTGGCGGTGGCACAATCGGTGGCGGATAGATTATTGGTGGCTGAAACACTATTGGGCTAGGAACACTCCCACCGCCAGGGGATGGAAAAGAACTTGGTGGGCCTGGGACATTGCCACCACTAGGGGATGGAAAAGAAATTGGTGGGTTAGGGAAACCACCGCCGCCGCCAGGGGTTGGAAAAGTTGGTGAACTTGGTGGGTTGGGAGCAATACCTCCACCACTAGGGGACGGTATGACATATGGTGGGCTAGGCTCAAAATAAGGTGGGCTCGTTGATGAACTTGGTGGGCCTGGGTAAACTATAGGCGGGTTTATCACCGGTTCAGGTGAGCCCGGGATGATAGTAGGTGGGCTTGGAACAATTTCAGGTGCTGGAGGTGGGCTTTGGATGGGAAAAACTGGTGAAGAGAAAGAATAGGGAGATGGTGGTGTGGGAAAGTATCCAGATGGGCCTGGAGGTGGACCTTGGGCTGGAAAAGTTGGGCTGGGAACACCTGTGGAAGGAGGGTTTGGAGGATATACACAGAACGGAGGAGATCCATTATCCGGCAACGGAATTGGAGCGAGAGATTCGTAAGGAGGCAGAGAGAACGGTGAGCTAACGCTGTAGGGTTGTACATTTGATGAATCTAAAGATGGATCGAGACCAAAATGCTTAATGGCTTTCAATTTCTTAGAATGCTTGTTGCTTGAACTTTTACGTTTACTCGTTATCGATCTTTCTGCATCTGCACATTGGAAAGCAAAGAGGTTCATGAACTTATCTTCATCAGGTGAAATCTCGCTCGATCTCGATAGTATCACGAAATTCAATTGTTACTATCTTCTTCCGCCACATTGCTCTGTCGCACCTCTTGTTCTTACACAACACATTACGGTTTCTTGTGTATGATCAGAATTAGTAAAATGCAGATTAAAACATGGCATTGAAGAAGTAGGATTAACCGTGATTAGTTTGGAATAGTGTAGTTGGAGAGGGCTTACCACAATGACTGAGGGAAACAGCTGCTAGAATGAGATAAAGGAGAAGAAAGCCAGCTCTTAATCTCAAGTAACCTCTTCTTGTTCCCATGACCCACCCTCTTCACTTGGAATTATGGCTCTATTGTGCCAGTTTCAATTCAAAGACCAGAAGGTGGTACACTACAAGGTGGGCTTCATGTATGTAGAGTTAGGTTACCTTTGAAATTGGTGAGAGTGAAGGAAGAGTGAGGGTGATGGAATACAAGTGTTTCTGATTTGGGGATAAAGAATGATTCTTTGGGCGGCACAATGTTGCTTTGCTGGGAGATGTATGAATGAAGGAATGCTACAATTGCAGAAAAGCTGCCACAAATGTGTGTATTTTATGGGAATCAGTAGTTCACTCACCGTCTCCTCAACAGTATTCTTTCTTTGCTAATTTTCTTTAAAGCTCATTTCTTAATGTTGGTGGTATATATGCTTGCTTCGCCACCGGAAAAGATGAAACTTAAGTTTTTTAAGCTCTTTTGTTTTGCTTACTTTTCACTCCAATCTCTCTCTCTCATTCTTATGGTGACATCACCACCTTCTGGACAGTGGCGTGAAGAGGAGGGATTGTGTGGTTGATCAAGGGGAAAGACGTACAAGATGCTTGAGGAAAAGTATGTTATAGGCTGCATACATCAATATTGCATTTGTCCATGTTTTATTTCCCAGATTATTCATAGTTATGTTGTTCACGCACTGGAGAAAGCCTGCAATTTGAAGTGTATAATTCGAAACAGAGAAAGCATTCAAAGCTTGAAGATGCCAAGCAATGCAAAGGCACCCCATCTCCGGAAGAACTAATTAGAAACATAACCCATTAAGCCAAGCAATGCAAAGGCACCCCATCTCCGGAAGAACTAATTAGAAACATAACCCATTAACTCAGTCTCTGTCGTCTTCATATAGAGAGTTGAGTTTCAATTTCTCCCTCGCGACTCGGTCTCGAGCCGTTAATTGTTCTCTTCTTGGTGGGTATAATTTATGGTGTCACAACCCTCATATGCTGGTTCGAACGGATGAATCGATAATGGAGCTTTATTTGGCCTCTCTGATACTTGTCTCAGTCTCAGATGTCCAATTGTTTCCCAACTCATGAAGCTCGTCAACCTCTCTTCTTCTTCTCAAATGAAGAGGGTTGCTCAGAACAAACCAACCAAAAAAAAAAAAAAAAACCCGGGGGGGTGGGAATCTTCCTTCAGATGGTAGAAAGGCTATCCAAGATTTGGAGAGGGGCTGTGAGCTTGCCACCTAGGGTCTCCTTATTGCCACTTCACTGTCCACATATAAATTTCTTCCCACATCATCACTTACTTCACGCCATTAATGCCATGTAAGCACAGCAGTGTTAGCTTTGTAAGTAGATTCAATTTTAGGCCCTAACTTTGATAAACTGTGAAAGGCGGAGTGCTTTACAAGCTTTTAACGTAAAGGACATACTTGATAGTGGCTACTTCGGAGTCCAATTTGTGCTTTTACATGAAGGCACTTGCCAAGTCTGCACAAACTGAGTAGGCTAAAATCATCTTGATGCATCGCATGTTTACTTCAAAACATAATGAAACACATCTAAGCTGTCTTTAATCAATACTTAATGGAAATTTCCTTTTACTGTCCGTGTGTGTTTGTGTGTTTGTGTGTTTGACTCTTGTATTTACGGCCGGGAAAAAAACCGGTATTGCAGATCATGTCTAAAGTTACAGAAAGTAAAAACCAGAGGAACTCAACCTCTAAACCAGTTCTACTTCCAAGATACTTGAGCTATGGACAAAACACAAAATATATACTGAAATATAATTTTATTTAAAAGAATGGAAAGTGGTATAAATTAGTGATTGTTTTTTTTGGTCAAAGGTTATTTGATTTGAAAATCTAATTATTAAATGAAGACATGTATTTGATTTTAGGAAGAATAACATTTAAAGATTACTTAAAAAAATTATTCACACATAATGACTAACAATAAGTTTATTTGAGGAAAAATAAGTTGCATTTTCGTTTTAACAATAATTCATTTCATATTAATCTTTATCTGTAAATATTTACTTGAGTGGTTTTTTAATATGATTATCCCTTGATTTTATAATTTTTCATGACACGGGATAGGGGATTATGACAAGGAGAGACTCACGCCCAGTGGCATATATATGGTGGGGCTTCTCTTCTCTGTCGGTATATTCTTTTTCTCTGTAGTAGACATTAATCCACCAACATAATTTTGAGATGTACTATTTAAGAAATGCATAATAATCACGAGTAAATGAATGGCTGCGACAACTTGAGATTTTCAGAGATAGCATATGCTCATTCCTCTACACTTGAAGGCCCCAGGTATGGTCACTAGATATGTCAAATTACTGGGGTGAAAAAGCGGAGGCATGTGGCCTATAAAGGGCCTGGATAGCATAAAATAAAGAACATTATGAGAGCTCTTTTATGTTTGTTAAGGTCAAGGACGATGATGACAACCCTTGAATTCTAAATAGTACTTTTGATGCTTTGACTCAAAGGGATTTTGAAATGGGACCATTGGATTGACTCCTTTTTCACCAGATGTGGAATACAATCCGCACCATAGAAGGACAAGAGCTAGCACCAAGGGAAGGCCCCTCATCAACAACTTTGCAGTTTGAAATGACACTCAACTTGGACAGGGACGTTAGCTTAGTTGGTAAAATGTTTACCCATTACTTTTAGTACTTATGAGAAATATCCTTTACAATCTACAAAAGCTTGTTTCTCATACTTTACCAAAAAAAAAAATTCATGAAAAGTTATAATAAAACATGAATTTAAATTTGAATTATTCATATCTAAATTCATAAATTGTTATGCATTCAAATGGAGAATTTGATTTAAATTCAAATCATTATACATCCAAATCCAACATTACTTAATTTCCATGCCCCTTATAATGTTCCATAACAAAAGTTGGAAGATTAGTTGTAAATTATTGTATGATCAGTAGTGAATTGTGGAGTATAAGAGTGAAATCCTACAGCTATATGTATTAGTTAAACACATTTTTTTCAATCTTTTGTGTTAAAATTTGAAACGTTAATTACAAATTTTTCATATCTCCATGTTAAATTTCAAAAAGTCAATGTAATATTTTTTGCATTTACATATATCATTAAAATAAGTTTCATTTAATTTTCTAAATTAAAAGTCAGAATATCAATTGCAAAGTTTTTCAATTCTGTGTCAAAATTGGGAAGATTGAAAGTGACCCATGTTGGAGATTTTAAATTTAAAAAGAAACTAAAAATTGTGGTGAACTTTAAATTAGGTGAGGGTATAGAATAGTAAGCTAATCTGCATGTAGAATAATTATTATATCAAAATCCTATCATACGAAAAGCATTTTATTTAAAGTATGATGTAAGGGTTAAGATTCTATGGTCAAATTGGTGTACGTACCATCGATAAAATTAGTTACAATGTTCTCTTTTAGAATATCACACAAATTATAATAATGTGGGGACATTATGAGAAGAACTTGTTCTTATTGGCCGTAACCTCTCACTAAGCATGACCCACAAGCACGAAACTTTACATACGAAAAGAGTATATCATGATATTCCAAAAAGAAATCAAGTCCACTTTCTCTTGATTAATTTATTATGATCGATAAAGTTAACTTAACCAAAAAAAAACTAATAATTTCAACTTGGAGATCAATTGATATGAAATTTATTGTTTATGAAGAGTTGGTTTTGTATAAATAAGATATTTTTTTGGGGTGACACACTTATATGATTTTTTTTTGAAATTCTATTTAAAATATTATCACTGTAAATTTAATCAAATGCCCATTATAAGGTAGTAGAACTATTCTAGCAAAAAATTTTTCGTTATGTATATGAGTATTGTACAATATTTTCATTCGTTAATAAATTATTGGGTTGACCCATTCTTGTGCAATATATATAAATGTGTGTGTATGATACTTTTTGTTGAAATTTGAATTGAAAAATTGAATAGCTCCAACATAATTATCCCCAAATTTTTATTTTTGGAAAATTGTTAAAAATGCTTTTAAGAGTAGAAACATGGGGCAATACAAAGAGATAATGACTGTGTTTGACTCAAAATTTACAATCCCCACCAATGAGCATGTAGGCCACAACCGATTATGGGCCGTACTGGCTCAGCTAGTGATTTCGATTTCAAATCTTACATGCAATTGTATTAAATATTTGTTGGTAGACTTCGCTGCTCTTATAATTCTATTCAACCCAATGCGGGTTAGCTAGAATCAAATATAACTTTAAATTCTTGTATTTTTTTAAGTTTTGTTACAAGTTTATGTTTTTTTTGGTTCTAGTTCTTTATAATACCACTCATGGAAGAATTTAAAATATCAAAAAATAAATTCAAAATTATATTTAAAAAAAAAAGCAAAATGCAACAATTAAAGTCCTACTTTGGCAACCAATGAAAATTGAATCTACCAAAAAGGATTAGTTCCTTTGTAACTTGATGAATCAAGATTTAAATTTTTGTAAAGAGAGGTGATTATATTCATTATTTGATCATAATTCAAACAAGATTAATTTTAATAGAATAACATGTGTAGGTAATTAAAACATAAGTCAAACGTTGGTGGATATCCTCCATTGGTTTACACCAGATGAGTATAATGTGTGCATGAAGCGAGCGACGATGGGTCAGCCCATCCATGTAGACGTGGGTATCTGTAATATTAAATGGGCTTTGTCCAAGTACTCAAAATCTTTTCTATTGTTAATAAAATAAAATAAAAGTAAGATAAAGAAATAAAAATTCTTAATTTTTAAGATGAAAATTAAAATTTGCTAAAAATAAAAAAATATCTAAAAATTAAAAAATTTGAACTAACTCAAATAAATAAGAGGTGTTAAGGTCAGGTTTAATTATATAAATTTTTTTATAGATTTAAATATTTTAATTTCAATTCGAATAAATCCGACGGATCTGGCAGACAATAAAAAGAAATTTCTGAAAAAGTGACGAAGCCAAGTGCTTCCAGTACCTCCTATTGCTGAACCCACGCTTTTCCACTAACCATTGGCAAGTTTTTTCCTGTTTTCAATGTCGTCGACAATTTTTAGGAAAATGAATTTGACATTTTAAGGTGAGTTCCTTTTTTTTTTTTTCCCCAATCATTTTAAGATGAGTTCTTTGACGAATAGAACTCCAAAGGATTTACACATGCCACAAATGTGCTTTGCTAGAGGTTCTTTCAACCAAAAAAAAAAAAAAATCCACTGAGAAAAATATGGTCTTTGCCAGCGTTTCTTAAAGAATTACTCCAAACGTCTTTATATATAAGATTTTTTAATTGAATTATGTAAATTAATAAAATTTAATTATCTAATTAAAAGTACAGTAATATTTTGATTTTTCCTTTAATTATTGTAAAAAATGAATATATTTTTTCAAAGCAAATTAATAAAAGTATTTATCTTTTTCTCTTTCCAATTTAATAAGGGTATAATAATTTATTCATTAAAAAATATACTAACAACTTATTATATTTAGGAATAAAAATGTTTTAAAAGATCTCTTATAATTGGGGATAGAGGGAGTATGGTGCAATTAATTAGTTTTAGAACACACAAAAATTGTGGGAATGTTTAATGAAAGCAATGAAGGGTTTTTCTTTTTTCTTATACATTATGCATTGATTGACTCTTTTCTTTTCAAAAGAAAATTATATGTCTAAATATCACGTATTTATGATCAAAGAATTTATCAATATGCTATTTTGATAATTTATAAATAAGTTATTCCCTTTTAATTTAGTCTTCTATATATATATATATATATATATAACTGCTTTTTGTCAATTTGATTCTTATGGATGAGCCATTTCTCAATTAATTCGTCTATTCATAACTTTTTAATAATATTTAATAATATGATATCAGGCACAACGAGTTAAATTTGACCAAATTCTTTTTAAAATGTGTCTTATATTAACACAAATTTAAATTTGAAACTGTGCTTAAAGTATTATGGTTTTTTCTACTAAAACCAACAGTACAAGTTGGTTGCTCTTCAGAGTTTTAATTAATTTGTTATCACTCCTGAGTTCAATTTTTTGGAAAATGACAATTAGGGACCCCTTAAGGTCATTAATTACAATTAGATCCCAAATTATTAAAATCTCAATAATAAATCATGATCCTTACTTGAAATTTAAAAAAATATGAATAGTTTAAAATGCCTCTTAGAAGTGACTTTAATAATTTTTTAAGTGATTATTATATATTCATAGATGTCCTTAAAAAATTTTAAAAGAGAATTTTACTTTCATACTAAGAAACAATCCATTTTCAACTATTATTTTTTTAAGTTTTTTAATTAAGATTGACAATATTTTGCTCATTTCATGATGCTAATTTTAGCAGTGTTTTTTTTATTTTTTAATTAGAGGAAAAAATTTTAAACTCATATATATTTTCAATTTCAAGCAGGAACTATAATTTATTATTGAGATTTTAATAATTTAGAATCTCTTACTATAATTAATGGCCTTGGGTGTTCCCTAGTTGTCATTTTCCAACCCCCCCGCTCCTTTTTTTTACCTTAAGGAGTTAGTGGGGCTCTCTCTATGCTCCCTCTTTTTAACCTGTTTTACGTTGTCCTTTTTCATGTTATGGTTGTGGAAATATTTATTTTCAATTATTTCATTTAAATTAAGAAAATTAATTATATCATTGAGATTGCTGAGAAAAGATTTTGGTTTCCATATTTACCCTTAGCAAATATCATAAATTTATAAAATATATACCCCATGTATATTTCAATTCAGGAGAGTATATTTGAGAAAAAGCAATAAATATTTCACAAACTTTTGAAAAAGTGACTAATTAACATTCAAAGAATCATGAAATTCTTCTTAAAGATGCATGAGACCTGCATAAAGAACTGGAGTATAATATTCACCAAAAAGAAAAAAAGAACTGGAGTACAGTAAGTCAATGATTTTTTTTAAAAAAAAAATCTATATATTGTCTATGAAATTAACTGCCAATCTGGATAGAAACTGAGACATGATCCAAAGCATTGATCTTAAAAAGAACATTATTACTTGTAAAAGACTCAAATTTAACAAAACAAAAAGTACATGAATTAGTTTTCTCAAAATGTCCCTAAAAGAGGTGGAAAAAAACTTGTAATTATTTTGTTGGTGATTAATATTTTTTTCTTTTTCATTTCAAGCCCAGATGGCCAGCAAGGACATGGAAGCAATGCCAAGAAGAAGAGAGAGATGAGCTCCAAGGTGGATCTTGAAGTTGGAATGAAGCTTAGGGTTCATGAAATCAGCAGCAAGAAGATCAACCAAAGCCATGTATATCAAAATTCCTGCTGATGCTGAGTTGAACACTCCTTCTACTATTAGTCCTCTTGGGCCATCTTCTCTGTTCATGCCCGATATCCCCACTCCTATCGCTATCCCTATCGGCGTTGTTAGTGAGAAAAATATTGTCATTATCGCCGTCGATGTCGACTTGAATTTCGCCTGATGCATATCATCACCAACACATGCTTTATTAACAATTAAGACAGATTAAGTTAGCTTTGGTTAATAATGTTTTTAAGATGTCATAATTATACCCTCAATGAAGTTCATTGGTTAGAGAAGATTGTTTAGTTATTTAGAAAATACTACTAAAGTGAAGGACATTTTTTTAATAAAAAAAGTAATGTTTTTAGATGAATGATCTTACATTAAGGACCATTGAGAATGGCTATTAATTACTATATGTGTTATATATATTTACATTTGCATTAATTCATGGAATCACTTTATATATGAACAAGTAAAGCTCCTTATTACTTTATATCCAAAAGCAGGTTCTTATTCCTTATATAATATTAATTAGTGCTCTCTTTTTCTCTCTCTCAAAATGAAACACACACACGTAAGGTAACCCGTCGTTGAATCAATGGCCACACCCCCATAGGAAATTAAATGAAACTTGACTATTTTGCCATTATTAATTAATTTAATTTTTATATAGTGCTCTAATTCTATTTATAAGTTACTTCTAACACACGTATTTTCAAAATAAAGTAAAATTTTAAAACTCACTAACTTAGCCCAAAAAATTATATAGTTTTATCTCTATTAAATATGCATCCTTTATAACATATATACTCTTTTATACTAATTTATAAAACAATTTTTGATAAAATTACTCACTATAAGATTATCAAATACACTTTACAATATAATTTTTTTAAAACACAAATATAAATTTTTAAAAACACTCTTTATTTAATATAACTTTATATGTGAAAATTAAATAAAGAGAGAAAATATAATAAGGAAGGAAGTGTAATATAAAATAAGTATAATTAATGAAACATTATTTTTATTAAAATGTCTTATATTTTAAAATATCAAATCACTTTTAAAATTGTATTAGAAACTGGAACGAGAGAGTAATTTTCCCCACCAAAATTTAATAGAGGGTAAAATAAAAAAATAATAATAATAAAATAATGATATGATTTATAAGCTAAACATAAAAATTCTTTTTCGCTTTATATATAAGACGGAAATGACTATATAAGCCATTGAAAAAGGAAAAATAAAATAAAATTCGAAAGATATGTACCTGAGATATGCAGCCACCAAGACCCATGCCCTCAAAAAACTGATGAAAGGAAAGAGCCACTAGAAGAGGCTTTATAGTTTCAAGGCTCTGTGCAGCTCCCAACGATATCCCAATGATCACTGAATGAACCACTATTCCCAACTCCAACACCTTCACTAACAAAACATTAATTAATTGATGATTAATTTGTTAATTAATTACTCTCAATCAATTAATTAATTACCTGTGATATGATACGGTGTCGGATCACTTCATTTGATGTTATCATCAGCTCAACATCATGATGATGAGCTGATCCATGAGCATGACCATGTGTGGAATGAGTGTGCATATGAACATGACCATCATGTTCACTTCCTGCTTCTAATTCATGATCTGCAGAAACCTGCTTTGTGTTGTTATTGAAGTGTTGCTTCTCATAGTAACCTGTGGCGAGCGAATCCACCATTAACGTCGCCACCGAAGCCGCCATGGCGATGAGGCCGGCGAACGGGAATTTCGACCACGGGCCGTCCTTGTCCAAGCAGGGCGAAGTGAGAGTCTCGAAAGCGTCTGGGAGGATATGGACGAAGCCGGTTGATAGAATAACGCCGGCGGCGAAAGCTTTGACCATGAAGAACACGTCGTTCTGGGGATTCAGAAATGGGACTTTCCGGCTCAGTAATGGGAGGCTAACCCCAAGAGCTCCAGCGACGAGGACGGAAGCAATGGAGACGACTTTGAATTTTAGAGTTTGGCTTGGGTTGTCGCTTTTAGTGGCGTTTTGTTCGGCAGCATCGCATGTGCAGTCACAGGAAGCCATTGCTGGGAGGAGGAGGAGGAGGAGGAGGAAGAAGACGATGCAGTGATGAGTTTCAGAAGTAGCCATTTTCTGATTGAGAGAGAAAGGATGGCTAGGAACGAAGCAAGCAAGTTTTGGTTTTTCCCTGTGAGTCTGAGTCTATGAAGAAGGATTCACAAGAGTGTTGTTATTTAAAAGGCCAAAAATTTGTGTGATCCGTCAAATAAATATTTGAATGCATGGTCACAAAATGAAAAGGGAAAAAGCTGTATAATTAAGGTTACATCAGAATACATAATATTAAATTGTTAATCCCAAATTTTTGCTTTTTTTTTTTTAATGAAAGAATCAAATTTTATTAAAACAAAAGGTAAAAGACATAATATTTCTGCATAAGTCATAACATATTTACACATTATAATGGGGAAACTGATAATTTGGTCCAAACTAAAGAAATTAATAAATTAAAACATTCTTTAGAACCTAATTCTCATTTGATATTTGTGTGAAAGGGCATAATTGCCCCTCCTCTCTCTCTCTCTCTCTCTCTTCTTCTTCTTTTTAGCCCAATCCTTTTCTTCACCTTTGTCCTGTTGTTTCGTTGGGCATTAGAGAAACTAGTAGGACCATTGTTGCTGACGCTGGAGTCATGTAACGTTGAAGATTTATTATTAAATTATTAATATTCTAGAAATTATAATTTATATATAAGTCTTTATGAAATTTAAAGTAAAATTTCAAAATTTACATATCAACTTGTTTTTTCTTTCATGGTTTTGAATTTTGCAGATCCATTTAAAGCTGTTTTCCCCCATTTTTCAAATTATTTCTTCAAATTTTATAACTTCATTTTTTGTCCATTTTAAATTCGTGAAAAATAAAGTGTGGAGTTTTCATCTTGTAATGATTTATAAATCCTCTTCTAGATATTTAAATCTCAAACTAAGGACTTTCTTTAATAAAACAAATTGGCCAGACTTAAATGTTACATATACAAACAGACATATATATATATATATATATATTGGATAAAAACATACATATATACATGACGTAAATTTAAATATCGTTTGTCTAAACTTTCTAAAACACGATTTAAATATCCACAATGTCGGAATATTTCTAATTTAAACCATATTTTATTAACTATAGAGACATAACATTATGTACACTAATTACTCTCTTTTGTATTTTTTTTATGAGACAATTTTTATAATTTTTTTATAATCTATTTTTTATAATTCTTACTATAAGACTTTTTGTCTAAACATTAATTTTTTCCTTAATATTGATATTCCTTAACTATTTGAACAACCTTCTAATTAATTAAACAAACTTATCTGATTAATAAATATCATTGAGCATAAGTTTAAAAATTTTAAAAGCATCAACCAATTATTTACTACCCCAGTACTTAATATAAAATAAAATTAGCTAATTTCGTGCTTATAAAAAATGTTGGTTATAACCTTGGAATTATAAAAAAATATGTAACTTTTCAATTTTAACCATAATAAATTGTTGTTTAGGAATTCAAATAACAATAAATAAACAAGGGGTAAAATTGGGAAAAAATAATTACTTTAAATTCATCTTTTATTGAGGACAAAAGAAAAAGCTTTCAAATTTTGTCTTAAATTAAAGACCAGAGTGAGTATATTTTAACTGACTTTCTCAATTTATGTAAAGCAATAAAATTAATAGTTTATTGTAATAAAAACCAGATGGAGTATATATTGCATTCTGCCACTCTGGAACGACAAATGAAATGATGCTATAAAGTACTAAATACAATTTTTAATATGGGTCCAATGTGAACATAAATTTTTATTTTTTATAGCATCCATGATCATTAATGAATGGTTGTGTATGAGTGAGAGAGAAAGAAAGGAGGAAGGGGAAGAATAAAAATAATTTATATATAAAAAAGGCCCTATATGAAAGGCCAATAGAGTGAGAATCTTATACAGTGAATGACAACCACTGAAACAAAATGCAGTATAGGGTAAAAGGTTCTGAAACACATATCTGATTTAATTATAATAAAAAATTTTGGAATGCCATTGAGGAGGGCATGTGATCTGTTGAAGTATGCTGAAAGCCTTGAAGACTAATTATTAAAAACAATGAATAATATAACTGAACAAACATGACCTAATTAAAGTTAATTCATTGCCTAACTCTTTCTCTTTTAAGTATCCTGGTTATATTAATGCTATAATAGTAGTTGAATTAATGCAACTTAAGTTATATATGCATATATAATACTCCTTCTGGTTTAATTATGGGACAAAATTAACTAATTTCACATTTTTTAAAGGGGTGGTACTCATTCCTTTCCTTAATAAAATGCAAATTTTGGAAGTTTTTCTGTCCTTAAATAAGGCAAAACTAAAGTAATTAAATTTTTTCCAAATTTTATCTCTTCTTAATTTATTATGGTTTGAATTTTTAGATAATGATTTATTATGATTAGTAATTTTAATAAGAAAAAAATTCATAAGATAGAGAGTGTAAATTTTATTATCATATTTATAAATCGCATTATTAAAATTTTATTAAAAGTTTCTCCTTTTATCCCCATTAAATTCTAGGGTAAAGTTAAAAGCATGTTAAATATTTAAATAGGGGTTAATGAGTTTTAAAATTTATTTAATTCTTATGAATCATGTTAGAAGTAACTAGTTAATAAGATCACATAAAATTGTTATAACAAGTCAATTTATTAAGGGACTTGACATGTTTAGCATCATTATTGGAATGGGCCATTTAACCCAGACACTAGTTTTTTTTTTTTTGGATGAAAACCTAGTTACTAGTTAAATGAGTTGACCAAGTCATTTTTTTTTTAAGAATTTATAAAATGTGCAAGGTTGTCTCTAATCACCTCTACCTTTATTTATTTATTTATTTTTTGGCTGTAACTTCTAATTCTAATTTGAGTGCTTCTTCGATTATGATCTCCTCATGTTACCTTGTCCATCAAGTTTGAGTTTTCACTTCCAATCTACTACCATGGTGGCCATAGCACTATCAAATCTAGTGTGAATTTATAATTGACGTTAAAAAATATAAGACATTTTTTAAGAAATCAGATGTTAAGAAATATAAAACATTTTAGTCTTTTGTGGTGTAATAATTATCTTTTTTTTAAAGTACCCCTATTGATAATGACTTTATATTTATTATAGAATGTATAATAGAGGTAAATATAAAAAAATATGGTTAATTTGAAAATAGATAACTACTTTATTGAAAAGTGAAATTCGATTAAAAATATCTTATATTTTTAAACGGAAGGAGTAGTTTGTTCTGACGAACTAAGTAGGTCAATCCACTGAATCAGCCTAATGAATCTAGTTTAATTTTCAGCATATCTAACTAGTTCGTACAAAAAAAGACTCGCTTGTTTAGCTCGTGATATCTAATGGGTCTAGCACATAATGAGTAAAATGATGACTTTACTCTACAATTATCAATATGTGACAACATTGTTATTTTACTATTATATTGATATATTGATTATATGATTTCTGATTTGAATTTTTAGTCTTAACAAGTAGTTTATTGTTTGAAATGTTGTATAATTTTAAAAAAATTTGTACACTTTCTAATTGATTCTTTAAACAATCGGTATAGAAAATCCAACAAACAAGTTCAATATTATAAAATTGAAGCCTTTTTAACTTTCTACATCATTTGTATTGTAAGTGATGTAAAAGTCACTTGAGAAAACCAAAATATGTACTAGTGAGTCAATTGATGAGTGCAATATATGCTGAGATTCAAGAAGCAACGGAGGGCAAGAAAAGTAGAAAAGATGAGAGAGAAGAGGAGGCAGTGGAAGAAACATGTCTTGCACATAAAAAAGTTGATGGATGTAATCAACTTTGTGCATATGAGGACACAATGTTGTCATGTTACCTCAATAAATTCATATTAAACCTCAAATTCATACCCTAAAGTGTCTTAATTTACTAAATCTCACCTAATTATGTCGAAATTATGTCTTCAATTCCATCTTATCATCATCTCATTCATGGTGGAAACTTTATTGAGCCTACCAATTAATAAATTAGTATATTTATAACTCCTATAGATTTAATTAAAAATATATATTACGAATGCAAATAGAAATGCTTTTCTTATAGTAATATATTAACTTGATTGGTATAACTGTCCCTATCTCTAACGATATCAAAAAAAGTAAAAGGAAACTTACATATTTAGTTTCATATATTTAATATATTTTTTTCCAATCAAATCAAAACAAATATATCTTAAAATATTAATAACAATTTATTATAAGATAAATAATATATAAAACATTCATATTTTTTAATTTAATTGAAAACAAGTATTTTAAATAACCAAATTTTCTTCAAAACAAAAACAATACTAGCCTGTTATAGCGTTAATTCGTACCATAAAGTGTCTTAATTTACTAAAGCTCACCTTAGTATGTCGAAATTATGCCTTCAATTTGATCTTATCATCTTATGTATATGTTGGAAACTTTAAATAAAAAGGGTCCAACAAAGCACTTATTGAGCTTACCAATTAATAAATTAATATATTTAGAATTCCTATATATACCATACATGCCGCAAGACCGTCACCGTATCTGATTTAATTAAAAATAAAATAAAACTGAAAGCAATATATTACGAATACAAATAAAAATGTTTTTCTTACAATCGTTAACTTGATTGATATAACTGTCCTTATCTAATAATGTCCAAAAAAAAAAGAGTTAAAGAGAAATATTTACATACTTAATATATTTTTTCAATCAAATTAAAATAAGTGGATCTTAAAATATTAATAATATTAATTTTTTATAAAATAAATAATTGATTTAATTAAAAACATATACTTTAAATAAATAAAATTAAGTATATAAGTATTCTTTAAAATGAAAATACTACTAGTATGATATTAATTCATGCCAGAGTTTTTTTATAAATGGTATGCCTTGTAAATGCCCACTCTTGTTCTTGTAAATGATGAAGATAGCCTTTACCCAAGAATACCATGGACGGTCCATGAGGCTTGAATTTCTGTGTTTAATATGGATCACGTTAAAGACATTAATTTCCATTGTCAAGTTTAATTATTAGTGAGCATAATTGTTTTTTCAACAACTTTTGAAAACCATGAACTAATTAGGCTACTCACACTGCTATAAAAAATAGTTTTTATCATACTAATTTATATCACCTATTAAAAAGTGAAGAAAAAAAATAGTGTGGTGGCATTTTAGTAAATAAATGAATAACTTCTCAGATCATTCTTGATAAAAAATGACATGGCTAAGGGAAACCAAGTTATTTTTTGAGAAGGTGACGTGATTTCTCATTTAATATTTATTTTTTTAAAAAAATTATGGTATATCATATCATTTATTCATGAAGTGACGTTGCTCCTATTTTATCTTTTTTAATAATTAAATGATACCATGTCATTTGCCTTCAACGGTAACATGACCTTTTGATGTTTCTATGTTGAAAATGAGGTGGATAAACTAAATTTTCAAATCTCCTAATATTAAAAAGTAACGTTAAAAGTGTTTTTTTTTTATAATAGTGTCACCTTATTCAAATTTATTTTTATAAGGTAGACTATTATATGATATATTTAATTTTTTTTTTCATATTGCCTTAAACAAAATTGGTTTATATTTTCTAAAAAATTGTAGGTTTGAGTGTCGTGATTAGAAAAAGGTCACTGGTTTCCCCATTTTAACCCCAATTAAATTCCACTAGAATTTAGGTAAGCACTAGAAAAGGAATATTTTGTATTAAAAAAAGAAAGAAGAAAAAGTGAATTATTTAATCATGTGAATCACTATTTATATTTGAATTTTGTGAGTGACTTAAACCTGCTTATTCAATGAGTGTTTTAATTATAACAGTTGAATTTCATCAACACTTAAAATTTATCAAGATATAATGTTATTAAAAAATTTAAAATAATTCTCACAATTAGCACACTCCTTATACATATTGTCTCTCTAAAAAAATTTGAGATTTGTAGTGCTTTCTAAGTATCATATAACAAATTTTTTATAGTAGTTCAATTAAATCTAACAACTATTATTGTATCACATGGGTCACTTTTTAAGTGAATGAATTTAGTCCACTCACTTAATTCAAATCCTCAATATTTCCTCTCTTTATATTTATATTTATTTTTCTTTGCATGCAACCAATTTTGCACATCTTATATATATATATATATATATAGTTTCTTGTGGCCATAATCAAGGGGTTCTTCTTTAAGTTTTATACTTTTACCTTAATAAATTCATATCAAACCTCAAATTATTAGGCTGAAGTGTCTTAATTTACTAAAGCTCACCTAAGTATGTCGAAATTATGTCTTCACTTTGATTTTATCAATTCATGCGTGGTGGAAACTTTAAATAAAAAAGGTCTAATAAAGTACCCATTGAGCTTATATATCAATTAATAAATTAGCATATCTAAGAATTCCTTTATATACCATATATGCCACAAAACCGTCACCATTTCTGTTTTAATTAAAAAATATGTATTGCGAATACACAATACAAATATTTGTAGGATAATATAACTTTTAGTCCCTAAAATTTGTTTTAGTTATCAAATTAGTTTTTTAAATTTAATTTTTATCAATTTAGTTTATTAAATTTACTTCGAATATCTATTTAATCCTTATTGTTTAAAAAGAATGTTATACTGTTAAAATTTACTAGCATAAATAGTAGAATATTGATGCCAGCCATGTAAATTAATAAAAAAATTATAATTGTTTACATAGAGAAAACAGACTTTGAATTTCTAAAAAAATAAGAGAACAAAAACAGTGTAAGCGATTATATATTAATAAAAAATTAAATTAATTTGATCTGTTCTCATTTAATTATATATACATGTCACATCATTAATAGATTATTTTAAAAGTTAATTTATATTTTAAAACTTGAAAATATTTTAAAACTTGAAAGACTCCCATGATAATTTTATACATTAAGAACACACAAAAGATCAAATTGATAAAAAATTAAATTTAAGCGGCCAAATCAATAACTAGGATAAACTTAAAAAATTAAAAATTTTATTATTTTAATGCTTTTCATGCAATTATTAACTTGATTGATATAACTGTTCTCATCTAATGATGTCAAAAGAGTAAAAGAAGACTTTTTTTTTTTACCAAGAGTAAAAGAAGACTTACATGCTTCATTTTATTTATTTAATATATTTTTCCTGATTAAATTAAAATAAGTGAATCTTAAAATATTAATAATAATTTATTATAAGATAAATAATATATAAAAATTTATATATTTTAATTTAATTAAAAATAAGTCTTTTAAATATATAAATGTAAGTATATAAGTTTTTTTTTAAATGTCATTTGCCTAGTATAACATTAATTGAATATTGATAGCAATCATGTAAATTAATAAAAAAATTATAATTATTTTCATAGACAAAATAGACTTCAAATTTCTAAGAAATAAGAGAACAAAACAGCTGATTATATATTAATAAAAAATAAACTAATTTGATGGTTAGTTTGTTCTCATTTGACTAGATATACATGTCATATCACTAATACATTGTATTATTTTGAGAGTCAATTTATTCTTAAAAATTTGAAGAATTTACATGATAATTTAAGAATACATAAAGAATCATATAGATAAAAATTAAACTTAAATGATTTAATCAATAATCAAGGTGAACTTGATAAATTAAAAGTTTTATTATTCCAATACTTTTCTTACAATTATTAACTTGATTGATATAACTGTACTTATCTAATAATGTCAAAAGAATAAAAGAAAACTTACATACTTAATTTTATATATTTAATATATTTTTTTTCAATTAAATCAAAATAAGTGAATCTTAAAATATTAATAATATTAATAATAATTTATTATAAAATAAATAATATATAAAAAATTTATATATCTTAATTTAATTGAAAATAAGTCTCTTAAATATATAAATGTAAGTATATAAGATTTTTTTTAAAAAAATACCATTGGCTTGGTATAACATTTGTAAAATATTAATGGCAAGCATGTAAATTAATGAAAAAAATTATAATTATTTACATAGAAAAAACAGACTTCAAATTTCTAAGGAATAAGAGAATAAAAACAATTTAAGTGATTATATGTTAATAAAAAATAAAACTAATTTGATGGTTAGTTTGTTCTCATTTAACTACATATACATGTCATATCATTAATATATTTTACACATTATATTATTTTGAGAGTTAATTTACACTTTAAAACTTGAAGAACTCACGTGATAATTTAAGAATACATAAGGAATCATATAGATAAAAAATTAAACTTAAACAGTGAAATCAATAACTAAGGTAAACTTAAGAAACTAAAGTTTTATTATTCCAATGCTTTTCTTACAATTATTAACTTGATTGATATAACTGTACTTATCTTATGACATCAAAAGAATAAAAGACTTACATACTTAATTTTATATATTTAATATATTTTTCTTCATTAAATCAAAATAAGTGAATCTTAAAATATTAATAATATTAATAATAATTTATTATAAAATAAATAATTCATAAAAATTTATATATCTTAAATTTAATTGAAAATAAGTCCTTTAAATATATAAATTTAAATATATAATGTTTTTTTAAAAAATAAGAATGCTACTGGCTTGGTATAACATTAGTTCGTACTAGAATAGTTAAACTACTTTTAAAAGCAATTTTTGATTTAAAATATAAGGCACCTTTTATAAATAATTTTTGATTCAAAATATAAGACACTTCATAATAATTAAACTATTTTTTTTAATTTTATCCCTTCTTGATTAGGCTAAATATATTTTACGTAATTGTATTATTATTTAAAGCTAATGATAAAAATAAAATTATCTCTAACTTTTTCATGATATCAAAAAAAAAAAATTAACTTTTATTAATATCTTGTAAATGCCCACTCTCCTCCTTGTAAATGATGAAGACAGCCTTTACCCAAAAATACCATGGACGATCCATTAGGCTTATATTCCTTGTGTGTTTAATTTGGACCACATAATTAAAGACAGCAATCTCTATTGTTAAGTTTAATTATTATTCATTAGTGAGATAATTGTTTTTTCCCTTATGCTTTGGCTATTCTTCTATAAAAGGGTAAGCTACAAATTTCTACTGCTTTTGAATTTTTGAGTTCACGCTTTTGTGAGCTGTGACCATTATTTTCCACTCCCTCCATTCTTTCTTATAAGTTATTTGGAGGATAGATGCTTTTAATCTTTTTGCATAAGATTTTGATTAAATGGGTGACTTAAATTCACTCATTTAATGACTATATCAATTACAGCCATTTAATTTTATTCAATACTTGAACATCAAGATACATTTTCTTAAAAAAAAAAAAAGAAAAACAATCTAAACAATTCTCTTACAGCCATTGTATTTGATTAAATCAAATAGTTATTATCATACCATATAAAATACTTATTGAATGAGTGAATTTAAATAACTCACTAGATCCAAGTATTTTTTTTATAAGGTGCTATATGAGATATTCAATATTAATTTTTTTATATTGCCTTAATCAATATTGGCTTATATTTTCCAAACTTGGCTTTTGGCTCCTCAAAGGATGGGTTTGATGAGGTTAAAGTTGAAAATATTATTAATTTTTAGATATAGTCAACAAGTTTTCAAATCTCTTGTTAATTCCTGTGAAAATGCTCTAAATAACTTTTAATTAAATGGATGAGAGGATGTATTTTTTTGTTTGCCAAGAGAGGAAATAACCTTGAATGGCTTCAACCCAAACATTTATAAATAAGGGCTCAAGAATTATAGCTTAAAGAATATGCTCAAAGGAAAATGATGCATTTATACAAGTGTAAACTTTTGCGGGTCTAAGTGTTGTAGTTAGAAAAAGGTTAGTCGTTTCCCATTTTGAGCCTAATTCGACTGGAATTTAGATAAGCACTAAAAAAAAAAAAAGAATATTTTTTATTAAAAAAGAAAAAAGTGAATTATTTAGTCATAAAGTCCAAATAAATAAATGTGATTATGTCGTGTGAGTCAATATTTATTCTATTTTTATTTTTATTTTTCTTTTTCTTTGCAAATGCATCTTCTAGATATTATCTCACAATTGTGACCATAGTCAAGGGGTCCTTCTTTAATTTGTATTTTGAAATTTTCATAAAGTATTGTTTGTTAAAAAAAAAAAAAGTAAGATAGGATGTGCAAAAAGTTGCAGCAAACTCTTCAAATCCCAATATTACTATTACTATTATTATTTTGAAAAAAGTTTGCGTCCGAATCTGAAGCTGTGCTGGATGTGGAGAATGGTAACATTTCATTAATTTATAACAGTTGGCCGAGTCTATATATATATATATATATATATAAATATAATATTGGGGGTGTCATGTCATGAGGTAAATTTTTTCGTTAAGCACTGGTTTTGGGTTGAGATATGCTCAAGTAGATTAAGATTCCATCCTTGTAACTAATATTTTTGATTCAACAATCTTGTATTGGTTACATTCTTTCCCAATCTACTGGTAATAGCATTGTTCGTATTATAGTATATGATTACAATTACTGGTGTTTTCTCAAAAACCATGATATATGTTATTGAATACATAATCTGGTTTATTTTTTAAATTAACACCAATATTATTATATTCGATATAAAATTATCTGCAACATTTAATCAACAACGACGGCCTATTAGCTCAGTTGGTTAGAGCGTCGTGCTAATAACGCGAAGGTCGCAGGTTCGAGACCTGCATGGGCCATTATTTTGTCCAGTTGTGGTTTGCTTATGAATGTCTTGCCTTATATATATACTATCAAGCTCCATTTGAACACACACAGAGGTCAAATAGTATTATTGCCGTCAAGGCTAAGAAAAGTATAAAACAATCTGTGTTCAGATGAATGTGAAGTGAGTAGAATAAATAAACCATACTACTGACTCAAAGGCAAGTCATGTTAGGTTTTTTAATACAAAAAATGCAAATCAGCAAAGACAAACCTTAGAAAAGATGCCTAAAAGAGACTATATATAATTAACGGGATTTCAGTTCCAGTTAATTAATGTTCCTCTTGCAATTGCCAAAGTGCTCGGCATCATCCATGGACCATGGCCTTCACCTCTGCTAGATTAGTGGTTTCAGGAATGTGGATATTTTTTTGACATTGAATTGGAAATGTCACTCTTTTATCTAGAGGTTACAACAACTCTCATCCTTTTAAGGATGTCATTGAAGATGCAAGATTGATGTATCGTAGAGAATGGAACTCGGTGATATGCCATAAGGGAATGTAACTGCTAATCATTTAGCTGGACTTTCGCATAGTTTAGAAGATAATATTTATATCTTTGATCATCCCCAACCTCTTCCTCAAGAGGGGTAGTATGATGAGGGAGACTCCTTGAGTAACTGTGGATGATTGTAATCTCTTTTGATTTAGTAATGCATTTTCCAGAATTTATTTAAAAAAATAAAAATAAAACCACAGGAGAACAAGAAACCTCAAAAGTAGCTCAGTATTTTATAAGAAAAAAACAACGGAATCCAACTCTGCAACATAATCAAAACCAAGTACTCGGATGAACTTCACAGATTATTGTATATATACAAACACATAATCTATAACAGCTCTATAAACACATGTCAAGGCTCATTTTCCTCCAAGAACATGGTAGAACTCTTCAGCATCATCCCTGCTCAACTATACATACTCTTGTCCCCTTCAACATAACCCCTTACCTGCTATTGACCAAATTAGCTACATCTAACCTGTAGGATTGGCATTGTACAAATTGTCTGAGAAACAGCTCAATAAGCAGTAGTCTCACATTACATGATATTAACATCACAAAAAAAAGTATTATTTCATTTTGGAAGTAGCAGTACGTCATTGTTAGTAGCTATGAATATAAGGCCAGACCATCTTGTGGTAACAGAATATCTTCTTGATGTAATGTCTCTCTGACTACACGGTATAGCTCTATCCAGGAAGAGTAGGCATCTACAGGAGCTGTTAAGAATGTAGGATTGGGACTTGCTGGGCAGGCAGTAACAAAATCAAGAACTGAAACTGGTTTCACAGTTCTTGGGAAATTGAATGCTAGATTATCCACTTTGTGCTCATATATTTTGCCATTTCTGTCCAGTTTATACCGTGAAGTTCCTTGGAATTCTCCTTTGGTTTCCCAGGGAACTCTAGGGATTCCTCTCAGGTTCCACCTTATCAGAATCTCATTCTCTGAAGGCTGCCACATCCGATGAACATCCAGGGCAATCTCACGGAACAACATTTTCCCATGAAACCGCAATGCCCAGAAGATCAATTTGTACTTCTCAATTCCAGTAAACGTGCTCAGAGGGTCCATGAATGTTATGTCATCCCTGAAATGATCAAAATTCCACCTTCCTCAGAAATTAAAAAAGCTTCAGAAACATCAAAATGGAGAAAACTAAACCCTCATTTTGGTTCGACCCTATATATTCATTGTCTCTCTCATAAACAGCGTGATTCTCTGTTTCGCCATCAGAGCATAATTGATCTTCAGAAAAATTGTATAACACTATCTAATCACCTCTTGAAGTAGGAAGTTGAAACAAGACTTTAATTTTCAGCAGAAAGTAAAACTTGGAGTGGAATCAACAGAGAATTGAGAGACTGAGATGAGGCAATGACCTGTAAATGTCAAAATTGAGATCTTTGATGAAGAGTGAAGGGAGGTCTTCACGGAGGGTACGGACAGCAAGGCCGAGGTTGAGAAAGAAGTCGTCTTTGTGGTGCTTATCGTCTTGAGCAACAGGAGGAATGTCGACCTGCGCAACCTGTGAAGTGGGATTTTGGAGAATGGTCAGAGGAGATGACGAGATTGACGGAAGAGGAGAGAGAGAAGAGGGTTTTGAAGGAGAACGGTTCTGGTGAAATGGTGTTTCTTTACATCTAGAATGGGGAAGGAGTGAAGCAGGGAGGTTGTGGAGAAGAAAAGCCATGGCCTTCCTGGCGATGAAACAAGCCAAGGTGGTTCTTTTCGAATTTGAGTGGCTTTCAACATGGCCTTCTAATGAGAACACAACACAGAAAATCCAGAAACTGATTTATTATATCGTCAGTCCATTGTTGGGCCCGACACGAACGTAACGGTTCAAATAAATATCATGCACATCATCATACACACAAAAGGGTGTGAATTAGATGTAAATTATTTGAATTATTAAAATTCAGGTTAAATTACCTAGTTGAACAGGTAAATTTCTGAACTAGTATTTTGATTAGCTTGATAAAATGTTTTATTTATAACTAGTTTGATTATGATTTTAATAGTTAATTCTTAAACCAGTATGACTAGTTTGATTGTGTGTATTTGATGGAGTTTAGGCAGTGGGAGATAAAAAAAGAAAAGAGAAATATGAAAGAGTTAAGAGACAAACTCACAAGTAAAGGGACCAATCTGGTCTAAGTATCATAATCGTATGTTCACCTATCTCAAACCATTCAATCCAACATAATTAGATAAGACAAGAAGGAACAGGTGAAGCAGCCAAACAACATAATACATGTCAATAACAAGAGAATGCGAAAAATGGGAGGGATAGAAATACAATGTAAATTAGCTTTCAAAAGTGAGAAGTGGGGTTGTGATGGTGAATGGGAAAAATGGTGCATTATTGGATTGGACGCGAGGTTCTGATTTGGATAAGAGTTGTAAGAAATGACAATAATAATACAAACCGACTCAACATTGAGGGTCCTCCCTCCTGGATATTCTTTCCCTTGTGCACTGCCCACCACACCACGTTCCTTTTCTTTATTTCTTCTTTTTTTAAAAAAGAAAAAAGAAAAAGAACAAGTCTATGATTAAAAATATTTCTCCATGTATGATCCACAACGTTGATAGTAATTTGAAAGTTCTTTACAGACTGTATTTTTCTAACAATTAAACACTGTTATGATGTGTGAACAGGGTTGGATGAATAAAAAGTACTGAAATAGTTACCTAGAAAAAAAATATATTATGCAACTTAAAGAGAAATCTCACGGCTCATGATTCAAGGCACCCTTTTTTTGTACATTTTTTCACTGTTATATAGATACTTTAATAAATCCTCCTCTTTTTGTACCGGAAAAAGAAAAAAAAAACCTCCACATCCCGACCTAATCAAAACTTTCATTTTATGTTCACTTATTTTTGTTTCAAAGATATTGCTTTCGGGTAAAGATAATATTTACCAATTAAAGTTAGCATGAGTGGTAAATTTTCTTTCTCTAATTATGTGTCCTAATTTTGTTAGAAGGGATCTAGTTTACCCTTTGCTCTCAATGTCTCAAGAGAAGATAATTTTTCAGAAAATTACATCCAAATCTCACAAATAAAAATTTATTATCAAAAAGTCTCAGAAATTTAACAAAATACTTTCAAGTCTCAAATTTTACGCATTAATAACTTGATTAAAGGTGTTGGTAATTTGATTAAAAGCAACCGTTGCTCAGTTGTCAATACCCTTAGTGAAGTTGTCAATGCATAAAATTTGAGATTTGAGAATATTTTATGAAATTTGTGAGATCTTTAAATAATAAACTTCTATCTGTGGGACTTGGGTGTAATTTTTTCATAATTTTTGCTGCCTCATATTCGTTTTTTGTCAAACATATTTAGTTTATGTTTCAAAATAAAGTCTACATGAAGTGATGAATGTAATATTAATATTTTTTTTTTTCAATTACCCTTTTCATGGTAAATATTTTATCTATCTTGATGATAGATATGTTATTAAAATATATATACTTTTTTAATTTTATTTATAAGTCACTTCCAACATGTTTTATTGGTACCAAGTAAAATTTTAAAATTTATTAACTCTGTCTTAAAATTTAATAAGTTTTCAACTTTATCCTTATTAAATATACATACTTTAATAACATATTTTCTCAAAAAAAATTTATGATAAAAATTTAATGATATGATTTATAAATAAAATAATTTTTTTTTATCCTATAAATAATATCAGAGGAAGTATTCATTTAAAATTATATTTTTCATGTAAAGACTTGTTTTTGCTAACTATTTTTTCCCCCCATAAAGAATGCTAAGTATTTTCCGTGAAAACACTAGTACGATTTGCCGCTGGCAATCCATGATACAGTAGGCTTTTGAAGCCCATTTGAGGACAGACTTTTGTGATATGGGCTTCACTACAGTATTTATTTTGCATTTCCAAAAATTAATTTTGTCCAAGAAACTTGAATTTCATATTATAAATTTTGTTTTAAAATTAATTATCTTACATAAAATAATTATTTTCTTAAAAAAAATTCTATTTGTTTATCTTATCCTATTCTTTATCAAAAAAATAAAATAGAAAACAAAAAATAAAATAAAAAATAAACGGTTAAGCAGAAATAGCTTTTGAAAAATCAATTTTCAAAAATTAATCCTAAAACAGAGAACGGAGATAAATCATAAACGTTTGAAAAGAATGCACCAAATGAAGCAGTAAACTCGATCTTCTATATGTACAGATAAATCCTAAAACAAAGGATGAAGATAGTCAATATTATAAAGTATTGCCAATCCGCCATGGAAGCTAGTAAAACAGATCGTGAAATGATCCATGGAAGTGGCTATAAAACCACAGTGCTCGAGGAAAATTCCAAATGAACTTCAAAACTTAAGAAAAGAAAAAAAAATAGTATTTAAACCTGTAATAGACTCCGGCTAAAAAAAAAAAAAAACCCTGTAATAGGCATATTAATGCGCAAATTGAAACTCCAGATTCGATCGTGAATGTAGAGATAAATCCAAAAACTGAAAACGAAGATAAACAAATGACAAGAATGCAACATAGAAAACTGTAGATTCAATTTTGTATATGCAAATTAATCCTAAAATGGAGAAATAATTGAAGATAATTGATGTGAAAGTAACGCGGAAAATTGAAATGTAAGATCATGCCTGACCAAATCCGAAGGCAAATGCCTGAATCTGTGATCGAGTTCTTTATCGGTAATGTATAAAAAGCGAAGCAGGCACTCTAATTTGTTGCCTTCAATCGTCATAAAACAGGAAAAAAAAACAAAAAAGCACAATCACCGAAATAGAAGAAATCGTAGAACATTAGGCTCACTGAGTGTAATGCAGAGATAGAATCAACAGATTCCATCAGCTTCACAGTCTGATTCTTCAAGAAAATAATCAGAAAGTGCAATTACGAGGCAAGAGATCGATGAAAATGATGAAGAACTTCATAAACAGAATAAAGAGATCAACATCGACAGGCTCAGAGTGAAAACGACGAGGGAGAAGAGAAACGTAGAGTAGCACTGGGCGAACGGGTTACGGGCCAGCCCACGAGTTGGCCTGCATTGGCTGACGTTTTTGTGAGCTGGGTTGGGTCAGCCCGCCAATTAAAATGGGTTGGACCTGTTTCATAACGGGCTAGCCAACCCGCGGGTTAACCCGTTTAAACACATCGAAATTATTTTTTTAACAACTTAAATTTTTTTATAATGCAATTAATAAGCATATAAAATTTCAAATATAGTCGTTCTAATTTAAATTGTTCAATAATTAACATTATTTGAGTCCAAACTCTAAAGTCCACTCAAATCAAACAACAATTAATAATCTAAGTCCAACTTTCAAGCTTCAAATGAACACAAATACACACAATACTCAAGATAACTGATGTTAAATTGATGACATGGGAAGCTTGTTCTGTTACATGATTATCTTCATTTGACATAATTAACTCAGCTTCACCATCATTATCTTCATCTTTTGTGGGTGTGGCCGTGCCTGTGTGCGTGTGTATTGGCATTATAGCAATTGAAAAAAAAAAGTGGGTTGGCGAGTTAGCCCGTTTAGCCCACCTAATTTTATGGTTTGGACTAACCCAATCCGTTTTAAAAAACGGGCTTATTTTGCCAACCCAAACCGTAAAAAATGGCGGGCTAATAAGTTAACCCATTGGATTGAGCCTGTTTGCCCGGCTCTAACGTAGAGCCTAACGCTACGGAGGATTAAATAGGTGAGGATGAATGAAAGGGTAAAGCCACATAAATCTCTTGCCCTCACGCAGGCTCACATAAATAGGTGAGGAGATTGGATGATGATGAATGCTTGAAATCTTTTTTTTTTTCTTTTTTGCTTGTTCAATTCAACCAAAATTTCCAAAATTATTAAATTAATTAATATCAATATTTGCATTAATACAAAGTAAAATTATAACACTATAATATTTATGCAACTTATTGATTGAATGCTCAGGAACTTGCCCAACAACTCAATGACATTCACAGAAAGATATCGAACTCGCTTTACCAATAATATATCAGCCTTGTGGTTCTTGAGGTGAAAGGCTACTTGGACTTGGGGTGCATTCTGTAGTTGGAGATGCCTCAACTTCAACTATATCATGCATGCAACAAGTTCCACTCTTATTTTGCATTTCCCTCTTTTTGGATGTGTAATAGCTTTGATCTTTCTGGTAGTAGATCCTTATCAAGCCCTCAATTCGTTTCCACCTGGATGTCCCGGGATCATGATGCAACCAAATATGTTCATGTTGATATAGGAAGTTAATGACAAAGAAAATGAGAGCTAGACTAGAAGCAACCCCTACAATAAGAAATAGCCCCCAGAAGCTTTCAAGTCCTAAACTGTTGGATGAAACTGATGTATCAGAATCGAAGCAGTTTTTTTCCTTGAACCATGCATTCTCTATGGCTTTCATTTTATCCCCTTGAGTAACGTTCAATATTGCTCTTGAAATTTCAGCTACAAGAGGAGATCCTTTAGAGAACACCTGAAATTCAAGAGAGTGCCTTGAATGAAAGATATATATGATAGAGACCGAGAAGATGTGGAATTGTTGAACTACACAATGCAACTTACAAAGCTAAAGCCACCGGTTTTAATAGTTGGCTCCATCGTGGTATACCTAGAGCAGTAACTTTGAAGAAAGAGTTTCACATATGGCACTTCATCAAATGCAGCAGCAATGCCTCCATTTGCACTTCCTCTCTCGAATAGTTCGACGCATTCCTTTGTTGAGTTATACGCCTTCAGCTGAGAATCAAGGAAACCCATTTCCTTCAAGATTTCATGTATAAATGAACCTCTCTTATAACCAACATTCATTCTGTTCTTTATGAGTAAATCTACTTCTCTTATAGTTGGGCTAAGCTGCTCAACTGTCAAAAGTGCTGTTAAACTAGCAGTGTAGCTTTGAACCAGAACTAGAACCACGAAGAACCATATGATCACCACAAATCTACTCCAATTGCTCATCACTCTCTCTCCTGTAATACCATTCAATCAATCACGTCTTATAATATTTGCACTTGAATCAAAATCGTTTTGGAAAAGTGGTGGAGAAGAGGAGGACGTACTCTGTGCAAAAACTATGGTTGAGAAAGAAAACCATAAGCAGGTGCCAATCTGATGCGATGGAGTCCCCCGAAAATGTTCGTTTATTCGGTGTTCAAACACCCACACTACAAACCCAATGAATACAAAAGAGCAAGCAGTTGTCACCCAAAGATCCCAAGTTAATGGCTTTAAGAAGGCCCATGCATTCTTCTTCCTGTTGTCTTTCGTGGGAACGACCATTGTTACACCAGATTCAGTGTAGGGAAACGTGAAATCCACGTATTTAGACCTGTTTGCTGTGATTGTGATATCCCCTACCACAGCATCCAAGTTCTGTCAATAGGAGAATATATTTTTATCATGATTGATTTCAAGTAAACATAGTGATCAGAGAAAGTATAGGTGTAGGATTAATTTACATACCCTCAAATAGACTTGGTTGATCAGGTCATTATATGTTCCTGCTTTCTCACCATTGGGTTTAGCAAAAGGGATAAACTTATATGGCAAAGCATAAGGCAGCTCTTCTAACACAGCCTTAAACATATCTATGCAAAAACCAGTGACCTTGGTTCTATTGGTGACTGGGTCACGAGTTACTTTGACGAATTCAGTATATTCGTTTCTCACTGGAACTCCTATCCTCATCTTCTTGCCATGTGTTGGAATGGCCCAACCTTTTGGAACAAAGTTTTGATCCCCTGGCCATACAATGGATGCTAGTTTGTATGAAGATGAATCCAGGCTTCCAACCAGTCCATTCCATGATGTCCAAAATCCTATTCTCCTCTCTCCACTACCAATCACATTTATTATCTCAAACACCGATGCCTTTAATTGCCCATCCACGATAGTAAACTCTCCACTGAGGCCTTGGAATTTTATTTTGGATAAAGCTTCACGTAGCATTTCACCATTCGTTGAAACTCCAAGATTTTGAATATTACTTTTGAGAAACCCTTGCTTGGTGATTCCAGCCTTCTCGACAGCCATGGCTAATGCAGTTGTTGCATCATAAGCCCATAATCCAAAAACATTCAGATGAGTATCAACCTCTGTTGGATTGTCTTGTAGGAATTTTCTTCTCCATCGAACTTTGAAATTGTCTAGCTCTTTTGTTTCAGGAATATAGGTTCTCACACCTAATACACCCCGCATTGAATCCATCACAGAGGAATTCAGAGAGCTAAACACATTAGCCAATCCATCTGTTACGATCCAAACGTAGCCCTCGGTCATCATTCCAATCTGTTGAGCTATGGGGAAGAGAGTAGAGCCGAGATCAGGAGATACATGGACAATGAACACTCTGGTTTGCATAGTCATCAGTTTGTACAGCTCTCCTCTAATGGCGTCAATAGTGGCCAAAGGGGAAATGCGACAGAGATATGGAATTCGAACATACGCTTGCTGCAGAGCATCAGTTAAGAAGGGAATGAGCCCCATCCCATAATCGTTGTCGTCTATGTAAATGGGCACCACTTGTTTCCACTCAAAAGCTTCAACAATTGCGACAATGGCTTTTGCTTGAGCTGAATCAACTTGTGCGATTCGAAAGAAATATGGACTTCGAAGTGAAGCAAGAGAAGCACTTGTAGCTGAAAATGTTACGATGGGCACATGAGCTCTATCTCCAAGACTGATCACAAAATTGGCCTCCGCTGATGTTAATGGTCCTATTATGGCTTGCACTTCCTCTGTTTTGATTAGATCTGCAGCTGTTCATCATTGATCATCCAGGAATTTCATAATCTTATTCTTATTTTTGACTTTGGATATATCATTCATTGTCATGAAGATACACACGTGGTGCAAAAAATGGCAGGTGAAAGTTCCAAAAGTGAACAGTGATGAATATGGGAATTCATTATAAGGTACTCCCTTGATATAGTACCTAGCTAGTTGCTAAACTTGCGAAGATTAAACAAGTTGTTTGTGTTTAAATTTTATTGCTTCTTTTCAAAATTTATCCCTAATTGAATTTAACATTTTTTTAATTTGGTTCTAATGATAAGAGAAGCTTTGCTTTATATTAGTTAGTTATTAGTTAATTACTTTTAAATTTTATAATATTTTCTTCATTTCTGTTTTATAAAATTGATTTAATTATTTAATTATTTTAAAATGTATGATATTTTTGTGTCTTCTGCATTTTTAAAACATTCTCCATCATTTACTATATCAAATTATCTTTAGAAATTATTCAAAGTAGTTTCTTAAAGGGAGAATTTTAAGAAAGAACCTTTGACTGAACTTATTTATATTTAAAATCTTTAAATTTTTAAAATTTTATTACAGTTGAGAAATATTGATTTGATATTAAATTTTTTTAAAAAATGATAAAATTGCCCTACTTCATTTATAAACAACTTATTAATTTTTATACTATATATTATTCATTTATTTATATATTATTATTAATTATTCTGCTTTACTTATTTATTACCAGATTTCTATTTGATTTTATTTTAGAGAAAAAAACAAGTGAAGGAATGAGGGCAGAGGGGGAGGCCGAGGGCGCGCGCGCACATATATACACAGAGACAGAGACAGAGACACAGAGAGAGAGAGAGAGAGAGCCTTGAGATGCTGCAGTAATGAGTTCTGTGCCGGTGTCTCGGAGGCGGAGGAGGAGCCTGTTTTTGTAGTGAGAATGAGAGGCATAAAAGTCGGAGAGGGAAATGTTAATGCAGCTCAATCCTATGTTGCCAGCTGGCAGGGACACATCAACCACAACTCCCACTTTCACTACTGTTGTGTTGCTGTGTGAGACGCCAAGCCTCACACACAGAATCACACGCCAACACAAGACGCTGACGAGGGCATCAACAACTTTGGCACCCCTCTTCATCTTCATCTTCCAATGTCACCTCCAAGCCCAGAGCTTCGATAATGGTCACTTTGTAAATAAGAATTTCAAAATTTGTGATATCTTCGTGCCTTCAGCATTTTTAAAATATTCTCCCTCAATTACTGCATCAAATTATTTTTAAAAACTATTTAAAATAGTTTTTTAAAAAGAAGAATTTTAATAAAGGACCCTTGACTAAACTTATTTACATTCAAAGTCCTTATATTTTTTAAAATTTATTACAATTCAAGAGTACTAATTTGATATTAAATTTTTAAGAAAAATAATAAAATTGCCCCTCCTTTAAATTATTATTAGAACTTCCCTACTAATTCACTTATTAATTGTCCTACTTCATTTATTTATTTACTTACGAAATACTATTAATTATCCTACTTAACTTGTTTATTTCCTTAAAATGAAATTAAATGAAAGTCTGACAATAAACAAGTAAAATAGGATAATAAATAATAGTTTGTAAGTAAATGAACAGTATAAGAATCAACAAGTGAAATAGGACAATTAACAATATCTAATAAGTAAATAAACAAGGGAAGTATGGTAGTCCTAATATTAATTTAAACGAGAGGCAATTTTGTCATTTAATTTCTCTCAGAAATTTAATATCAAATTAATACCTTTAAACTGCAATGAAATTTCAGAAATATAAGGGCTTTGAATGTAATTAAGTATGGTCAAATAGTCTTTATTGAAATTCTCCCTTCTTAAATAATCAGATTTTTTTTTTCAAATTTTGGCAATTTTCTAAAGATTAAACAAATATCATAAAAATTTACAAAAATAATTTTTTTGAAAAAATTAAGTGACTTTTTCATTAAAAAAGAGAGAGAGAGAGAGAGAGAAACAAAGGATCCTGAAACAACAAAACATTATGCCAAGGGGAAAGAGAAGGAAACTCAAGAAGACGAATTTGGATATCCAGTGAGTGTCACAGGCTCAAACCAACAACACCCTATGCACACACACACACATCTTGCATGTAGATGATATAGAGAGAGAGAGAGAGGGAGGGAGGGAGAGAGAACCTTGAGATGCTGCAGTAACGATGTCTGAGCCGGAGTCTCGGAGGTGGAAGAGCAGCCTGGTTTTGTAATGAGAATGAGAGGCATAAAAGTCGGAGAGGGAAATGTTAATGCAGCTCAATCCTATGTTGCCAGCTGGTAGGGACACATCAACCACAACTCCCACTTTCACCCGTGTTGTGTTGCTGTGTGAGACTCCCAGTTTCACACACAGAATCACACACCAACACAAGACGCTGACGAGGGCATCAACGACTTTAGCACCCCTCTTCGTCTTCATCTTCAATATCAGAGCTTCGATCATGGTCATTTTATACTGGTTTTTACGTTTGAACCAGTCTGCATCCAGGAGACGCGTGGAAATTTAACCAAGAGACTGAGAGAGGGATGTTTTTATTTTTTTTGCTGTGTTACTGGTCAAAGGTGATTTCTTTGCTTTACATGATGACTGTTCTTGTTTTCTGCAATCAGTCGAAGAATTTTCTTGTCATTGCTTCGCAGCGGAGGAATGAAGAATCCGACTTGACCGTCGATTAATTCGAAAAATATATATATATATATATATATATTTATAGAACAAATATTGTAACATTCTTTTTATTTTATCTTAGATACATATATCTCTCTTTTATTTTAAAATTATATTAACCTTCCTTAAAATTAATAGTGACCAAACACAAACTTCCTTAAAATATCCCTCTTTAAACACGGATGTTACCTAAAATTCCTTTAAGTTACAAAAAAAATTTTAATGCATTTTTTATTTTTAATACATGTTTTAAAATTTTTAGTTGTTTTTTGTATAAAAAGGACCCACTACCACTACTAAATAATTTGAAAATTTATTTTTTAGTTGTGTAAAACTATTTATTTAATAATTTTTAAAAATTTAAATACATAATAAGTTGGCTAAAATAATATTTTAACCATATATGTAAAAAAACTTAATGAAATATAAATTTAATATAATTGTTGTTAAATTATTTAATATAATCTCTATTTATTTTTATTTAAATTTTATTGATCTTGGCACACTATTTTCGAATCATTTATTTAAATTTTTCCATACTTAGTCATTTTTAAAGTTCTTTAATTAGAGGGGGAGAGTATACTATTACAATGTGATGGAAAATTAATAATTCTAAATTTTCAACAGAATTATAAATTAAAAATTAAATATTTAAGAATTTTTAACGAAATATTTTTAACAGTATTTCAAATTGGATTAAGATGTAAATTTTGAAAACATAAGGAAATTTTCTATTTAACAAAATGAAAGGGAAGCCATTGTATTTTCCTTTTTGTTATATCATATCTAATAATAATTGCATTTATATATAGTGTAGATAAATAAGAATAGATATAAAAATCCAAAGACGGACTTGTGATTCTAAATTTTGGTCTTCTTTTGTATTAGCAATTAATTAACTAATATTAATATATTTTATATATAGTCAAATAGAAGCTTCATCATATTAGAGACAATAAGTTTATAAATCTTTTGTAGGACTTCTTCCCCTCTTCCTACACTAAGGATCACACAATTCACATCTTAACGTATTACGTACACATGATTTGTGAATATTATAAATTCTTTTACATTTCATATTTGAACAGATTTTTTTTTTTTTTTGCCGTATGCAATGCGCTTGAAAAATAATAAGCTGATAGAAACTTTTTTGACCAAAAGATATATTAATTTTAGGTGAAAAATTCAAAGATTTAATTCAAATTAAAAGTAAAATAGAAGGAAGAAGAGAAGAAAAAATAAATAATGAAATAATCAAGAGATGGACTGTTCTTGTAACTCATGAATCGTATGATGTATATTTATTTTATACCTATAAAATATCCATATTTATGCATTAATATGTGCTAAAATATGATGATTATAACTTAGCTTCCATTTGCTTGATTTTATATATAACACTACATTTATGCATTACATGTTTTCATGAAGGGGAAATAGTGGCATTCGACTCTAAACTAAGAGAGGCTCAAACTAGATTGGAAGTGAACCTTTTAACTATATATATAAGTAAGAATTAGAAAGATGACAAGCATAACCTAGCTTTTTAACACATTCATTTCTAACCAATGTGAACAAGCGAAGTAAAAAGTGTTTTTTTAGCAGTACCGTTAACGTGCAAGTGAGTTTTAAAAAATTGACAAATAAAAATTAGCAAAACGGCAAACATAACCTAATACTCATTTTGTTAAAAAATTTAAAATATTTTTAACAAAATTTCATCTCTTAATGAAGTAGTTACTTGTCTTCAAACTAATAATATTTTTTTATATTTATCCCTATTTATTAGAGTGTTTTACCCTAAAATAAATATAAAGTGATTCATTTAATATGGACATTTAAAAAAAAGATAATAATTACACTTTAAAAAGTTAAAAATATCTTACATTTAAAGACAAAGAGAGTGTCTAACAAGTTTATTTCAACAGATTTTCTCCTGCATTTTCAAATTTGTTAGAATGCGAATGACCCATGAAAAGTAATATGTTAAAATAATTTCTCGCATTCATCAAGGTCATTTCAATGAATTTACTTGACAACTTATTTTCACTTTAATTCCCAAGATTTGCAAAGGTATTTCATATTCTTTTGGTCTTTTTAATGAAAATTTCTCACTTGACTAGTCCTTCAGCGAGATTCTTCCAATATTGAAATGTTTAATTAAAATAACTAAAAGTAATATAATTGTGATTATTCAAACCCAAAACACAAGGAAGTCACTAGATTATTGATCGATTGATGACTTCATTTTATTTAAACTATTTTCAAATTAAATTGACACTTTTTTTACATTATGTTGTCGCTACCATTAATTTTCTAGTTTCAACCCATCCGAAGAGGAGCCTATGCTTGGTTTCTGAAATATTAAATTAAAAAATAATTCAGAAGGAAATGGGCAAGGCTCTATTCAAAAGAGCTCGAACCTGGAAGTATTTTCATCTTAAAGTTAACCATTTTTTCAATCTCGGCTTTTATTAATTAACCAGGTTTAGAGTTGGGCCTAAGAACTTATTTTTATTTTTTTAAAAAATTAAATTTTATATTATCAATATTATATATTTATGCTCTTTTGTGCGAACTAAAATATTTTAAAATTAAAAATAAATAATACAAATCCTAACTTAAAAAATACATATTTTAAAGTCTAAATCTAATCGATTGATTTAAAATACACTAATTTTTTGAGTTTAAAAAAATATGCATGGGCTTAAATAAGTAGAACGAGCTTGTTTATTCAGAACTTAAAAATCTTTTTATACTGAAACATCCCAATTTTTAAAGCTTGAGCTTACCAAAATGGGTGGCTTGAGCCCTGACATACCCGGTCCACATTCTTGCTCCAGGACTGGTATCCGGTCCCATGATATCTTCTTGTTAATGTAGTTAAAATTTTGGGAAAAACTGATATATATATATATATATATATATATAAACCTTTTTTTTATGGTGAAGGCTTTAACTTTAATTTCAGACTAAAAGCAAAATGCAGAAACTTTTGTTAAAAACAACAAAAGGAATTTTTTTTAGGATCAAGAATAACAAAAAAGACTTTAACTACAGGTAATGTATAATGTTTTTATTACATTTCTTTTAAATTGAAGATAGTGTATAAATAACCAAAGTGATAGCTACAATTTTAAAAATTATTCTTAGTTCTTTAATTTATAATTTGATATTTGCAATATGTTTTACAAAAATAACATCAAATTAAATTAACTCTTATTTGAAGGGGCAAGACCTAAGCAACATTAGAAATCAGCAGAATTAGAAAGCGTAGGGTAAAATAAACATGTATTGACCGAGAAAGTCATTATACAGAAAAGACTTGCTTGCATGGTATTAATTGGTGCTTCATTGGTTCGATTTTTCTTCAGCTAATCTTTTTTGTTTCGTCTTTCTACCGAATGGAATGTTATTCCAACACTGCCACTTTTTTCCCACAAATCTCTCATAAATAAATATGAAAATAATACTTTAACAAAGTACTTTTGTTTATGCACATAAAAACATTGACTTGCAAGTCATTATACAGAGAAGACTTTGTTTTTTTACATATACTCCCTCCGGTCATATTTATAAGATACTTTATAAAAGTAATTCTTAACCTAAAATATAGGACACTTTACAATAATTAAACTATTTTTTTCAATTTTATTTTTTTTATTAGCATAAAAATATTTAATATAGTTAAGTTTGAAACCCATAATCTCACACCTACGTGAGCCTTTGTGTCTAACTTTATTATCAGTTGAGCTGAAGAAAATTTTTAATCTTTAATTGATAAATTAAATATACAATATTTAACCGCTCACACACACACACTTATATATATATGTATGTATGTATGTATGTATGTATGTATGTATGTATCAATAAATATATAATTTAAATATATTTATTTTATTTAACATTATTTTTATTTATCAATAAAATAAATTAATTTTTTATATAATACTTATTTTATATTATATTATAATTTTAAAAAATTATTTTTTGATAAAAATTTAATATTAAAATGAACAAATAATTTATTATCACCATATATTTTATTATAATTTTTATAATATGTAACATTTTATATTTTTAAATTATTTTTAAAAATATTTTAATTTTTAAATAACAATAATTAGATATATTACTATGTTATCAACAAATAATTAAATATATAATTTAAATTATTATAATTATTAGTAATATCTAAATAATTTAAAATAATAAATTATAATTATAAAATTATTTGTTTATAGCATAATAATAAATTATTAAATAAATTATATTTAAATATATATTATAAATCATATAATAAAATTTAAAACAATTAGTGATGGAATTACAACGGAAAGGTTTGCAATGAAAAATTTCATTGCAAATGTTGTCACAGAATGAGAATACACATCCTGAGAATTAACAACGAGCATTTCCATCAAAAAATTCCTTTGCTAAATTATTTTTGATGGTCTAACAACGGAATAGTGACAGAATTTTTAGCAATGGAACAATCTGTTGCAAAATGGCGTCAATAAAATTATTTGTAATGGTTTAACAACAAAATAGTAATTGATTTTTTAGTGACAGAATGTTCCGTCGCTAAATTCTATCAGTAAATTAGCGAATGAATTAGCGATGAATTTGTGATAAATTAGCAACAAAAATTTGTTCCAAATTTCCGTCGCTAAGTTACTGTGTGTTTTTGTGGTGTTGGAAGTGATCCTTTTAACTATATATATAAGTAAGAATTAGAAAAATGACAAGATTAATCTAGCTTTTTAACACATTCATTTCTAACCAATGTGAATAAGGGAAGTAAAAAGTGTTTTTTTTTTAATAGTATTGTTAACGTTCAAGTGACTTTTAAAAATTGACAAATAAAAATTAGCAAACAGCAAACATATATAACCTAATACTCATTTTGTTAAAAAATATAAGATATTTTTAATTAAATTTTACCCCTCAATAAAATAATTATTTATTTTTAAACTAACTTTATCTTTTTATATTTATTTCTATTTAATATAATGTTTCATCATAAAATAAATATAAAGTGATTTATTTAATAGAGACACTTATGAAAAAAAAAGTAATAATTATATATTGAAAAATAAAATATCTTACATTTTTTAACACCCAACTTCTTAAAAAGTATCTTGTATTTTTAAATAGATAGAGTATTTAACAAGTTCATTTCAACGAATCTCATCCTGCATTTTCAGATTCGTTAGAATGCAAATGACCCCTGAAAAGTAATATGTTAAAATAATTTCTCGCGTTCATCAAGGTCATTTCAATACATTTACTTGACAACTTATTTGCACTTTAGTTCCCAAGATTTGCAAAAGTATTTCATATTCTTTTGGTCTTTTTAATGAAAATTTCTCACTTGACTAGTCCTTCAGCGAGATTCTTCCAATATTGAAATGTTTAATTAAAATAACTAAAAGTAATATAATTGTGATTATTCAAACCCAAAACACAAGGAAGTCACTAGATTATTGATCGATTGATGACTTCATTTTATTTAAACTATTTTCAAATTAAATTGACACTTTTTTTACATTATGTTGTCGCTACCATTAATTTTCTAGTTTCAACCCATCCGAAGAGGAGCCTATGCTTGGTTTCTGAAATATTAAATTAAAAATAATTCAGAAGGAAATGGGCAAGGCTCTATTCAAAAGAGCTCGAACCTGGAAGTATTTTTATCTTAAAGTTAACCATTTTTTCAATCTCGACTTTTATTAATTAATCAGGTTTAGAGTTGGGGCTAAGAACCAATTTTTATTTTTTAAAAATTTAAATTTTATATTATCAATGTTATATATTTATGCTCTTTTGTACAAATTAAAATATTTTAAAATTAAAAATAAATAATTTGATATTTGCAATATATTTTACAAAAATAACATCAAATTAAATTAACTCTTTTTTGAAGGGGCAAAACCTAAGCAACATTAGAAATCAGCAGAAATAGAAAAGCGTGGGGTAAAATAAACATGTATTGACCGAGAAAGTCATTATACAGAAAAGAATTCGTTGCATGGTATTAATTGGTGCTTCACTGGTTTGATTTTTCTTCAGCTAATCTTTTTGTTTCGTCTTTCTACCGAATGGAATGTTATTCCAACACTGCCACTTTTTTCCCACAACTCTCTCATAAATAAATATGAAAATAATACTTTAACAGAGTACTTTTGTTTATGCACATAAAAACATTGACTTGCAAGTCATTATACAGAAAAGACTTTGTTTTTTTTCACATACTCCCTCCAATCTTATTTATAAGACACTTTATATAAGTAAATTTTAATTTAAAATATAGAACACTTTACAATAATTAAATTATTTTTTTTAATTTTACTCTTTTTAATAGTGTAAAAATATTTAATTTAGTTGTATCATTATTTAAAGTTAAAGGTAAAAATGAAAATATATATAATTCTTTTTATGATATTAAATTAACTTTTTTAATATGCATGAAATTATTAAAAGTGATTATAAGTGAAAGGAGTAATCGGTTCATTGCCATGTTTCTCTCTCCAGGAAACGGCTTCCTAATTAGCCCAAAATTATATTTTAAGTAGTTGCTTTCAAAGTTTTCAATATTCCATACGCATAGGTTTTTTTAAAGAAAAACTAAGGATGATAAATATCTAAGAAAATTATTACTCTATTCCTAAATACAGAAAAGGCCAATCATAGGAAATTTGCTAACCCTCTTGACGTTAATTAATTATTTCCAGGCTATTCCCATATTCATGACTCAAAACTATTTAATTTAATTTAATTTCCACACCGACATTTGCAAAAAGAAACACACAGACACACACACAGTATAAGATAGAAAATTACTACTAATAGTTTAATCTTTTAATATTCTTTCATTAATTTATTTCTTATACAATGAAAATTGAATTAAACTATTTACTCAAAGACATTATTTAATGTCATGAATTTAATGTTCTCCTCTAGTTATCGGGAGGATAACAACTTAATCAATCATACTGATTGAATTCAATGTTATCCTGAGAGGATAACAACTGATTGAATTTGATTTTTTTTTTTTGTTTCCCACCTAATATCACGTGGAGTGTGGGTATTTTGAATTCATTGTTTGTCCACCCCATTTCAAATTAATCCAGATTCTTGTATAGGTTGAGCCTTTAATGTGGTAGTTTTGAGGATATTATTGGTGAGACACACTTTGTGTGCTCAACTGCAAGTCTACATATCTTAAAACTCAAACATAAGATTTTAAATTAAACTGTTTAAATCTCTAATCGTCAAGTCCTCGTTAGTTGACTGAATTTGATTCACGTATGATTGATCTGCCGCCGGCAAATCCACGATACAGTTGGGCTTTTAAAGCTCAAATGATATAATTGAGCTTTTTATTTTGAGGAAATGGGGATATCATTACTCAACAAAAAAAAAAAAAACCGAATTACAGCAGTATCCTGTCTGTAGCAAAATGAGCCGAGATCTACCAAAAAAAATGAAAAAAGACATTTACAATGTTACCAGAAAAAGTTAGATAACAACGCTAGTAAGAGTAATATTGGATCGAATAAGGTGATCTCACTAACAATGTGATAGAAAGTCAGGGAATCCCCAATTAAAAACTCTTCTGTTCCTAGCGGCCCCCAGCTTCCAGCAAATCACGCCAAAAGTGATCCTCCATCGATCATTTTGGTTATGGTTATGGATGATGAACGTTAACCAAGAATCAAAGGGCTCCTGTATGAAGCTTGTCAGGTCCGTATCAGGGAGGATGAGACTCCCTGCATTCCCTTGCAAACGCTCAAGTTTGATGGATATAGTTTATATCTTCGGTGGGCTTTTAAAAAGCCCAGTTCAGAACAGAACAAACATTGGTCATATGGGTTCCTTTTTTCCCCCTTTATAACAGTCTTATGGTTTCACTACACTACTGTTTTTTATCATTTTCATAAATTAGTTTTGTCCAAGAAACTTGATTTACATGAAAAATAGACAATTGACATCTTGATTTCCAAAACTGGTAATGATTTTATCCTAATATTTTTTCCAAATTTAATATATATTAAATAGAGAACCAAAATTTTTAATGTATCTCTTATTTCATAAAATTCCATTTTTAAACTTACTTTTCTTGATCAAAATAATTAATTTCTTAAAACAAACTTTTTATTTATACAAGTTTAATACAAAGTAAAATTATAACAAATTATAATATTTATGCAACGCATTGATTGAATGCTTAGGAACTTGCCCAGCAACTCAATGGCATTCACAGAAAGTCCTCAGACTTGATTTACCAATAATATATCAGCTTTGTGGTTCTTGAGGTAGAAGGCTACTTGGACTTAGGGTGCATTATGTAGTTGGAGATGCCTCAACTTCAACTATATCATGCAGGCAACGAGTTCCACTCTTATCTTGCATTTCCCTTTTTTTGAAAGTGTGAGAGCTTTGATCTTTCTGGTAATACATCCTTATCAAGCCCTCAATTCGTTTCCACCTGGATGTCCCGGGATCATAATGCAACCAAATATGTTCATGTTGATATAGGAAGTTAATGGCAAAGAAAATGAGAGCTAGACCAGAAGCAACTCCTACAATGAGAAATAGCCCCCAAAAGCTTTCAAGTCCTAGACTATTGGATGAAACTGATGCATCAGAACCATAACAGCTTTTTTCCTTGAACCATGCATTCTCTATGGCTTTCATTTTATACCCTTGAGTAACGTTCAATATTGCTCTTGAAATTTCAGCTACAAGAGGAGATCCTTTGGGGAACACCTGAAATTCAAGAGAGTACCATGAATGAAAGATACATGATAGAGACCGACATGATGTGGAGTTGTTGAACTACACAATGCAACTTACAAAGCTAAAGCCACCGGTTTTAATAGTGGGCTCTACCATGGTATACTTAGAGCAGTAACTTTGAAGAAAGAGTTTCACGTATGGCACTTCATCAAACGCAGCAGCAATGCCTCCATTTGCACTTCCTCTCTCGAATAGTTCCACGCATTCCTTTGTTGAGTTATACGCCTTCAGCTGAGAATCAAGGAAACCCATTTCCTTCAAGATTTCATGTATAAATGAACCTCTCTTGTAACCAACATTCATTCTGTTCTTTATGAGTAAATTCACTTCTCTTATAGTTGGGCTAAGCTGCTCAACTGTTAGGAGTGTTATTAAACTAGCAGTGTAGCTTTGAACCAGAATTAGAACCACGAAGAACCATATGATCACCACAAATCTACTCCAGTTGCTCGTCACTCTCTCTCCTGTAATGCCATTCAATCAATCACGTGTTATAATATTTGCATCTTAATCAAAATCATTTAGGAAAAGTGAAAGAGAAGAGGAGGACTGACTCTGTGCAAAAACTATGGTTGAGAAAGAAAACCATAAGGAGGTGCCAATCTGATGGGACAGAGGCCCTTGAAAATGTTCGTTTATTCGGTGTTCAAACACCCACACTACAAACCCAATGAATACAAAAGAGCAAGCAGTTGTCACCCAAAGATCCCAAGTTAATGGCTTTAAGAAGACCCATACATTCTTCTTCCTGTTGTCTTTGGTTGGAACGACCATTGTTACACCAGATTCAGTGTAGGGCAACGTGAAATCCACGTATTTAGACCTGTTTGCTGTGATTGTGATATCCCCCACCACAGCATCCAAGTTCTGTCAATAGGAAAATATATTTTTATCATGATTTATTTCAAGTAAACATAATGATCAGACAAAGTATCAAGGTAGGATTAATTTATGTACCTTCAAATAGACTTGGTTGATCAGCTCATTGTATGTTCCTGCTTTCTCGCCATTGGGTTTAGCAAAAGGGATAAACTTATATGGCAAAGCATAAGGCAGCTCTTCTAAAACAGCCCTGAAAAAATCTATGCAAAAACCAGTGACCTCGATTCTATTGGTGACTAGGTCACGAGTTACTTTCACGAATTTAGTGTATTCGATTTTCACTGGAACTCCTACCATCATCTTCTTGCCATGTGTTGGAATGGCCCAACCTTTTGGAACGAAGTTTTGATCCCCTGGCCATACAATGGATGCTAGTTTGTATGAAGATGAATCCAGGCTTCCAGCCAGTCCATTCCATGATGTCCAATATCCTATTCTCCTCTTTCCACTACCAATCACATTTATTATCTCAAACATCGATGCCTTTAATTGCCCATCCACGATAGTAAACTCTCCACTGAGGCCTTGAAATTTTGTGTTGGATAAAGCTTCACGTAGCATTTCACCATTCATTGAAACTCCAAGATTTTGAATATTACTTTTGAGAAAGCCATGCTTGGTGATTCCGACCTTCTCAACAGCCATGGCTAATGCAGTAGTTGCATCATAAGCCCATAATCCAAAAACATTCAGATGAGTATCAACCTCGGTTGGATTGTCTTGTAGGAATTTTCTTCTCCATCGAACTTTAAAATCATCTAGCTCTTTTGTTTCAGGAATATAGGTCCTCACACCCAATACACCACGCATTGAATCCATCACAGAGGAATCTAGAGAGCTAAGCACATTAGCCAATCCATCTGTTACGATCCAAACGTAGCCCTCGGTCATCATTCCAATCTGTTGAGCTATGGGGAAGAGAGTAGAGCCGAGATCAGGAGATACATGCACAATGAACACTCTAGTTTGCATGGTCATCAGCTTGTAGAGCTCTCCTCTAATGGCATCAATAGTGGCTAAAGGGGAAATGCGACAGAGATATGGAATTCGAACATACACTTGTTGCAGAGCATTGGTTAAGAAGGGAATGAGCCCCGTCCCATAATCGTTGTTGTCTATGTAAATCGGCACCGCTTGTTTCCATTCAAAAGCTTCGACAATTGCGACAATGGCATTTGCTTGAGCTGAATCAACTTGTGCGATTCGAAAGAAATATGGACTTTGAAGTGAAGCAAGAGAAGCACTTGTAGCCGAAAATGTTACAATGGGCACATGGGCTCTCTCTCCAAGACTGATCACAAAGTTGGCCTCCGTTGATGTTGATGGTCCTATTATTGCTTGCACTTCCTCTGTTTTGATAAGATCTGCAACTGTTCATCATTGATCATCCAGGAATTTCATAATTTTATACTTTTTTTTGGGACAAAAATACTTATTTTTGACTTTGGATATATAGTTGTGATGAAGATACCCACATGGTGCAAAAATGTGGTTGGTGGAAGTTCAAAAACTGAATAGTGATGAATATGGGAATTCATCATAAGGTGGTCCCTAGCTTGTCCCTTGATATAGTGCCTAGTTGCTAAACTTGTGAAGATTAAAGTTGTTTATGTTTAAATTTTATTTCTTCTTTTCAAAATCTATCCCTAATTGAATTTACCATTTTTTTTAATTTGGTTCTAATGATAAGAGAAGCTTTTCATTTATATTAGTTAGTTATTAGTTAATTATTTTTAAATTTTATAATATTCTTCTTGATTTCTCTTTTATAAAAATCATTTATTGTTTAATTATTTCAAAATTTATGATATTTTCGTGCCTTCAGCATTTTTAAAATATTCTCCCTCATTTACTGTATCAAATTATTTTAAGAAATTATCCAAAATAGTTTTTTAAAAGGGAGAATTTCAACAAAGGACTCTTGACCAAACATATTTACATTTAAATTCCCTATATTTTTGAAAATTTATTACAATTTAAGAGTATTAATTTGATATTAAATTTTTAAAATAAATGATAAAATTGCCCCTCTTTTAAATTAATATTAAAACTTTTCTATTAATTCACTTATTAATTGCCCTACTTCACTTATTTATTTACTTATAAAATGCTGTTAGTTGTCCTAGTTAACTTTTTTATTTCCTTGAAATGAAATTAAACAAAAGTCTGACAATAAACAAGTAAAGTAAGACAATAAACTCTATAAATAAATGAACAACATATAGTATAGAAATCAATAAGTGAAGTAGTGCAATTAATAATATCCAGCAAGTAAATGAACAAGTGAAGTATGACAGTTCTAATATTAATTTAAAGAAGGGGCAATTTTTTTATTTTTCTCAAAAATTCAATATCAAATTAATACCCTTGAATTGCAGTGAAATTTTAAAAATATAGGGGCTTTGAATGTAATTAAGTATAGTTAAAGGGTCTTTATTGAAATTCTCCCTTCTTAAAATAATCAGATTTTTTTTTTCAAATTTTGGTAATTTTCTAAAGATTAAACAAATATCATAAAAATTTATAAAAAAATAATTTTTTGGAAAAAATTAAGTGACTTTTTCATTTAAAAAAGAAAAAAGAAACAAAGGGTCCTAAAACAACAAAACATTATGCCAAGGGGAAAGAGAAGGAAACTCAAGAAAACGAATTTGGATATCCAGTGAGTGTCACAGGCACAAACCAACAACACCCTATGCACACACACACACACACACACACACATCTTGCATGTAGATGATATAGAGAGAGAGGGAGAGAGAACCTTGAGATGCTGCAGTAATGAGGTCTGAGCCGGGGTCTCGGAGGTGCAAGAGGAGCCTGGTTTTGTAATGAGAATGAGAGGCATAAAAGTCGGAGAGGGAAAAGTTAATGCAGCTCAATCCTATGCTGCCAGCTGGCAGGGACACATCAACCACAACTCCCACTTTCACTACTGTTGTGTTGCTGTGCGAGACGCCAAGCCTCACACACAGAATCACACACCAACACAAGACGCTGACGAGGGCATCAACGACTTTGGCACCCCTCTTCATCTTCATCTTCCAATATCACCTCCAAGCCCAGAGCTTCGACAATAGTCATTTTATACTAGTTTTGACCTTTGACCCCGTCTGCATTTAGGATACGCGTGGAAATAATAATGTATATTTATTTTTATTTAAGTTTTATTGATCTTAGCACAATATTTTCGAATCATTTATTTAAATTTTGTCATACTTAAATCATTTTTAAAGTTCTTTAATTAGGAGGAGAGGAGACCATTAGATTGTAACAGAAAATTAATAATTCTAAATTTGCAACATAATTATGTAAAAAAATTTAAGTATTTTAGAATCTTTAACGAAATATTATTAATTAACAGTGTTTCAAATTAGACTAAGACGTCAGTTTTGAAGACATATGAGAAATCTCTATTTAACAAAATGAAAGGGAAGTTATTATATTTTCCTCTTTGTTATATCATAACTAATAATAATTGCATTTATGTATAATGAAAGATAAATAAGCATCTATATAAAAATTCAAAGATGGAGTTGTGATTCTAATTAATTTTGGTCTTCTTTTGCATTAGTTAAATTAACTAGTATTAATATATTTTATATATAGTCAAATGTAATAGAGGCTTTATCATATTTAAGTTTATAAATCTTTTGTAGGACTTCTTCCCCTCTTCCTACACTAAGTGTCACACTTCACATCTTATCGTTTTACGTACACATGATTTGTGAATATTATTATAACTTCTTTACATTTTATATTTGAATAGATTTTTTTTTTTTGGGTATGCAATGCGCTTGAAAAATAATAACTTGATAGAAACTTCCTTGACCAAAAGATATATTAATATGAAAAAAGTTAGGTTCATGTAAAAAAGACAAAATTTTAGGTGAAAAATTCCAAGTAAAAGTAAAGTAGAAGGAAGAAGAGAAGAAAAAAGAAATAATGAACTAATCAAGAGATAGATTGTTCTTGTACTCATGAATCGTGTGATGTATATTTATTTTATATCTATATAATAGCCATATCTATGCATTGATATGTGCTAAAATATCATTATGATAACTTCTATTTGCTTGATTTTATATATAACACTACATTAAATGTTTTCATGAAGGAAGAATAGTAGCTTTTGACTCTAAACTAATGGATTTGAATTTAATGGCTATACTTAGTATAGGGACATTGAATGCCTATATCATCTGAGTTGTTAAAATTCAGATTAATAATTCAAATAAACTCACTCATTCTTTAATTTGAAGTGGAGTATAAATTCATAACAATTAATTTAAATTTTAACGAATGAGTTCTTATATTAAATATAATTACCGAATCCAAATCCTAAACTAGAAGAGGCTTAAAGTAGATTGGAAGTGATCCTTGTAACTATATAAATAAGAATTAGAAAAATGATAAGCATAATCTAGTTTTTTAACACAGTCATTTCTAACCAACGTGAATAAGCGAAGTAAAAAAGTAATTTTTTTAATAGTATTATAGTATTGTTAATGTCTAATTGACTTTTAAAAATGGGAGAATAAGAGTTAAGTCTCAGAATATTGAATTAATACTAATTAAATTCTTGATAATTTTTTAAAAAAATAAGTTAAAAATATTGATTCAAATTATTATAAATTTAAAAGTTTCAATTGTAAATAAATATTTAAATATTAAATGTAATTTTTAGATTATAGTAGAAATTTTTATTTATAACTGTTTGAATTGATATTTATAATTTATTTTGTAGAAAATTTTTTTGCTGATTTAACTGTCATTAATTCATTCTTCTAGGACCTAACTATCATTCTCACTTTAACAATTGACAAATAAAAGTTAGCAAAATAGCAAACATAACCTAATATTTAACAAGTTCATTTCACGGAATTTCCTCCTGCAATTTTCAAATTTGTTAGAATGCAAATGACCCATGAAAAGTAATATGTTAAAATAATTTCTCGCATTCATCAAGGCCATTTCAATAAATTTACTTGACAACTTTATTTTCACATTAGTTCCCAAGATTTGCAAAGGTATTTCATATTCTTTTGGTCTTTTAATGAAATTTACTCACTTGACTAGTCCTTCAGTGAGATTCTTCCAATATTGAAGTACTTAATAAAAAAAAAACTTGAAGTAATATAATTGTCATTATTCAAACCCAAAACACAAGCCACTACATTGTTGATCGATTGATGACTTCATTTTATTTAAAATGTTTTCAAATTAAGTTGACATTTTTTAAAATTATGTTGTCACCACCATTTTCAAGTTTCAACCCATCCGAAGAGGCCGGCTAAGTTTGGGTTTGACAAAATAAAAGAAAAGGAAAAAGGACAATAGGGACTGTGAATCAAGTTAAACAAATAGGTATCTGGAATATTAAATTAAAAAATAATTCAAAGGGAAAAGGGCAAGGCTGTATTCAAATTAATCCTGTGCTTGGCAAGAGAGAAAAATAGGAGGAGAAAGTGAGGAGAAAAAAAATATTTTCCTCTACCTGGCTACAAGGAGAAAAGTGAGAGAAAAATAACATGTGAAACTTATATATTTTTACTTTCAATTTTTTTCTCCAAATATGAGGAGATTTTAGAGAGAAAATTTTATTTTTAAATTTGCCCAAAAATTTTTTTATTGCTGCCTCTTGCTTCCCTCTTTTTTTGTCACAATATTTGTAGTATAGTTATATTTTAATTATAAACTTTTGTTAAATAAGCAGTGTATTTAATTTTTAGGCCAATTAAACAAATGCTAATTCTAAATTTTCAGGTTAATTTTCAATTAAATACCTTATATTTATTAAATTATTATTTATTTAATAAATAAAATTTTAAATTGGATAAAATATTTTTTTATCAATATGGGATAAAATAATTTTTAATTATGCTTTTGTTCAGTCAATGATATATCATAAAAATTATTATATATATAGTATTATGTTAAAATATTAAATTTTATTGTACAAATATTTTTATAAATAATAAGATTATTATTATCCATATAAAATTAATAACTTTTCTCTCCTTTCTATTTTCTCTCACTCAACTAAGTACAATAAGAGAAATTTGTATCTCTTTACTTTTCTCTTGTTTTCATTTTCTCTCTTTTCTATTTTCCTCTACAAGCCAAGCACATCATAAAGGGACTCAAGCTGGAAAGTATTTTTATCTTAAACTTAAATATTTTTTCAATCTCAGATATTATTAATTAATTAGGTTTAGAGTTGGGCCTAAGAACCTATTTTTATTTTTTAAAAATTAAATTTTATATTTATGCTCTGAAGTACAAATTAAAATATTTTAAAATTCAAAATAAATTATATAAATCCTAATTTTTAAAAAATACATATTTTGAAGTCTAAATTTAATCGAATGATTTAAAATACAGTGCAAACTTGAAAAAATATGCATGTGCTTAAATAAGTAGAACGAGCTTGTTTATTCCAAACTTAGAAAAAATCTTTTACTAAAACATCCCAATTTTTAAAGCTCAAGTCTAACAAAATGGGTACAGTTCCGGAGCCTTACTCGATCCATATTCTAGCTCTCGGACTTGTATTCTAGGTAATAATTTTTTTTTTTGTTAAAATCTTTTGGCAATGGAGCAAACATGCCCATGGAGGGATTGATGAGGAGCATTCAGCAACTTAAAATATAAAAATGAATAAAAATGCTTATAATATTATTTAAGTTGGTATAAGAGTAATCAAACCATTAATTTGCTCGAACTCCATTAATTGCCGATGTTAAATGTTGAGTGTGATTGTCATGCATTAATATTGACTTCTACAACTTGTCGATGTGGACTAAAAAATGCAAAAAGACTCATAAAATTATCTGCTAAGAGTATTCGGTAGTCTAAAGTGAAAAAAAAGATAAGCATACCTACAATATTATTTTAGTAGGTCCAACAATAATCAATCCATCAACTCCTTAAATGTTGAACATTTAGCTAACATCTAAACAAAAATTGATCACTTATTAGCTAATGTGGTCAAAAAATTGATGAATTTAAACAAAACTTGTGATCATTACTTATTATTTCAAATACTTATAGCAACATGAGAAATTTGACATGATAAATTGTGATTTATTGTTGCACTATTGTGGAACGTTCTCTCAATTCTTAAACCCTCGCTATTATTCAAGTTGTTAAAATAATTCAAATTACATTATTATTACCTAATGCCATTATTATCTGTCACATTTAATTAGCTAAAATAGCTATATATTCATGACCAATCAAGTGCATTAGTGTAGCAGGCATTCAATTAAAGATTTTTTCACAATTTAATTTGAGTAAAACAGTTTCAAGTAGGTACAAACAATACAACAATTTTTTTTTTAAAGTTAAGTGGGATTCAAATTCTTTACCATTGTGCTGTCATTTAACGTAATACCATCATGAGCTAATATCATAATGCCCATAAAAAGATATTTTTTATATACATTTTTTTCTAATTTTAAAAGCTGCAAATTTATCATAATATTAGTATTAATGCTAATATCATTAATTATTAAAATCACACAATTAAACATAAAAATATAATTAATATGTAGAAGTATTGAAAATAAAATAAAATTTACACTGTAAATGTCAAGGGGCATTGCCCGTGACATAATATATTTACAGTGTAAATGTCAAATGGTTACACTGTAACCTGTCCCATGGCTTGCCCGTGAGTCGCAGGTAAAAACATGTTACCAGCTTTACAAATAATCTGTAATTAAATCCACGATCACTGTCTTGTCATTTGAATCAATTATATTGATTGAACTTAATGTTGTGCTCTAGTTATCATATCCGCACCCAAATTCCAATCCTTCGATTTTTTTTTTATTTGATACAAAAGAGGGACTGAGCCCGAGAAAAAAAGATTGCATAGCTAATCCCAATTTGTCACTGTGCACCAGGAACAGGACCCTCAAGTGTTGAAGTGTCATACTAAAAACAGAAGTATTAAGAATTCCCTCTAGTTGTCATATCCGCACCAAATTCCCAATGCTTCGATTTTTGGTTAAGACATTGCTTGCATCATAACCCTTCAAAAGTGGGCAAAGACCTGTCCGATTTGCCACAATAAAGTTGGGCTTCTAAAGCCCAAATGATATAGTTGTAAATGGTGATATCATTACTCAAAAAATTCAATTGCAGCGGTGTCATGTCTTCGGCAAAATGAACCTATTAGATCTACCCCAAAAAAAAAAAGACAAAAAGAAAAAAGGTGCCGGTGATCAAGGGACATAGGGGTGAACAAAACCGAACCGAAATCGAAAACCGAATTGAACCAAATTACGTTTGATCTGTTTGGTTCGATTTATTCGGTTTAAAAGGTCGGTTCGGTTTTTTTTAAAAAATATTTTGGTTTGAATGGTTCAGTTCGATTTGAGGATTATGAAACTGAATAAACCGAAGTAACCGAAATTAATCAAATACATTTATAAATATTATAATTGATTTATATTATTAAAGATTATATTTTTTAAAATACTAATATCATATAAATTTTTTAAAGATTATATTATTATAATTATATTTTTTATAATTGTCCTTCACCTTTCTTCATCTCGGCCCATTATCAGTCTCGGCCCAGCCATACTCGTCAGTCCGCAGTCGTCACTTCTCGGCTCTCGCTCGATTGCTCTTAGAGACTTAGATCAGAGTCATTTAGGTTTAGTTTCTGTCTCCCACTCGGCCACTCCACAGTCCACCACACAGTCGCGACTCATGATTCACGAACCCTAGCAAATAGCAATCTCTGTGACTCTGTATCTCCATCTTGCACTCACTCGATCAGTGATTAATCGACGTCGGATCCTTTACAGACAGCAGTTCGTCGGCTCCTCTCTCGATCTCGGCTTTGAGTCTCTTCTCTCTTTCAGCCCCACTCCATGAAGCACGAACCATAGATCGCCTCAAGCATCGTCTCCCTCAACCTCCATCATTCTCTCGATCTTAGCTCAGATCAGCGGTCATCTCCCTTTGCCTCAGATCAGCATTCATCTCCTTTCGTTTTCTCAAGTCTAGTTTGTTTGAGCTTAGGCTTCATCTCCCTTCTCAGATAACGGAAACTCATAGACACAAGGTATGGTTCCAACTAACGACTTTCTTCATCTCATGCTGATCTCTTCTTCCTTCTTTAAAATGTCTCTATTTTTGTAAATGCAGGCTCATGTGTATGTTTTCCTTTTTTCTGTGTTCAGATTATTGAAGCAAGGGATGCGCTTCTGCAAAAACTCAAGGAGAAGAGAAACTGTCAGGTGGAAGAACGTGAACAATTAAGTCCGGATCAAGAGCAGAGGGAAGATAGTATAATAGGAGGTGGCGGGCAATTGGGTTTAGCACAATTGAGTGAAAATTCAGAGAGAGGAGGTGGCGGGCACAGGGCTGTCCATTTTAAAGGTAAGGATTCGAAAGATGAGTCAAATGATTGGCTTGCTGTTGATGATTTTTAATTAGATTTATTGATTGATTTAGTGATTGAAAAGGTTCAACTTCTGTCCTAATTCTGGGGCTCTGTATTTAGAAAAATTTCACAATGGTGTAAAGGATTTTTTACTGAGTTCTCCTAACTTAACTTTTGAGAAGTGTGTCTCAAGCTTTGTTTTGTTTAATGGTTCAAATGTCTGCCTCCCGTGAAGGTGAAGGACAAACTATCACTCCAAATAGTCAAACACTAACTCCATCTTCAACATCTAATATTGAAGTGAGTTCAAGAAAAAGGAAGGCCATACAGCCAAGGTCTGAAGTTTGGGAGCATTTTCACAAATATGTTAATGAGCATGGAGAAACCAAAGGTAAGTGCAATTATTGTGAAAGAGAGTTTTTCTATGATCCAAAAAGGAATGGGACTACTGCACTTAAAAATCATATGGGTGTGTGTAAGAAACGGCCTCCTCCTGAAGAAGGCATACAAACCCACTTAAATTTTGGTATAGATGATAATGCTTCTATTCTTGCTAACTGGAAATTTGATCAAGAAGCAATTAGGAAATCTTTGGAAAACATGGTTATAACTGATGAACTTCCTTTTAAATTTATTGATGGGTTTGGGTTTAAACGCTTTATGGCTGCTGCTCAACCAAGATTTAAGGTTCCTTCTACATGGACAGTGGCTCGTGATTGTTTTAAAATTTACATGGATGAGAAAATTAGATTTAAAGACCACTTGATTAGAAACAAACAAAGGGTTTGTCTAACAACTGACACTTGGACTTCTATTCAAAGAATCAATTACATGTGTATTACTACTCATTTTATTGATGCTGACTGGAATTTGACTAAGAGGATTTTGAATTTTGTTCCAATATCTAGTCACAAGGGGAGGGATATTGGAATAGAAATTGAGAAGTGTTTGCTTGAATGGGGAATTGATAGAGTGTTTACTATTACGGTAGACAATGCTGCTTCTAATGATGTTGCTTTATTGTACTTGAAAGAAAAATTTCTAATTGGGGCTTTTCTATCATGAAGTGTCAGTTTTTACACATGAAATCTGTTGCTTACATTGTAAATTTGATTGTTGTTGATGGGTTGAGATTAATAAGGAGTTCTGTGAAGAGAGTTAGGGAGGCTGTTCAGTTTGTTAGGCAATCTGCCCTTAGGATGAAAAAGTTTAAAGAGAGTTGTGAGAATGAGAAGATTCAAAGTAAGAGCCTTTTGACTCTAGACGTCTCTACTAGGTGGAACTCTACTTATTTAATGTTGGAGAGTGCTCAGAAATTTGAGGCAGCTTTTAAGAAGTTTGAGGACAAAGACCCTTACTTTTGCATTGATCTTGAACAAGGGAAGGGGGTGCCTAATGCTGCTGATTGGAGGAATGTTAGAAGGATGGTGATATTTTTGAGTCATTTTTATGAGATGACCTTGCATGTGTTTGGTGCTTTTTATGTTACATCCAATAGCTTGTTTTATGAGATTTACATGATATATCGCCTTTTGGATGAATGGACAAAGTGTGATGATTTTGAGCTATCATCAATGGCTTTTAAAATGAAAGAAAAATATGACAAGTATTGGGGAGATCCTTTAAAGATGAACCAACTCATTTATATTGCTGCTGTTCTAGATCCTCAATATAAGTTGGAATGGGTTCAATTTGCTCTTTGTAAAATGTTTAATGATGAAGGTGAAAATTTGGCAAAGCAAGTGAAGGATGTTTTCATTGCTTTATATCATGAATACAAAGAACATGTCTCTCCCTCTAAGCAATCTGAAAATGAGCAGCTTGTGGATGAAATCCAAGCTGATTTTGGTGATGAGGATGACCCTGCTATGAAGGTTAGAAAGTTGCTTGAATCAGAAAAGAGAAAATTTTTAAGTGACCGTCTTGGTGAAAAAAATAATAGGACTGAAGTTGATAAATATTTGAATGAGGAAATTGAAATAGATAGACCTAACTTTGATATCTTGGGCTGGTGGAAATTGAATGGTCCTAAATTTCCCATTCTTTCAAGGTTGGCAAGTGATGTTTTGACAATACCAATATCCACAATTGTTTCAGAATCTACATTCAGCACTAGAGGACGTGTTTTGGATGCATTTAGGAGTTCTTTAACTCCTAAAGTTGTGCAAGCCCTTATTTGTGCTAAAGATTGGCTTCGTCACTCCATTCCTGTAGTTGTGGATGAGCAATTAGATGATATTCAAAGGATTGAAAGTAGTAAAAATTTTATAATGTTATGTATGTGCAATGTTACCTTTAAAATTCATTTGTTTATGATTTAATTTAACTCCTAAATTGATTTATTTGTAGATTTCTAAAGAATTGGATTAGAATCAGCAGTGGATATAATTTGAACTCTTTAAGGTAATTCTTCATTATTGTTGTCTATGGAAATTGGTTCATGTAGTTCTGATCTTTGTTTTATTCTTGGTTTTTGTAGTTTTCTAACTTCTAGTGCCTGGTGGACTGTTGGTTCTTGTTGCTGTTTTCTTCTAGTCTTTTTGGTGGTTAGTTTTTTAATAAGCTTGTTCATTTTTTTAGTTTTGTAATATTTTGGCCAGATGTTTAACTATTTTCTTTTATAATGTAGCCTGGAGCAAAAATTGTGTCATTGATAGCTGACAACATGTGATGATCTAATGGATTAGTTATTTTGGATTATGTTAAAACTCTTGAACTTATTTGCAGTTTTTTAAGGGATTATTGTTGTTATTTGGTGGATTATTTTGGATTGTTAAGAATTTATATTAGGTAAATTATCAATTTATAAATTATGTGTCTTTTGCTCTGCTTCTTCAACTTATAATAACTGAATTTGATTATTTTATTTTTTGATATTTCTAGATTTTACAGCCTCATTCATAAGGTCTATTTAAAAATCCCTTGATTCCCCTTTAGGATTTTGTGTTTTAAATTATTTGTTAATCAGTATTTTTTTTAGATAAGCCCAAAATGCTGTCAAAAAAGGCTCAAAATGTTGTCAAAAAGAAGCCCAAAATGCTTCCAAAAATAGGCCCAAAATGTTGCCAAAATCAGGCCCAAAGTCTTGTATATAAGGCCCACTAACTGAAATACAAAAACCGAACTGAACCACTAAACTTCGGTTTGGTTCCACTTTAATTTTTATAAACCTTCAGTTCAGTTTGGTTGAATAGTTTGATGAATTTTGGTTTTTTCGGTTCACTTAAATCAGAACCGAATCGAACCGTTGGAACTGATGCTCACTCCTAAAGGGACATTTACAGTGTAATAGAAAAAGTAAGATAGCAACGCTAATAAGAGAAATATTAGTATATCACTAATGGGACCTTGTCTTAATAGTCAGGAACCTGGATAGGTTAACCTAAAATTTTAAGTCGAGTTTCAAGATATACAGCAGTACAATTGAGCATGTAAAGCATGTCTTGCCAATAGTATCCGTGAAGCCCCTTTAAAGAGGACCTCACCTAAGCAAGGATCCGAATTAGTTTGGAGTGAATTAGATGGATAATGAATCCAACATACTTAAATATTTCAGAATACTGAGTGCAAAAGGAAAAAAAAAAAAAAGAGCAATATTGGATGAATAAGGTGATCCGCAAAAGTTAAAACATCAATTAAAAAGTGATAGAAAGTCAGAGAAGCCCCATTAAAAATTCTTCTGTTCCTAGCGGCCCCCAGCCTCCAGCAAATCACGCCAAAAGTGATCCTCCATCTATTATTTTGGTTATGGTTATGGATGTTGAACATTAACCAAGAATCAAAGGTCTCTTGCATGAAGCTTGTCAGGCCCGTATCAGGCCATGCATTCCTTGCAAACGTACACATTTGCAAGATGTTGTTTACATCACCGGTGGGCTTTTAAAAAGCCCAGTTCAGAACAGAACAAACATTTGTCATACGGGTTCCTCGGGGAAACAGTCATACGGGTTTCACTACAGTACTGTTTTTGTCATTTTCATAAATTAGTTTTGTCCAAGAAACTTGACTTAAAACGAAAAATAGACAGTTGACATCTTAATTTCTAAAACTGCTAATGATTTTATTCTAATATTTTTTCCAAATTTAATATATATTAAAGAGAGGATCAAAATTTTTAATATATATTATTTTATAAATTTCTGCTTTTAAAATTAATTTTCTTGATTAAAATAATTAATTTCTAAAAAAACTTTGTCTATTCGTTTATTTTTATCATATTTTTAATTAAAAAAATAATACATTAAAATAGAAAAGAACAAATAAAATAAAAAAAAACAATAAACGCTTAAACAGAAATAGCTTTGAAAAATCAATTTCGATCATCAACGTACAAATCAATCCTAAAAATGCAACAAATGAAGATAACTAATATCATAAAGTACTGCCAATCTGCCATGAAGGCTAATAAAACAGTCCGCGAAAAGATGCTTAGAAGAAGGAAAGTGGCTATAAAACCACAGTGCGCTAGGAAAATTCAAAATGAACTTCAGAAATTGTAACAGAGAAAAACAGCATTTAACGCTGTAATAGACTCTGGCCAGAAAAGAAAAGCCCGTAACAGACCTAACGTAAATCTATTTTCATCAATAAAAAAACAAATGAACTTCTGATATTACTGCATACATGCATATTAATGGACAAATTAAAACTTCAGATTCGAACTTCAATGTACAGATAAATGCTCAAACAGAGATAAAAAATGAAAAAAATGCGACAAAGAAAAATGCAGATTCAAATTTCTATATACAAATTTATTCTAAAATAGAGAAAGAATTGAAGAAAGTGATGTTAAAAGAACGCAGAAAATTGAAATGTAAGATCACCGGCATGCAAATGCCTGGCGAAATCCGAAGGCAAATGTCTGCATATGAGATCTAGATCTTTATCGGCAACGTACAGCACTGAAATCGCTATAGAAAAAAACGAATCAGGGACTCTAATTTGTTGCCTTCAATTCCAACACGATCATCAATAAATCAGGAACACAGAAGCAGAAATAAACAAAATAAAGGAAATCGAAGAACGTTGAGCTCACAGAGTGTAATGCAGAGATAGAATCAACAATTTCGGTAAGTTTCCACAGTTAGATTCCGTAAGAAAATCTTCGGAAGAACAATTACGACTCGAGAGATGAAAATGATAGAGAACTTCATGAACCAAATTTAATAAAGAGATCATCATCGACGGGCTCATAGTGAAGACGAGGAGAGGGAAAGGAGAAACACATAATAGCCTAAAGCTCCAGGGATTTAAATAGGCGAAGATGGGAGAAAAGGGGTAAAACCAGAAATCTCTAGCACTGACGCAGACTCACAACAATTGATCAATACTCAACCGTCACTCCCCCCCCCCCCCCTTCTCGGTTATAACCGCCTGCGTATCGTTTATGTTCGTTGCACAGAGAAGAATTAATGGGAACCATGCACAAATTTGTTAGGCTTTATATTGTGAAACGCAATTACTTGTACTCAGATAATTATTTGAAAATTTGTCATCTTTTAATGGAACTGGTTTGGGTTTGAAGTAGATAAGCACCGTGCTTAAATCTATGACAAATCTAGATTTAAAATTTTATTTTTTATTTTTATTAAAAAATTATAATTTTTTTAATGAATAAACTTTTTTAATAAATCTACCCTATCACAACATGGACATACAAATTAGTTAGGGGTAAATTATTTTAAAAAAACATGGACAATACAAATTTATTTAAATATTAAAAGTTTTTATAATTTTTATAAATTAACTATTCAGATGTACTCTAAACAATTTAGATTTAATATTAAATTTTTTAAATTTTTTTAAATTTTATATTTTGGTGATTATAAATATTTCCTTAAAAAATTGTGAATTAAAAATTTTAAATCTAGACTATCCAAAATATATTTGCTTAGTTAATTTATAAAAAATACTTTTTCAGTCCTCTTTACAAGTCATTTCTATCAATTCCATTAATATCAATGTAAAAGTACAAGGTACAAAAATGTGTACAATTTCAAATATGTCCTTATATAATAAATTCAAAAAATGATATCATGTTACTTTTTTTTTATGAAGAGTAATTTAAAAATACCTTTTAAATATTACCTATAAAATCACTTTGTGACTTATAAATAGGATCAAATAGACCTTATAGAATGTGACTTATAAATGAGCTAGGGAGAAATATAAAACTTTTAATATTCAAAATCTGTGAGATTAATAATAAAATAGATTTGTTAAAAATAAAAGATTATCCATTTAATTTGGACCGCCTATTTTTCAGAGGTGCTTTGCACCAAAACTGATTCCTTTTCTAATATATTATGATTAGCCTAGATTTCTATTTTACACCTTGCATTATTTTTAATCATTAGATTAAACAACATCGTAAATGTTATTTGCATAATAATTATTTTTATTTACAAACATCACAACGAAAAGCTTCAGACTATATAAAAACAAAAAAAAAATTCCAATCATTCTCATCAAAATAAAAATGATTAGTTCACCAAAAATGATTTTTTAAAAGAATTGATCAATCATTAATTTTGTAAAATATGTCACTCGTGTATGTCACAATCATAAGTAACATGGCTCCAGTTAAATTCAAAACTTTATATGTTTAATGTGTTTATTTTTAATTAATTAAATTGAGATATATGAATTTTTTTATAAATTATTTATTTTATAGCAAAATTTTATTATTAATATACTAAAATCAATTTGTCTTGATTTGATTAAATAAAAGTATATTAAATATCTAAGTTTAAGTATATAAGTCTTTTTTTTTCTTATTATTGTTCTAAGCCGTTGGATGAAGCAGACGGTTAAGATTGTGGAGGGAAAAGAGGGAGAAAATGGTCTAAACTCCAAACCATAAGAGTATAAAAGATCGACAGTAACATCAACATATATTACACATCCTGTAGAAGGACTTTAATTGATCAGATCTTATTCAATTCTATTAGTCAATTTACTTTGATCTTAATTTAATTATCTTACATAATTGGTTTGCTCAACTTATTCTTGTGCCATTTCTTATATCTTCCCTATTTTCATTAATCCTCTTATTGATTCTCATTTTAAATGGGAGCATTTATTTCTATCATTTCTGTAGCTTCATTTTTGCCATACCCTATTCCCAATGGTTCTTCCAATAGTCCTCTTGTCTCCTCTTTTTTTTTTTTTTCGAGTTACTTCCCTTAAAAGTCTTCAAAGAGGTGTCCGAGACGACATTGTTCGTGTTCACCTCGTATGCACATATGTTTTATTTTAGAACTATCATTGATTCTTTACCCATCAATATTCTCTTTTTCACAAATGTTTTATTTTAAAAATTGTTTAGTAGGTTTTGTAATCATTGAGCAAGCTTTGTTTGATCAGTTTAGGAAATAATAGAATCAAATTGAAGAGCCATGGTGTGAACACCGTATTTTGTCCGGACTCTTTTTTCTTAATAATAATAATCAAAACATATAATAAATACAAAAATAAAATTTAATCCTTTTTTTTAGGATTATATTTTCAAAAAGAATTCAAAGATATTGGGAATCAATATTTGAGACTCAACTATTTTAAATTTTTTTTTCCTTAAATCTTTTGTTTTTCATTTAAAAATATATGTTTTAAAATTAAACTTTTCTTTCTCCCCCTCAATCTAATTAATAAAAAAAAAAGGGCATTAAAGAATAAAAAAAGAGAAAAAGCAGAAGAAGGAACAGATACATGCAGCATCATCAAGACACATGAAACACACGTACACACACACGCATACACTCTTGGCCAGACAGCAGTAAAAGCAAAGAGACAGCAAACACGAAATGCAAAAAACAGCAAAGAAATGCAGAAACAGCGAAGAAACACAGGCACAGAGGTGCAGAAACAAAAATAAGCATACACTTTCGGCCATGCAGCAGGAAAAAGGAAGAAACAGCAGAACGCACGAACACATGAGCTGTAGATGTTGAAAGAACCAGAGGCAACAGACACAAAACGCAGGAGAAGCAAACAGAGCAGAAAGAATAGTAAACAACCGAAACACGTACGCATATACTTTCGGCTGGTAGGAGAAAAGAAACAGAACTAAGGACGCACGCATGCATGAAGGAAATGGCATAGCAGAGAAAGCAGACGGGACAGCACAGAAAATAGAGACAGAAACACAAAAAAATAGAGCAGACTTCGGCGCACACAGAAAACACAGTAGAAAGGAAAAGCAGAGCAGGAAAGCAATGATTCACCTCTTCCATCCCCTATATAAGACTGAATGAAAAACAGAGGGAGGGACGGTTTTTTGGACTGAAAGAAAGGAAGAGAGAAACAGACAGACAGAAGAAACAGAAAACAGAGCACAAAAAAATGAAGGAGAAGAGAAGAGAAGAGTGACCGAGAAGGAGGGGGAAGCAACGTAAAAAATATACAGAGGAGAGAGAGGACCGGAAGACGTGAAACAGAGGCTGAGACGGAGGAGAGGGCGAAAACAAAGACAGGAGAGGACGTGGCGGAGGGGCTTTTCTTTTCGAAAAAGCTGAGAAGGAAACGAGGGAGGCCAGAAGCTGAACGAAAAAGGATAGAGACGGAGAGAGGTGAAACAGAGGCTGAGGGAGAAAGGCTATTCCGGCTGGAACAAAGTAGAGGAAACGAAGAAGAGGAGTGCGTTTTTTGGCTGGAGAAAGGAAGGAGAAACGTACGCCCGAAGAAACAGAAAACAGAGCATGAAAGGAAAAGAAGAGAAGAGGCGGAGAGGAGAAAGAAGAAACAGAAACGGAGAGGAGAAAGAAGAGGCTGAGACAGATCTGGACATCCCATACGCGCAGGTTCTTGCTTCTGAATCCAAAATATACGTTTTAATTTCTGATTACTATTCCAAAATGGATTTCATGTTTAAATGTTTTGTCTCATATTTTTCAGCTCCCAAGTGATTTCATTGCAATTGTCATATTTTTTTTTAAGAAAAGAGAGTTTGAAAAAGAAATAATAGAGAAATTACAAATGATAATTTTTGTTTCCTATCATAGCTAAGCTAAATTTGATTATTAGGCACAATTTCATTTCAAATACAGAATTAGTGTAATTATTAAGCGAGGTCTTTAAATATGTATATTAACATGTATGAGCATTATTTTTTTTATCTCCATTAATTCTAAGGTCCTTTACTTGTCAATAATATTGTTACACTCATACCGTATGACACTTTCTATCCACATGTACAATTGTATAAAAGATTAAGAGGAGAGAATTCAATTCTCATCTAAAAAAAACAAATGAATAAGAGAAGGTTTCTTGTATTTTATTAACTTGCCGTGTGAGATTTTAAGAATTTTCGCAGGCATTTAAAGTGATCTTATACCGTGTAAATCAATAAGATTTCGCAGGTATAGAGATCCAATTTATATGTACAATCAATGGTTTCAATGACCAACCGTTAAAACCAACTGTCTTTTTATAATCTAAATAATCCATTTAAGTTCCGTGTAAGATTACGAAAATCTTTGTAGGGACTTAAATTAATCATATTATCGTGTGGGATAATAAATCCTCGCAGATATAGTGATCATCCATTTTTATAATAAATAAATAATTTTTGTAAATAATCATACAGTATACAATTTAAGAAACTTAATTAACCAAATTAATATATTTAAATTGTAACCATATTTACCAATTATATCTTTTAGTCATGTGAGATTTTTGAATCTCCGTAGGCTTCTAAGATCATCGTATTATCGTGTGAGTCAATAAGACTCTGCAGATATAACGATTTAGTTTTTAAAATATATATACATATATATTATAAATTAATTAAATTTAATTCCTGTATCGTGTGAGATTTTAGAATCTCCGTAGATATTTAGGATAATCATATTACCGTATAAGTCAATAAGGCTTTGCAGGTATGATGATTAAAATTCTTCAAAACATGTATATACATACTTAAAATATATTTTTAATACTTAAAATGTACATAAGAATATAAATAAATAAATTAAATTGCCAAACTCTTCTATCATGTGAGATTTCAGAATCTTCGCAGATACTTAGAGCAATTGCATTACCGTATGAATCAATAAGGTTCTACAGGTACTGCAATTAAATTTCTAATCATAAAATATAAAGAAAAATAATTTTAAACCCTTTCCTTTCTTTATTCCAAAATTCAAAAATGGAGAAAATAATTAAAATTAAATTACCTTTTGCAATTTAAAACACACATATCAAAATTTCAGAAATTGTTTTATTTGCAAAATGGTGAATTATTTAATTAATTTCTCTTCAAAAAATATTTTTATACCAACAACTTTTAAGCCCGAACTACGTGGACTTTGATCCCCATCACAGGGTACGTAGGCCTCAGAGTCAGATTCTGAGTCAAGTCCGTCCTCCCTCGTAAATAAATAAACATTTCTCACTCAATTATCATCATTTTTATATCAGACACATGAATATAAAAGGGATAATTAAAATAATTTTAAAACCATATTAATAGAGCACAACAAACTTCAGGTAACCGTTCTCACGACGAACGGGTGTTGTGGGGTGCCTAACACCTTCCCCACACTCAACCGACTCCCGAACCTATTCTCTGATTTCGCAGATCACCCTTATCCTCCTTTTAATCGGTTTCCCGAGATTTACCTCAAAATCTTGGTGGCGACTCCTCGTTCGATCCGGTTCCCGCCGCGAAGGCCGGGACCTCCGCTCGCGCGCCGTCCGCGTCGCATTTTTCCGGGTGCGACAGTTGGCGACTCCACTGGGGACAGTTAGAGAGTCAAGCCTATAAGTCTGTTGTGCTCAAAATATAATATGGTTTATCTTTATTATCCCTTTAAATTTATGTGTCCCTTGTCCCTTGTTCTTCTTTTTCCCTTTTCTCTTTCCTTTTGTATTTTATAACATGTTTTTAAGGTAGATAACATGCGGAATAAACCTTAAGATAGATGACTTTTATTTGTACATATATTTGTTTCTCTATTTGATCTGATTAAAAGTTGGGAGTTGGGTAGCATATGAGAATAAGATAACATGCTTGCATGCTCTCATCACACTATACACTTACACAATTTGACACACACATATTTTGGGCCCTATACCCGGGTCTGTGAGTACCATAGGTTAGTAGAGGTTAGTAGTGGTTTCCCTGTGGAGTTTTTGAACTCTCGGAGGTTACCATGAATACCTCACCCAAGCTGTTACTTGCCTAATAAATTTGGTCCCTGTAGAGCTTATGTTCTCGGAGGGCCAAAATTATTAAGTAAGGTCTTCACCTTTGTGTGAGGGCATCTTGGGAGCCTTTTAGGAATATACATCCACCCGTGAATTACACGTTTCAGACAACAGCTAGTAGCCAACCATTCTAGTGAGCACCCGATTATGAACTTAAGTCTCCCTGAATAGGACGCAGGATGAGAGTATTGATCTTTTATTGCATCATTGTCATAGCATGTCATCATAAAGTATTCGCATTTTTTTTTAAAAAAAACCACAAATTAAATAATTTCTCTTGTCATTGAGTTATTTTTAAAGTTGAGACTTTAGCCATGTGTCAGTTTTAGCTGCACATAGGCTAATTAATCCCTTTCTCCCTATGGGGCAATAAGCACATTGAGGAGAGAATGGATTTTCTCCTTGCATATCTATTATCAAAATCATTTTTATCATTTTTTTTCTCTCTTTTCTCAAAAATAAGATTGTAAGGCTAAACCTTTCAACATTAATCATGTAGGGGATTTAAGCCTCTCGTCCATTAATTGTTTACTCCATCTCCCTATGGTGCAATAAGTGTCTGGAGGAGAGGGTTTTCAAAAAAAAAGAGCCAGATAGCTTGCTAAAATTATGAGAATTGTATATTATTAACCTTTGTTTTGATTAACAGGAACCGTGAGTTATCCAGAATCTTTGTGAAATTGGCATAAGGGATAAATGGCACTCGAAGGTAGTACAAATCTAAGTCACACTGGAAAGTTATATCAGGGAAAAGGGATCAAATTATCTGTAAAAGTTGAGCCGCTGGAAACCTTAATTGAGTTGAGCCGTCATATCAAAGGGAAGATTATGCAAGATTTTAAAAGGAAATATGGAAATATCTTGGATCTTCTGTCAGTCACAATACATAATGATGCAATAATGGAATTAAGCCAATATTGGGATGCCTCGTTAAGATGTTTCACATTTCAAGACTTCCAAATGGCACCGACTTTGGAAGAATATGGAGAAATTTTGAGAATGCCCCTTAAGGAGAACATGGCAGTATATCTTTATCCTGGGTATTTACCATCTCGAGGTACGATAGCGAAAATTTTGGAAATTCCTAAGGAAAAGGTACGAATGGTTTGCCCAGGACAAACAGAGGGAATCTCAAGAGCTGATGTAGAAGCCCACTTGAAAGTTTTGGCAGGAAAAGAGGCTTGGGTTACATTTTGCAGAGTCTTTGCCTTATGCATATATGGAATAATCCTGTTTCCATCATCAATTGGCATAATTGACTTAGGAGCCATTAGTGTATTCCAAATGGTGGAATACCATAACGTGAATCCGGTACCAGCAATCTTGGCAGAAACGTACTTGACCTTAACTCAATGTCACAATAAAGGGAAAGGAAAGGTCAATTGTTGTATTGCATTACTGGATTTATGGATGCTTGGCCACCTTTATGGAAAGACGCTTCCTTTCAGAAAGAAGAACGACTCAGACAGTAATCCACTCATGTCTTTTAAAGGCCAATTCGTGATTGACGGAATGAGCTACATGGATTGGAAAAGAACCTTCTCAGAACTTAAAGAAAGTTCCATTTTATGGAAACTAGACTGGTGGTGGAAAGAGGAGGTTATTTACCATTGTGGTGACTTTCCGAATGTGCCTTTAATGGGACCCAGAGGGTGTATCAACTATAACCCTTCCTTAGCGTTAAGGCAACTGGCCTATAAGCAAAATGTTCCTTCTAAGAAAGAGGTGCAGGAGTTATACTTTCTACATAAGGAGGATGGGACAAAGTTATCAAACCAGAATGTCAAAGAAGCATGGCAAGAGATAGGTTACAAAGGGAAGATTGAGCTAGGGATACGTGTAGTAAACTCAAGTCCAGAATACACTACTTGGCTGAAGAGTATGATTCAAGGAGCAAATCCTTTATTTCATCCTCAAAATCCCTTGTTAGGCAATGACTTGAAAGAGATTAATGGGCAATTGGTTGAATGCTTGAAGATGAAGGAAAATGAGTTACAAGCGCTTGCTAGCTCAGAGTCTAAGAATAAAGAAGAATTGGAAAAATACCAAAACGAATGCGTTGAGTTACGGAGGAAGCTAGCAAAGGAAAGAGAAGGGCATAACCTTGAAGAAACACCTGAGACTAAGAAATTGAAAAAGGAAAATGCCAAACTGAAAAGGGAAGTGCAAACTAGTGATAACAAAGTTCAAAGTACTAAAGCAAGACTTGTCAAAATAGTCAGAGAAAATGATGCATTGAAGAAGGAATTACAAGACATCAGACCCATTGAGGAGATGCAGCAAGAAATCAATACGCTCACAAGACAATTGGAAAGGAAGGTGAATGAACTAGCCAGGGTGAGAGGAAGTGCAGCTGAGACAGCACAGAACTTTGTTCAGAGGCTTAATCAACAAAATGAAGTCTTAGAAGAGTGGAAATCACTTTGCCTTGATCAAACAGAAGAAACCAAAGAGTGGATGTTAAAATGTAGGCAGATAATTGATTTGGCTAATGACAAAATTCCAGAATTTGCAAGAGCATTTAAGCAAGCTGAAGGCATGGTTCTCCCTAGAGGAACTCCATTAGAGATTGTTGAATTCTTCCATTTGTGCAATGAAATTGTAAAAGAACTCAATAGCGTGACAAAGTTCTAAATCTGTATTAACATTTGAATCATTGTATGAGGATCCACATGACGCTTTGTGGTTGTGAAATTGTTGATTGATTTGTACTACCATCATTTTCTTAAAACCTTGAATTTCGATAGGATCCAATGTCCTTCTAATTCAATGGTCAACTTTAAATCCCCTATGAAATAATAAATTTCTGGAGGAATTTAAAGGGTGCCAGTGTCGTGAAACCCTTATGTCTACACAATGCTGGATATCTTACAAACAAACGTAAAGGTAAAACTTATTAAAATTAATTATTATGTTACACAGGTAAGCCAACATTGCGCCTCGAAAGAAAAACTCGGTTGACCAGATTCCCGCCACTCGAGCATACAACACACGATCGCGTAGTCGTGCAATGGAAAATTCAAACGTGAATGAGTCAGCAACCTTAAATGATCGGATGTCTGCAGTGGAGTCTAAAATGGCCGAAATAAGTGACATGATGAAATTGCTAACAGAGGCTCTAAAAGGACGGAGTGATGATAACCCACCACAGAATACCGTAGCAGATGAGAACGCAGCTAATAGAACAATTGAGCCAAACAGAGGATCAGATCCTAAAGTACCCACGCCAGAGAAACAAGATTCTGGGATAGGGGCCTTTAACATACCGGATGGTCCTGGGGAAGATCATGCCTACATGTTCCAAATCCCACAAGTGCTACATAAAGAGAAGGAGTTGAAAGAAGAACTTGGAGAGATGAAAGATCAATTGAAGGCTCTTCAAGGATCAAACACGTGGGGTTCCTTAGACTTGAAAGAATTATGTTTGACCCCAGAAATTGATGTTCCCAAGAAATTCAAGATGCCAAGCTTCGATAAATATGATGGTACAAGTAACCCAATTTATCATTTGAGGGCCTATTGCACAAAGATGTCCATATGGTCACAAGATGAGAAGTTTCTGATAAACTTCTTTCCTGAAAGCTTAACTGGAGCCGCATTGACTTGGTACATGCAACTAGACCAAACCAAGATTAAAAGATGGAAAGACCTTGTGGATGTTTTCATGAGACAATACAAGTTCAATCTTGATACTGCTCCGACCAGAGAACAATTGAAAGCAATGACCAAGAAATCATCAGAGTCATTCAAAGAATATGCTCAAAGATGGAGAATAGTGGCTTCGCAAGTGCAACCTCCAATGGTTAATTCCGAACTTTGCTCGTACTTCATCCGTGCATTGCCTAAGCCATTTTACCAACACATGATAGGAACACATGTCACTGATTTTGCTGATTTAATGGTAATTGGGGAAAGGATTGACATAGACATACGAGAAGGGAAGATAGCCACTTCTCAAGCTGAAAGTAGTTCACGAAAGAACTATGACCAAAAAAAGAAAGAAGGGAATGTGAACTATATTCAACCTATAAGACAAGCAGCTACCAATTCTCAAGTCCCTTATCAAGTAGAGGGAAGGAATCAAAGACAGCAACAATTTGGGTTCAGGCCTAACAAGCACGGACAGGATGGAGAGAGGAGAAATGTCCAATCCAGGGATAGTCGCCCATGGCCCAATTTTGGATTAACAAATGCTGAATTGTACCATAAACTTTTGACAGCCCAATTATTAGGTCCGCGACCTTATAAGCCTCTTGGTCCGCCTTACCCGGCATGGTATAATCCAAATGTTGTTTGTGAATACCACATGGGTGCACCTGGGCACTCAATAGAAGACTGTGTGACGTTTAAAAGGAATGTGCTAGACCTGTTGATTCTAACCATATCCAGCTTAAAGAAGAGGGAAGCTCTACCCTTACTACTGATCCACTCCCAAATCACGAAAAACGAGTCAACGCTATTGAAGAAGAGATGCGTGCTTCAAAAGCTCCGCAAGGATCAGGATGCCTATGAATGAGCTTTATGCTCACTTAAAGGAGTATGGCTATATGCGAGAAATGCTCCTCACGAATAATATCAGTGATCAAATGCCTGGATACTGTGAATATCATCAGGAGAAAATAGGCCATGACATAGAAAGTTGTGAACAGTTTAAAGGAGCTGTTAGAAAAATGATGGCGTTAGGGATCGTGTCTGTAAAGAAGGGAGACGCCAAAGTGTGCATGGTAGAAAAAAAACATGTTGAGCTTGTCATTAAAAATTCAAGCCCAAAAGAACGGGTCCAGGCAGTCTCTTTTGTGATAAACAAAGCCTCTGCAGATCTTGTACCTCACGTAAGACAACCAACATTGACCATAAGCACGCCTCATCCCTTTCCCTATGAAAGTGATCGAGCAGTCCCGTGGAAATATCAAAGCATTGTGGAGAACCACAAAAACCCAACGTTGATTGCCGGGACAAGCAATGAAATGGCAAACCAAGGGGGTGTTACTCGAAGTGGAAAACCATACTTACCATCTTACATTAGGAAAATGGTAAAAGAGAAAAATGCAAGTATTGACAGGCCAAAGGAAGATAATCCTAAAGAAATGGAAAAATTAGAAGATGAGTTTTTATCGATTATGAAGCAAAGTGATTACAGCATTGTGGACCAATTGAAGAAAACTCCAGCGCGTATCTCCATACTTTCTTTGATTTTGAGTTCCGAAGCGCATCGCCAAGCATTGCAAGAAGTGTTGAATCAAGCTTTTGTGCAGCCTAATATAACCCCTGAGAAGGTGGCAAGTGTAATGAATGTTGTAAAAGCCTCCTCTACCATTTCCTTTTCGGAAGAGGAAGTTACAGAAACCGCTGTCCACCAAGCCAAGGCTTTGCACATCACTTTGAAATGTGAAGGGTTCATAATCGCAAGAGTATTAATTGACGGAGGATCAGCGTTAAATGTCTTGCCGCTCTCCACATTTGAATCATTATCACTAGAAGCTTCAAGTGTACATAAAAGTAATATTGTGGTAAGAGCATTCGATGGATCAAGACGGGAAGTATTAGGATCCGTTTGTCTCTCCCTGGAGATAGGGCCAAGCAGGTTTAAGGTGGATTTCCAACTCATGAACATAGACCCAAGTTACACAATGCTGCTAGGAAGGCCATGGATTCATTCTGCTAGGGCTGTTCCTTCTACCTTACATCAAAAGGTTAAGTTCATCAGTGATGGGAGAATTATAGCAGTTAAAGGAGAGGAGGAAATCATGGTGAGCAAACCAAGCTCACTCCCTTATATTGAGGCTGCAGAGAAAGATCATGGAGTTTCCTTTCAAAGCCTAGAGGTCGAGGGTATTTGCGATAGTACTCACAACATCAATTCCGTCGTGGCTAAAATCATGGCGAAGAGTGGGTTTATGCCAGGGAAAGGTTTAGGCTCTCATTTACAAGGAATTACGTGTCCAATTAAGGTTTTGGATAATTGTAATCGCCAAGGGTTAGGGTATGAGCCTACCCTAGAAGACCAGATGAAAGACAAAGCAAGCTTGGCAAAAGGCAAAAAGGCCAGTAAATTGGAGATTCCACACATTAAAGAATCCTTCCCAGGCCCGTCCGAGGTGATATATAAACCAACTATCTCAGTGATCTCTTTTAATGAAGATGTAGCATGCAGAACAAGTGCCTCAATTGCAGTCGATGATTCCAACAAAGTTCTGGCGAATTGGGAGTTTGAAGAGGCCAATGATGTCATTAGCTTAGAGTAATTGTTTCAATTATGTTGTTCCTACTTTATCCACTTTTGAGCCCAGGTTTAGGTAATAGATCTTGGGTATTCACTAATGCAAACTTTTGATACACATAATTCATGAAAATGAATTTCAATTGCATTCATGTCTATTTCTTTATTCCACCCTATCTACTTCAATACATCTTTCTCCGTTTCATTCCTGTTCCTTATTTTATCTCGTTCCATATTCATTATCCAGGGATTTTGTTTCTTCTGATTCCATCTCCCACCCAGAGATTAATAAACCCTGTGAAGATGATTCATTCGTTGCCACTGATATGCATGATTGTGAGTCTGATGATGAAGACATAATCCAAACTTTTTCAAAGATGCTTGAATTGAGTGATAAGGGAATATGCCCACATGAAGAAGTGATTGAGATGGTTAATATGGGAACCGAGGAGGATCAAAGAATGCTCAAAATAGTAGATAATCCTGAAAGGGAACAAATGATTGAGTTGTTCAAAGAATACATAGATGTGTTTGCATGGTCATATAAAGACATGCCTGGGCTAGACCCAAGCATTGCTTCTCATAAAATACCATTACTTCCCAAGGTCGAGCCTAAGAAACAGAAGTTAAGGAGAATGAACACGGGGGTGTCCTTGCAAATAAAAGAAGAAGTAATAAAGCAGTTAGAAGCAGGATTTTTGGAGGTAGTAACTTACCCACAATGGGTGGCAAATATTGTTCCTGTTCCTAAAAAAGATGGTCGGATTCGAATGTGTGTTGATTATCGTAATCTTAAATAATGCGAGTCCGAAAGATGACTTTCCATTACCCCACATTGATGTATTGGTCGATAATACTGCTCGAAGCTATCGCTATTCCTTTATGGATGGTTATTCAGGGTACAATCAAATCCCTATGCATGAAAGGGATAAAGAGAAAACAACCTTTACAACCCAATGGGGAACTTATTGTTATCGGGTAATGCCTTTTGGTTTGAAAAATGCTGGGGCAACTTATCAACGAGCTATGGTAGCACTATTCCATGACATGATGCATAAAGAAATTGAAGTATATGTAGATGATATGGTAGCTAAATCAGCGGAGAATGAGAGTCATGTTGGAGTCCTTAGAAAGCTATTTGGGAGATTACGCGAATATCGGCTAAGATTGAATCCTAACAAATGCATTTTTGGAGCTCTTTCTGGGAAGTTATTGGGATTCATTGTGAGTCGTAAAGGGATAGAAGTAGATCCAGATAAAGTGAGAGCAATTCAAGAAATGCCATCTCCCCAAACAGAGAAAGAAGTTAGAAGTTTCTTGGGACGATTGAATTACATTGCTAGATTCATTGCCAATCTAACAGCCACTTGCGAACCAATGTTTAAGCTGTTAAAGAAAAATTGCAAGGAGACATGGGATGATGATTGTCAAAAGGCCTTTGATAAAATTAAAGATTATTTGTTAAATCCCCCGATTTTGGTCCCTCCATCACCAGATCGTCCACTAATCCTTTACCTAACAACTTTACCTCGCTCAATGGGAGCAATGCTAGGTCAACTTGATGATTCTGGAAAGAAGGAAAGAGCGATTTATTTCTTGAGCAAGAAGTTTAATGAGTGTGAAGCTCGTTATCCGGTGATTGAGCGAACTTGTTGTGGACTAGTATGGGCAACTAGAAGGCTAAGGCAATACATGCTTTACTACACTACCTGGCTAATCTCACGAGTGGACCCACTTAAATACATCTTTGAGAGCCCGCACATTGCTGGTAGAGTACTAAAATGGCAAGTTGTACTATCAGAATATGATATAAAGCATGTGATGCAAAAGTCAGTCAAAGGTAGTGCAATAGCAGATCACTTGGCCGATAATCCTTTAGAGGATGACCAGCCATTAGATTTTCAATTTCCTGATGAAGGCATATGCACTACAGAAGAAGGTTGTGATGAAGGAAACAATGAAGAGCAAGAATGGGAAATGTATTTTGATGGAGCCGCCAACATGCATGGAAATGGGGTAGGAGCGGTGATCGTTTCACCAGAAGGAAAACAATTTCCAGTGGCCATCAAATTAGAATTTGATTGTACTAACAACATAGCAGAATATGAAGCTTGTGTTAATGGTCTTCGAGCAGCTATTACCCTTGGTATACGGTGTTTGAAGGTATTTGGTGATTCAGCTCTCATTATTCATCAAGTAACAGGAGAATGGAGAACAAAGGATGTAAAATTGATTCCCTATCAAGAACTCCTAACAGATTTGATTAAGCAATTTAAGGTTGCTAGCTTTCATCACTTGACTAGAGATAAAAACCGTTTCGCTGATGCTTTAGCCACTTTAGCAGCAATGATCCAACTTGATTGTGGAGTCCATATCCAACCCATCCAAGTAGAAGCTAGAAGCTTTCCAGCATACTGTCTGAATGTTGAAGAAGATCGAGAAGAATATCCTTGGTTCCAGGATATTAAGGATTATATCACTAAGAGATCATACCCAGCTGGAATGACTGAGAATGAAAAGAAAACCCTTCGTCGTTTGGCTATGACATTCTTTATCAGTCAAGATGTTCTGTACAAGAGGGGTTATGATGGTACTTTACTTCGCTGTGTGAGTTCAGAAGAAGCAAAGAAAATCATGGTTGAGGTACATGAGGGCATATGTGGCACGCATGCGAATGGTCACACTATGGCCAAACAGATTCAAAGGTGTGGCTACTTCTGGCTAACAATAGAGAAAGATTGCTTTGAGCATGTCAAGAAATGCCACAAATGTCAGATCTATGCTAATAGGATAAATGCTCCTCCAATCCCATTACATAATTTGGTATCACCCTGGCCATTCTCAATGTGGGGCATTGACATTATTGGCCCAATTAACCCAAAAGCTTCGAATGGACATCGCTTCATCCTTGTCGCGATTGACTATTTCACAAAATGGGTAGAAGCAAATTCATTTGCTAGCATCACGCAAAAGACGTTCCTTAAATTCATGAAGACAAATATTTTATGCCGATATGGGATTCCTGAAAGGATCATTACTGATAATGGTCCCAATCTCAATGGAACGGAAGTCAGGAACTTTTGCGAGAAGTTCCAAATCAAGCATCATAATTCAGCCCCATATAGACCTCAAATGAATGGAGCAGTTGAAGCAGCCAATAAAAATATTAAGAAGATCATTGGAAAAATGACAGTAACTTATAAGGATTGGCATGAGATGCTTCCCTATGCTTTACATGGTTATCGTACTACTGCACGCACATCCATAGGGGTAACCCCATACTCCCTTGTTTATGGAATGGAAGCTGTTACACCCATCGAGATGGAAATACCATCTTTAAGAGTATTGGCAGAGGTAGATTTAGAAGAAAATGAATGGATACGAACCCGATTTGAGCAACTTAACATGATTGAAGAGAAAAGGCTCATTGCAATGTGTCATGGACAATTGTACCAAAAGAGAATGGCAAGAGCTTTTGATAAAAAACTTCGCCCACGGGAATTCAGTGCTGGTGATCTTGTACTCAAGAAAATATTGCCTAACCAAGAAGATAATAGAGGCAAATGGGCTCCGACCTATGAGGGACCTTATGTTGTCAAACATGCCTTTTCTGGAGGAGCACTGATCCTAGCTGACATGGACGGTCAAGAGTTAGCAAAGCCCATTAATGCAGATGCTGTCAAGCGTTACTTTGCTTAAACAGAAAATGAAAAAGAATGAAGCGCTCGTTAGGTTGAAAACCTGTAAAGGCAACCTAGGCAAAAGTTAGAGCTAATAGAAAATGAAAAGGAAAGAATAGCTCGTTAGGTTAAAAAACCTGTAAAGGTAACCTAAGCAAAAGTTAGAGCTAAAAAAAAAGGGGCAAAGCCATGATAAGAAGAAGAAGAGTTCGCCAAGACAAAAGGATGTCTTAGGAGAAGAAAAGGAAGGCATCAAAAGTTAAGTATCTATGTTTGGGAAAGTTGACTCCATCGTCTCTCATATTATGCATATCAATAGCAGCTCAGTGAAGCACCTGTTGGGGTTTTGAAAAGCTAAAGGAAAGAGATGTGATTAAGTAAATCCATATATCCCATTTGCGCTTTGGCCATTTGTACTCATAAACCAAGATATTCCCATTTCTCTATGAATTTTAGCATCAGTGAATGAATTTTTTCCGCCCTTGCTCCTTTGAGACCATCTTTCTTCTCGTTTCGTGTTATCATATTCAAATACATATCTTATTATTACAGCAGGTTCGCATTCAAGGAACAATATTTATTGATACATTTACTTGACGTAGAATACTGGTATCTTTATTCTTACTTTCGCCCTTGAGGTATCAAGATCATTCGTGTAGGTGTAAAATGATAATGAGAGCATGTGTGCTATCAGTGTTCGGTCATAATAGTTGATCTCATTAATTTGAAGACAAGATCAAGTGACGAGAGAATTTGATCATTTGAATTTTCTAAAGAGGGGCAACGGCATACTGTGATACTACACCTATTAATGAATAAAGGTTAAATAACGGACTTGGAGGTATTACCTTATGTTCGAAATGATTTATTCAATGTGCACAAAATTTTCAAAAGAGGAATATATATTAAGATAGTTTTCAAATTAAGCTTCCAATAAAATTTTTGCAATACATTTGCATTATTCATGCATTTGCATTGGGGCAAATAAGTGCGTCTTACCCTTTGCATTTATCACAAAAAGAAATCTCATAAATTGAGACAAGCAAAGGTTCAAACCTTTTACATTGCAAATCATCCATCCAATGTATATTGTACATATTTTTAGC